>NC_138776.1:246270271-246392771 GCF_965119305.1 Pelophylax lessonae
GAGGAAGGGCTGTGTTGGGATTTTGGGTGGTGGAGTTTTCTTCTGAAGAATCAGATGTGATGTCATCATCCTCTGAAGACTCGGATGCAATGTCATCACCTTCTGTTTCACACTCGGGAGATAATATGGTACGTTGCTCTATGTCATATCTTCTGTATTTTCCATCTGGAGAAAACAAAATAAAAAATAAAACTTTGTTATAACAGTGGACATTATAGACTGTGCAGAGATGGGGCTTTATACAGGCCAATTCCTAGGGCACAAGAGGTGCAGGCTGAAATACGGTTTACTCATGGTGTCAGGATCTGGATCCCCTGCTAGTGAAACTGCGGTTCCCTGGGCAGAGGGTTGTAGTTCCAGTGTCCACCAGCTGAAGTGATGTGAGAGGCACTAGTAGAGGAAGAACTAAATACGCTCCCAGCAGCCAGCACCAGGTGGAGACTGATTACTGGGATCTGCTGTCTGATGGGAGGGTATTTAGTCCTTCATCTACTAGTTTCTCTCGCATCAGTATTTTGCCTGCCAGTAAGATCCATGCATGCTGTTAAATCTTCATCCTGATCCTGCCTTGCACCTTTATCTTACTTCTGCCCTGTACCCTGCTACCTTGTTCCTGCTTCCCTTGCTCCTAATTCCAGGTCCGGTTTCCCTCTTCGATGCATTTCTGGTATTCCCTGTGATTTGTGCTCCTCTTTTCGTATATATTATATTAGTTAGGTTGTTAGGTATCTTGTCACTCGGTTTATTGTTCACTTGTATCTTCTCGTTTGCTGTGTTTCCTGTTTGATGGTGTTTGGATGTCTTTTGTTTTGCTATGATTACATTTCCTTTACTATATTTAGTCTGGTCTAAATTTCCAAGTTTAGCTACGCAGATTTGGTCATCCCTGCTGGTGATTCTTGACACATGGCTGGCATACTGGAGTGAGTTTTTTTCTCAAACTTGTCAACTGTTATGCGACAAATTATTTTGGTCATGGGGGCTCCTTTATTTATTTATATTAAAGTGATTCTAAACACACACTGTTTGATTGACATTGTCCCTTAAAAAAAAAAAAAAACATTGAAGTACATTTTTCCTTATCGATATACAGCTGTCACATGACCCAGATCTCTTCCAGCCTGTCTGCAGGGAAACATAAGCAGGAGGAGCTACTAGTCCTCTGCTGCTGGTCACATGTTCAAAATAAAAAGAAAAAAAGCCTTTGGGATACAGAGTAAAAATACATAATTCATATCAATAAACGTTTTTAAATTGGCATACAAATAAATATTTGAAATCAAATCTTTATTATTTTTTGGCAATAACAAGGTGTGGGCGGGATTTCTGCCAGTCACAGGCTGTGTCACGCCCCTCCAGCCTGTGTCTTAGAATAAGAGGGAGGTGAAGCCTCCATTAATCTACTTTTAATATCTCGCCCCCATTGTGTTTAGCTGCTTAGTGGGCATGGAGGAGAAGGGAGGTGGACTGTCATTTACCACTGTGTATACACCCACATGTGTGACTCTATAGTCACATGGGCTGCTCAGATGCGATAGGGAAGAAATCCTCAACATAGAAACTCATTAAAAATTGAGCATGTGCAGAGCTGCCAACACTGCTGTGCAAAATCCCTAGCTGAATTAGGGACATGGACAGAAAGAGGGGATAGAGAGCAGCAGGATCAACCAGGTTTTTTACAGAAAACAGAAAAGGAATCCCATAGTGACGAAGTGAGTATGAACCGCATGTAATACACCAGTTGATAGTTTTTTTATGATGTGGGATTAATGACACTTTAATTTCCCAATACATAGATTCAATTCACTTTACATGTTAGTATATTGGGCTCTTAGTGTTTATTACTCACCTGTGCCAATCTCTGGGGGAATTTCCTCCTTTTTACATGGCTCTTCCCCCTTTAGGTACACATCTTCCTCCTTCACTTCAACTTTAATAGGACTTTCAACCTGAATAACACAAGAAAGGACAATGAATGTTCTCACTATAAGAACAGCCGATTGCCCATCTAAACTTAGGCCCCTTTCACGCTTGTGCGATTTGGGACTGCAAAGTCGCATGACAAGTCTTACCCCATCATTTCCAATGAGTAGCATTCATATCTGTGAAACTTCAAGTCACAGCAAATTCAAAAGTATTCCCTGCTCTACTTTGGTCCGACTTTGATGCAACTTGAGGTCCATAGACCTCAATATTACACAGGCATTGCTTCAAGTCGCGTCAAAGTGTCATGTTGGCAAAGTGCCAACATGTCACCGCGCATGCGCCGCATGCCCGGGAATAGCCGAACGTGTATGGGCTTTTCCGAGCATCGGCGGTGCATGCGCGGTGACATGTTGGTGCCGGGCGGCGCCATTTTTAAATCTAAGGCACCTCACCAACAGGTAAGTGAGACTCCTCCGCAGCCCCTGCATTTCCTCATGCAGTGCTGCGGGCATGGTACAGGACATTCTCCTGTACCATGCCCGCAGCACTGCATCTCCTGTGCCATGCCTGTACCTACTGTGCCATGCCTGTACTATCACCTGTGCCACCACTTGTTGCCATGCCTATACCATCTCCTGTACCATGACCTGTGCCATGCCTTTACCATGACCTGTGCCATGCCTATACCATGACCTGTGCCATGCCTGTGCCATGACCTGTGCCATGCCTGTGCCATGCCTGTACCATCACCTGTGCCATGCCTGAACCATCACCTGTGCCATGCCTGAACCATCACCTGTGCCATGCCTGAACCATCTCCTGTACCATGCCTGAACCATCTCCTGTACCATGTCTGCAGCCCCTGTTTTGTGTCTCATGGTGGTCCAGTTGGGTCCAGTAGCTGCTGCATTTCCCTCCCTAGGCTTATACTCGAGTCAATACGTTTTCCCACTTTTTTGTGGTAAAATTAGGTGCCTCGGCTTATATTCGGGTTGGCTTATACTCGAGTATATACGGTATTTGCAAAAAGCTAGATTGTGCATGGGACAAATGAGGCTATAAAATGGCTAAAAACACCAACAAATATGGTTACTTATCTAATTTCTAACTGGTCCCAAAGATATACAGCAAGTATAATCTCAGCTCTGCATTTAGGTTGGCCATTAGCACATTAGTTTCAAAAAATTCGATCGAATGCATTGAAAGCAAGATGATGTACTCCAAACCATCAGCTGTTGACGTGGTTTTATTAAAGTGAAACTAAACCCTCCTTTCCTTTTTAGCAAAGGAAGCAGCCATCTTGTTTGATTTGCAACTGCCATGGTGCTGCACATGTGATCAATTACGATACCAGCCATTTGATGGTTTGACAGTTTGGTTGACAGCACAAGCACATGTGACAATTAGCATTCCCGACACATGCCAGGAATGTAGGGCCCCTTTCACACGGGCGCACCGCCCAACGGACTCCGTTCTGCTCAGCGGGGGATCGATCCGCCCATCCCCGCTGAGCAGGCAGATGAGACAATTGTAGTGACCAGGTTGAAATGTGCCTTTGACCAGACCTATTGAGGGGGATTCACTAAAATTGGGGCACACAGAATCTGGGGCAGCTGTGCATTGTAACCAATTTTTTTCTAGGTTTTAGCCCTCGTTCACACTGAACACGGGTTTGAAATTGTGGGAGTTCGGGGGTGATTTGAATGACATCTTTGGGGGGTTCATGCACAGATGTCCATTGAAATCACTCCTGAAATCGCCAAAAGTAGTGCAGGAACTACTTTTGGAAATCAGTGCGGCGCCGCAAAGTCGGCGTTGCACCGCTTGGGACAGTGCCGTTGCCAGCAATAGACTGCAATTTGGCATGTGATTTGACATGTCATATCGCATGTCAAATCGTGCTGATGTGAACGAGGGCTTATTGTCAAAGCTTGATTGAACAAGTTGAAGTTAGAAGCTCATTGGTTACTATGCACAGCTGCACCAAATTCTGAGTGCTCCAGTTTTAGTAAATCTCCTGAATGTGTCAAAAAAATAAAATGCCACAAAATCATACATTCATAGCAAAGGTTCACAAAACTGCTGCAGAAGGGTCCATAACCACTTGCCGACTGCGCTATAGCCGAAAGACAGCTACAGCATGGTCGTCCAGTTATGGGAGGATGTCCACGGATGTCCTTCCAGAACCCTACCCCCTGAGCGCCCCCTGGGGCAGGCATCAGACGCGCTCTGTGACCGCTGTATCCTTCGGACACAGCTGATCACAGATCGGGGTAAAGGGCCAATCACAGTGGCCCTTTGCCATGTAATCAGCTGTGTCCAATCACAGCTGATCACATGTAAACAGACTTGCCGGTTATCGGCAGTCTTTTCCTCACACGCTGTGTCTGTGTGAGGAAAGGAGAGCCAATAACAGACAAGGCTGTCAGTACATTTTTTGCACTGATAATCAGTGCCCTGATTATCAGTGCAGCCCCATCAGTGGAACTTATCAGCACCCATCAGTGCCCCCTATCTATTACTATTGCCTCATCAATTCCCATAAGTGCAGGCTCGTCAGTGCCCGTCAGTGCAGCCTCATCAGTACCCTTCAGTGCAGACTCATCAGTACCCATCAGTGCAGCCTTATCAGTACCCGTCAGTGCAGCCTCATCAGTACCCGTCAGTGCAGCCTCATCAGTACCCGTCAGCGCAGACTCATCAGTACCCATCAGTGCAGCCTCATCAGTACCCGTCAGTGCAGCCTCATCAGTGTCCGTCAGTGCAGCCTCATCAGTGTCCGTCAGTGCAGCCTCATCAGTGTCCATCAGTGCAGCCTCATCTGTGCCCATCAGTGCAGTCTCATCTGTGCCCATCAGTGCAGTCTCATCTGTGCCCATCAGTGCAGCCTCATCTGTGCCCATCAGTGCAGCCTTATCAGTGTCCATCATGCAGCCTCATCAGTACCCGTAAGTGCAGCCTCATCAGTGCCCATCAGTGCAGCCTCATCTGTGCCCATCAGTGCAGCCTCATCTGTGCCCATCAGTGCAGCCTCATCTGTGCCCATCAGTGCAGCCTCATCTGTGCCCATCAGTGCAGCCTCATCAGTGCCCATCAGTGAAACCTCATTAGCACACGTGAAGAAAAAAAAATTACTTATTTGCAAAATTGTATAACAAGAACTAAGAAAACTTTTTTTCCTTTGTTTAGCAAAAAATGAAAAAACCCAGTGTGATTACCTACCACCAAAAGACAGCTCTATATGTCTCAAAAAAATGATAAACATTTCATATGGGTACAGTGTTGCATGACTGCACAATTGTCATTCAATAGCGACAGTGCTGCAAGCTGAAAATTAGCCTGGGCAGTAAGGGGGTGAAACTGCCCGGTATTGAAGTGGTTAAAAATTTTAATGAAAAGGCTAAGGCTGGCCATACATGTTTAATTTCCTTGTACAATTTTCTGTTAGATTTACCAGAAACCATATAATATGAGGTCAAAACTAAACAACACTTTCAATTGTATCCAATTAGGCAGGCCTTTGTACTACATAGTTGAAGGTGAATCTAAAGGAAATTGTACAGAAAAGTGTAAAAAAATGATGTAATGTATGGCCAGCCTTAAGCCGGCCATACATGGATCAAAATTCAGCCAGTTCATCAGGGACCGGCCATATATCGATCCATGTATGAGCAGGCTGGTTGTACACAAGTTGATCTAATGATCTACTTATGTACAACCAGGCTATAGCCCGCGGTGCTGATTAGTGTATTCTGATGGCTGGGAAGTCTCCCAACTCTTAGAATACAATAGAGCAGCCGGAGGACCCCCATCCACATTGAGTGTGTGGAAGCGGGAATCGAGTTATTTTCCTTCATTCAACCCAGTGGTTGAAGAAAAATAAGTGAATCATGTAGGACCAGCCTAAGTCACGATTAACGCTTGCACTAGATAGTAGTGTTGATTGAACGTAAGGTCCTGGCCTCATCTACCTGTTGATGATGGCGTGGGATCTTGTGATGTTCCTCTGTGGAATTTGGAGAATTCGGAGGACTGCGACTCTCGGGTGTATTTCTGTTACTCAGTGAACCTGTAAGATATACATATATAACCACGTAAGTGACGTTGGGTTTTACAGGACAGTGTGTGTCTATGGATACGCACAGTCTGGCTTGGGAGCCAACCCGCAGGTGTGCCACCATAAGAAGATCCCCAGAAGAGAAGATTTAGGGCAGTGATGGCGAACCTTGGCACCCCAGATGTTTAGGAACTACATTTCCCATGATGCTCAACTACACTGCAGAGTGCATGAGCATCATGGAAACGTAGTTCCAAAACATCTGGGGTGCCAAGGTTCGCCATCACTGGTTTAGGGCCTCTCTGTGCAATACTATTGCACAGAGCAGGTAAGTGAAAACCTGTTTGTTATTTTAACCACTTAAGCCCCGGAAGATTTTACCCCCTTCCTGACCAGGGGGTATTTTGCGATTCGGCACTGCGTGACTTTAACGGACAATTGCGCGGTCGTGCGACGCTGTGCCTAAACGAATTTGGCGTCCTTTTTTTCCCACAAACAGAGCTTTCTTTTGGTGGTATCTGATCACCTGTGCGATTTTTTGATCATGCGCTATAAACAAAAAAAGAGCGTACATTTTGCAAAAATAGCAATATTTTTCACTTTTTTTTATATGAAATTCCCCCCCAAAAAAATGTAAAAATCAAAATTTTTTAACATTTTTGGCCAATTTGTTTTATGCTACCTATGTTTGGTAAAAAAAAAAAAATCGCAAAAAGCGTATTTTGATTGGTTTGCGTAAAAGTTATCGCGTTTACTAACAAAGGGAAAGATTTTTGTCATTTTTGTAGTTTTTTTTTTTTTAATGCGTAATGGCGGCGATCTGCGATTTTTTTTTTGCGGTACTGCGACATTGCGGCGGACAGATCGGACCCTTGACTGACATTTTTGACACTTTTGGGGTTACCAGTGACATTTCTACAGTAATCAGTGCTATACATATGCACTGTTACTGTAAAAATACACAGGTAGTGAAGGGGTTAACTTTATTTGAGAGGGAGGAGCTGTGTGTGTCCCTAGGGGCGTGCTTTCTACTGTGATTGGCTGTGGCTTGAGCTGTAAGGACACTGATCAACGGATCTACATAGTAGATCCGTGTGATCAGTGTTTTTACAGCGAGGAGAATGACAGGTGGCTTGTTTACACAAGCCGCCTGACTTTCTCCCTCTCCCCCGCCGATCGCAGAGTGGCCGGCGGACATCGGGTCCACCGGTCACATGTGCGGGGGGGTCCGTGACCACGCGGGAGCTCGCTCCCTAGACCCTCACAAGCAAGCGACGTAGCCCTACGTCACTTTGCCTGTGAGGGGCTGACCGCCGACGTAGATAGTCGTGCGGTGGTCGGCAAGTGGTTAATTTAAAAAAAAAAAAGAATTTGCAATCACTTTAATTCATAAAGATGATCAGACTGGAGCAAGGCCTGCTATCCACTCACAGCAAATATAAAAAAAAAAAAAAGTTTCAAGAGAATTTAGCAGACATGCCATTCACTGAGCTCCCGTATACCGTTATCTTGTTTGTATTAGAGATGCACCGACACCAGTATTGGTGCCGATATCAAGCATGTGCGCAAGTATCGGTACTCGCCCAAACGCTCCCGATACCGAAACCGATACTTTGCAGTGCGATTCCTGTCCGAATTGCATGCGATTTCCCCCACCGCTCCTGTGTGTGTATAGAAAGGAAAAAGCGCCATCTAGTGGGCAGCTTAACCACTTTACGGTCACTGCGTCAGGCAGCCGCTCCTGCGCAAGCCGTCGTAGGTATACGTCGGTCGCGCACAGGCATCTAGGGGGCGAGCGCGCGTGGCCGGCGGCGCTCTCCCGCCCCCCGCTCATCAGCGGGGAAGCCAATGCACGGGGCTGGCGGCTCCAATTGCCGCCTGACACCTGCGATCGCTCCCCACTGAGAGAGAAGGACGGTCTGCTGTTGTAAACACAGCCGACCGTTCTTCTCCCTGGAATGATCACGGAGCCCATGTGATCCTTCTATATAGGATCACAGGTCTCCATGATCATTTCACAAGCCATGCCCCCCCCAAAGTTAGAATCACTCCCCTAGGCTCACATTTAACCCCTCGATCACCCACAATGTTAACCCCTTCCCTGCCAGTGTCATTATTACAGTAACAGTGAATATTTTTAGCACTGATTACTGTAGTAATGTCACTGGTCCCCCCCAAAAGTGTCAGATATGTCAGTTAGGGGTCCGATCTGTCCGCCGCATTGTCGCAGTCCCGCAAAAAAAAATAAAAAATCGCAGATTGCCGCCATTACTAGTAAAAAAAAAAAAACAATAAAAATGACATAAATCCTTCCCGTAGTTTGTAGACGCGATAACTTTTGTGCAAACCAATCAAAATACGCTGATTGCAATTTTTTTCTTACCAAAAATATGTAGCAGAAAATGAATTGGCCTAAAATGTTAAAACATTTTGAAAAAAAAAAAGCACCATGGGCAGTTTAAGAAAATGTTAGAACTCACAGCACATATCTGGCCACATGCAAGGTGTCCCAGTCTGCCGATGATAGCAAATCACGGCCACTGGAGGTGCTCACAGGGCAGGAAGATATGTAGAGGTGGTCCGCCCCCAAGCTGACATCACTTCCGCCCTATACCCACGGGGTCCCGGAACTTCTCCTCCAGCAGCCCTGATTTATTTGATTTTTTTGCATGTGGCAAGATATGTACTGTGAGTTCTAACATTTTTTTTGAACTACCCACTAGATCAGAGGTGTCAAACTCAATTTCATTGCAGGCCGCATCAGCATTATGGTTGCCCTCAAAGGGCCGGTTATATCTGTAGGATTAGATGCCCAGAGCACCCCACCGCCCCCTTACACCCTTACATGAGATGTCAAGAACCCCCCCACCATCAAAAGTCAAGAGTCACCCACCCTTCCTTACATCACAATGCACCCCCTTACCTTGTGCTGCTGCCAGGAAGAAGATGCGGGTGGATCTGGGAAGAAGTGCAGCGTCTGGAGGAGAACCAGAGGAGGGCTGGAGTCAGCTTCCAGAGTCTGCTGAATGCTGAGACCAGGGGAGGCAAAGGCAAGGTGGTGTTGTGGCTGCACAGAGCGGTGCAGGATCTGCAGGAGGAGTTCTGCCCTCCTCTCTGCTGAGAACGGGGGTGGGCAAAGATGAGCCTTTCTGCAGCTGCACAGAGGAGTGCAAGATCTGGCAAAGGCGTTCTGTCCTCTCGACTGCCGACTACAGAGACAAGGTGGGGGCAGAGACAAGGGGGGTGCCGCAGCTGCAGGAGAGGTGCGAGGGCCACATGAAATGACCTGGGGGGGCTGCATTTGGCCCGCGGGCCTTATGTTTGACACCTGTGCACTAGATGTTTTTTTTTCCTTTTTATATACACACGCAGTGCTGTATTTTGGCCTAGGCCAACAAGGCCCAGGCCTAGGGCGGCACTATGCAGGGGGGCAGCAGAAAAGCTGCCCCCCTCCACCTGAGACTCTATTAGCCACTGGTTGCTCTCTCACCCCCCCCCCTCTATCTCTCACTCACCGCCTCTCACCCACCCCCCCCTCTCTCTCTCTCACCTCTCTCTTTCTCTCTCATCCCCCTCTCTCTCTCTCTCTCTCTCTCTCTCACCCTCCTCTCTCTCTCATTCCCTCTCTCTCACCCCACTCTCTCTCTCATCCCCTTATCACCCCCTCTCTCTCTCTCTCACCCCTCCTCTCTCTCCCCCCCTCTCTCTCTCATCCCCCTCTCTCTATCTCATCCCCCTCTCTCATCCCCACCCTCTCTCTCTCTCATCCCCTTCTCTCTCTCTTTTATCTCCCTCTCTCTCTCTCTCACCCCCCCATCTCTCTCTCTCATCCTCTCTCTCATCCCCCCTCTCTCTCATCCCTCCCTCTATCTCTATCTCTCTTTCATCCCCCCTCTCTCTCCCTCCCTCCCTCACCCACCCCCTCTCTCTTTCTCTCTCCCTCACCCACCCCCCTCTCTCTCTCCCACCCCCTCTCACAACCGCCCCCCTCTCGTGAGATCTCAGGGGTTCATGCTGGAACTTGTAGTCCTTCGATTTTGGAGGGAGTCAAATCCGTTAAAAAAGGAGTGGGGCAAATTTACATAGGAGGAGGGGGGGGGAGCCCAATTTTAGTCTTGCCTAGGGCAGCACAAAACCAAAATACACCACTGTGCACACTCACCAGCAGGGTAATTGCAAGCGATTCTTTGCAGTGCAATTTACGGCAATTTTTATTTGGTATTGACGCAAAAATTGCACCGCAAAGTATCGGTACATGTACTGCCGATAAAAAACTGGTATCGGTGCAACCCTAGTTGTTATCCCGTATGGCAGGGGTGTCAAACTCAATTTCATCGCAGGCCGCATCAGCATTATGGTTGCCCTCAAAGGGCCGGTTATATCTGTAAGGTTAGATGTCCAGAGCACCTCATGCCCCCTTACACCCTTATATGAGATGTCAAGAGCCCCCCCACCATCAGAAGCCAAGAGTCACCCACCCTTCCTTACATCACAATACATACTTGCCAACTGTCCCTTTTTTCCTGGGACAGTCCCTGGAAATAGGAGCCTGTCCCAGGTAATTTATATTGTCCCTGGAAGCGCCTGTTAATCAGGCTGCCCATAAATGTTACGCAGAAGTAATGCAGCTGAATGGGAGAATTATTCCAACTCTGCTACTGTGGCCTTAAGTTTCAAATTCCCTTTTTAATTTCCTGTAATTCTCTCTATATTGAGTAGACTCTATAATTTGATAAATAGGCAAGATTAATTATGCAGAGTGGGCGGAGCTTCAGGGAAGTGGGTGTGGTGATTGATAGCTGTGCTGCAAAGTGTCCCTGGAAATTTTTTTTAAATGTTGGCAATGACAATGCACCCCCTTACCTTGTGCTGCTGCCAGGAAGAAGATGCGGGTGGATCTGGGAACAAGAAAGTGCAGGGTCTGGAGGAGGGCTGGAGTCTGCTGAAGGCTGAGATCAGGGGAGGCAGAGACAAAATGGTGTTGCGGCTGCATAGAGAAGTGCAGGATCTGTTGGAGGTGTTCTGCCCTCCTCTCTGCTGCAGACTGCTGAGAAGGGGGGGCGAGCAAAGATGATCCTTTCTGCAGCTGCACAGAGAAACACAGGATCTGGCAGAGGAGTTCTGTCCTCTCTGCTGCCGACTGCAGAGACAAGGGGGTGCCGCAGCTGGGCCACATAAAATGGCCTGGGGGGGGGGGGGGGGCGCATTCGGCCCTGGGGCCTTGTGTTTGACACCTGTGCCGTATGAAGTCATATACTATGCATCACCAACCAGATCATGCAAGCCCCAAGAGAACAACAAACTGCTGGTGGAATTTACGTGTTTATTTCTCACCTGTGCTGATCTCTATAGGAATTTCTTCCTCTTTAATCCTCACACATTCGTCTTCCTCCTCCTCCTCCTCCTCAGATTTGACCTCTGTCTGAGTCCCTCTGGTATTTCCAGGGTCTGGGAATATAAATGAAAGTAAACCCCCATGTACTGAGATACTGTATGAGATAGTTGGAATAATTTGTACACTTTCAAATATTTAGGTATTAGGCCCCTTCACACTTGTGCGACTTAAAAGTAATTCCTCACCTGTGCAAATCTCTGGAGGAACTTCCTCCTCTTTAATTCTCACATTATGTTCTTCTTCCTCCTCCTCATCACTGATCTCTCTTGGAGTGTCTCCGGGGTCTGTGAATAAAGATGAGAGTGAAGCCCCCTGTACTGAGATGTATGAGAGACCCCAGAGAGTGTGTGTGGGGGGAGACTGGTCACATCTCTTGGCTGGTAACACACAATGACATGATGTGAGGAGGAGAGCCGGAGTCTAATAGAGGCTGATGGCTCCTGACTCCCCCAATGGGCACATACTGTCCCCCCATTACTGTCTACTGACAGAGGACTCAACAAGGAGAATCTAGGACTCTTTTCTAGATTTAGCCCGGGTTCACGTCAGTACGGCTTTGAAATTGTGCTACTTCATTGCGATTTGAAAGCCGCAGATCAGTGCAATTTGGACCTCTGATTTCATTGCAGCTTGCGACTTCATTTAACCACTTAAGCCCCGGAGGATTTGGCTGCTAAACGACCAGGGGGTATTTTGCGATTCGGCACTGCGTGACTTTAACGGACAATTGCGCGGTCGTGCGACGCTGTACCTAAACGAATTTGGCGTCCTTTTTTTCCCACAAACAGAGCTTTCTTTTGGCGGTATTTGATCACCTGTGCGATTTTTTGATCACGCGCTATAAACAAAGAAAGAGCGTAAATTTTGCAAAAATAGCAATATTTTTCCCTTTTTTTTATATGAAATTCCCCCCCAAAAAAATGTAAAAATCAAAATTTTTTAACATTTTCGGCCAATTTGTTTTATGCTACCTATGTTTGGTAAAAAAAAAAAAAATCGCAAAAAGCGTATTTTGATTGGTTTGCGCAAAAGTTATTGCGTTTACTAACTAAGGGAAAGATTTTTGTCATTTTTGTTGTTTTTTTTTTAACGCATAATGGCGGCGATCTGCGATTTTTTTTGCGGTACTGCGACATTGCGGCGGACAGATCGGACCCTTAACTGACATTTTTGACACTTTTGGGGTTACCAGTGACATTTCTACAGTAATCAGTGCTATATATATGCACTGTTACTGTAAAAATACACTGGTAGTGAAGGGGTTAACTTTATTTGAGAGGGAGGGGCTGTGTGTGTCCCTAGGGGCGTGATTCTAACTGTGATTGGCTGTGGCTTCAGCTGTATGCAGAGTGATCAACGGATCTACATAGTAGATCCATATGATCATCTCTCATACAGAGGGGAGAATGACAGGCAGCTTGTTTACACAAGCTGCCTGACTTTCTCCCTCTCCCCCGCCGATCGCAGAGTGGCCGGCGGACATCGGGTCCGCCGGTCACACGCGCGGGGGGGTCCGTGACCACGCGGGAGCGCGAGCGCGCCTCCGGCGGCACGCGCTCGCTCCCTAGACCCTCACAAGCTAGTGACGTAGCCCTACGTCACTTTGCCTGTGAGGGGCTGACCGCCGCCGTAGATAGTCGTGCGGCGGTCGGCAAGTGGTTAACAGAAGTCAATGCAATTCGCAATGAAATTGCAAAAAAAAAAAAAAGAGTAGTGCAGGAATCTTTTCCAAATTGTTGTGACAAACAGTTCCATTGCCGGCAATGGGGTGCGACTTGTCTTGCGATTTGACAGTTGAAATGGCACTGGTGTGGACCAGGGCTTAGTGTTTATTACTTACCTGTGCTGATCTCTGGAGGGATTTCCTCCTCCTTACATGACTCATCGCCGCTCTCATTCAGCTCTTCCTCATTTTCAACTTTAATAATGTTCAGGCCTTTACTCTAGATGAGACAGAGAATACTTTTAATCTCTCCATAGTGAGTCTGATTTAACGTAACAAATAACGATTTCATTAATACAGTAAATGGATTATTATCTGATTGATGAGATTGGGTTTTTGCTCACTTGGTAATTCTCTGTGATGTGTTGATGTTCCCGTGTGGAGTCCTGGGAATACAGAGGACGGGGACATCTCTCTGGGGGATTTTTCTTACTGGATCCATCTGTAGGAAACACACACACACCGACCAATTATATCATTTGTAAAGCCTCGTACACACGCATCGATTATTGGCCGGGAATTTTCGGCCAACGTCCGATCGGCCGTTTTTCGGCTTGTTAGTATGATGCTTCCGACAACCGACTCCGACTTTTAGGCCGAATAAAATCTGGTGTGCAGGCTATAAAATTTTTGTTGGCTGTCAACACAACGGCCGATTTTCCGTCAGTCAGTACAGATTTCGGCAGACAAAAATCTGATGAGCAAGACTGGGCATGCTCAGAGAAGAAAAAACACACGGAAAGTAAACCAGCACATGACATCACTTCTGAAGTAGATTTTTGTTGGCCGAGAAAATTCGTGTGCAGTCTAGGCACATTCCAACCAACACAACAACACTGGACAAAAGTCGGATGATCGGTCGGCCGATAATTGTTGCGTGTGTACGGGGCATAAGTCATCCTGGATTATAGATATAGAGCAGTGGTCTCCAAACTGCGGCCCTTTGCTTGCCTTTACCCGGCCCTTGGGGCACTTTTCCATCCACTGATACAAGACACTATTTCTCAAAACAGACACCAATGATGGAGCACTATTAATCCCACTGACACCAGCAATGGCA
The DNA here is from genome assembly GCF_965119305.1 of Pelophylax lessonae. Lineage (NCBI taxonomy): Eukaryota > Metazoa > Chordata > Amphibia > Anura > Ranidae > Pelophylax > Pelophylax lessonae. The sequence goes on from NC_138776.1 coordinate 246,284,433, forward strand.
CTGACCCCAACAATGGGGCACTATTTCTCCAACAGACACCAAAGTTAATGACACCCCCAGATTAGTTCGCATATCACGGACAGGAATTGGATCGCCTAGGTGTGAACACCCACGCGATCCATCTCTGGTGCGGACCAAAAAAAGGGTCCTGCATATGTAACTTAAAAAAAGTAATTTGGTATAGTAAAAAAGTAACTAATCCCCCACCCCCCACAAGGGGAAGTTAAAGCGGAGTTCCAGCCATTTACTCACCTGTCCAACGGTCCAGCGATGCGGCCGGCGGAAGCCACGATCCTCTCCCTCGGCGCCGGCATCACTGCTGTGGGCACCCGGCTGTTACAGTTTGCGGCTTCACAGCCGGGTACCCACTGCGCATGCGCGAGTCGCGCTGCGCGCCGTGATTGGCCGGCAATCTTCTGGGACCTCTGACGTGTCCCAGAAGATTGCAGGGAGGGAGGGGGAGAGGAGAACTTCCACTCAGGGCGCCGCGGCGCTCCGAGCGGAAGTGGGAGCGGGTACCTGTCAAAACTAGGTACCCGCTCCCCCCCCCCCCCCCCAAAAAATGACATGCCAAATGTGGCATGTCGGGGGGTCAGGACTCCCTAAAGCGGAAGTTCCACTTTTGGGTGGAACTCCGCTTTAAGTGTTTTATGGTACGAGATGTGATGTGATAATGCAGAGACTAAAGGACCTAAATAGACATGGTAGGAATACTTGGGTCATAAATACTGAACAATGATGATATAACTTATCCCTAAGAAGGGAAGGAGAATGAGGTTAAAGGAAAAGGGGAAAATAGGGAAAAATGTAGACTCTGTTATATTGTAAATAATAACCGATACCATGAATGCATGTAAAAGTTTAATGGAAAAATTGAAAAACAAATAAATAAAAAATTTAGTAAAAAAAGTAACTAATTACCAGGGAAAGTAACTATTGCATTACTTTAAAAAAAAAAAAAAAAAACACACAATCAAATATGTCCAATAACTTGGATGCCCCCAATATTAACCACTTCCCCCTAGGTGGACGTCATATGACGTCCAAACTTTGCGGGGGTATACCGGGATGATGCCTCTAGCTAGAGGCATCATCCCGGTACCGTTGTTTGAAGCCGACGGTCGGCTTTCCGTCGGTACCGATCGATGCGGCTCGGGAGCCGCTCGATCGTTACCCGGGGGGGGCGGGAGGGGACATCCCCCCCCCTCCCGCCGCCTTCCGCGGCTTTTACCGGGGCTCCCGTCCCACCGGGAGCCCCGAGCACCCAGCCGGCGCATCCGCCGGCTGGATGGAGTCCCGATGAATGCCGGAAACGGCATTGATCGGGTCTCCGATGACGTAACCCGGAGGCGGCGTCCATGACGTCACTTCCGGGTTAGTGTGCTGCAAAACGGCGCCAAATTTGAAAAACGGCTGTATGCAAAAACGCCGTTTTCGGCGTTTTGCATACAGGGAAGTGTAGTGGAGGGGTCTAGGGTCTTTTAGACCCTCGATCCCTCCATAAAGTGTACCTGTCACTACATATTGGTGTCACAAGGGATGTTTACATTGCTTGTGACAGTAATAAAAGTGATCAGATTTTTTTTTTTTTTTTTAAAAACTGTAATAAAGTTAAAAAAATAAATAAAATAAATGGGAAAAAAAAAAAATTTAGCCGCCCCGATCACCGTTAGCTCGCGCACAAAAAAAAAACGTATACGGAAGTTGAGCCGCGAATGAAATCGCTGTTCAAACCACACATGTGAGGTATCGCCGCGATCGCCAGAGCGTGAGCAATAATTTAAAAAAAAGAGCTACACTCTAACTCTAAACTGGTAACCGTTAAATAAATTTAAAGTGTCGCCTATTGAGATCTCTATTGACCGTAGTTTGTCGCCATCCCACGGGGGGGGCGCAATTTTAAACCGTAACATGTTGGGTATCTATTTACTCGGCATGACATCATCTTTCACAATATACAAAAAAAATGGGCTAACTTTACTGTTTAGTATTTTTTAAATGCAGTGAAATGTAATTTTTCCCCAAAAAAATGGCGTTTTAAAGACCGCTGCGCAAATACTGCGTGACAAAAAATATTGCAATGACCGCCATTTTATTCTCCAGAGTCTTTGCTAAAAAAATATATATAATGTTTGGGGGTTCTAAGTCGTTTTCTAGGAAAAAATACTGGTTTTAACTTGTAAACACAAAGTGTCCGAAATAGGCCTGGTATGGAAGTGGTTAAATATGTTAAATGAATGAAATGAACACTAGAAGCAATTATTATTTTGATTTAATATATATATATATATATATATATATATATATATATATATATAATTTATTATAATTATTTATTTATTATATTTATTTTTATAAAACATTGTACAATAATCTACACTATTTTAATGTTGCTGTGGGACAACGAGACACCTATGTGGTGAATCCTGATTCCTGAGTGGTACCTGAGTGGTATTTGCTGAGTGGCACTGGCTGACTGCGTGGTACACTGGTACCTGAGTGGTATTTGCTGAGTGGTATTTGCTGAGTGGCACTGGTACCAGCGTGGTACACTGGTACCTGAGTATTATTTGCTGAGTGTTTCCAGCTGCGTGGTACACTGGCAGTGGGTACCTGAGTGGTATTTGCTGAGTGGTACCGGCTGGCTGCGTGGTGGTGGTACACTGGTACTGGCAGTGGTACCTGACCTGAGTCCTCCTGAGTGACTCCTGACTGTGGTGTTTTTTTTTTACTCGAGTGGTACCTGCTGCTGGTGGTTGTGGGCAGTGGTGGCTGGTGGTGTGGCACTGGTGGGGGTACTGGCAGTGTGGTACGGTGGTACCTGACCTGCGTCTGACTCCTGAGTCTACTCCAGTCCTGACTGTGGTATTTTATGGTTTTTTTTTTTTTGGTACCTGTGCTGGCGGTGGTGGCTGGTGGTGGCATGGCACACTGGTTGGGTCTGAGTCCTGACTGTGGTAGCCGTATTTTTTTTTTTTTTTTTTGTTTTTTGGTACCTGCTGGCTGGCTGCTGGTGGTGGTGGCTGGTGGTGTGGCCAGACACACTGGTGGGGTCCGTCTAGCTCCGTCCTCCAGGCTGTCTGTCTGCCTGTGCTGCTGTCCCTACTGTTGTGGCTGTCTCCAGTGGCTGTGCCTGACTGTGGACGGTGGTGGTATTATATATAATATTTAAGGCCTGGCCTGGCACGCTGTAACTCTGCTGTAGTTTGGCTGTGCACTCCACTCTCGCACAGGGCGGTACTGCGGACAGCGCCGGCAGAGTCATAGAGGAGTGAGGAGGAGTTACATTTCTGCCATCTAGTGGTGGTAGATGTAATTGCGGTAATGCGGCTTAACCACTTAAGCCCCGGAGGATTTGGCTGCTAAAGGACCAGGGTTTTTTTTGCGATTTTTTACTGCGTGACTTTAACGGACAATTGCGCGGTCGTGCGACGCTGTACCTAAACGAATTTGACGTCCTTTTTTTCCCACAAACAGAGCTTTCTTTTGGTGGTATTTGATCACCTGTGCGATTTTTTGATCACGCGCTATAAACAAAAAAAGAGCGTAAATTTTGCAAAAATAACAATATTTTTCACATTTTTTTATATGAAATTCCCCCCAAAAAAAAGTAAAAATCAAAATTTTTTAACATTTTTCGGCCAATTTGTTTTATGCTACCTATGTTTGGTAAAAAAAATCGCAAAAAGCGTATTTTGATTGGTTTGCGCAAAAGTTATCGCGTTTACTAACAAAGGGAAAGATTTTTGTCATTTTTGGTGTTTTTTTTTTTAACGCGTAATGGCGGCGATCTGCGATTTTTTTTTCGGTACTGCGACATTGCGGCGGACAGATCGGACCCTTGACTGATATTTTTGACACTTTTGGGGGTACCAGTGACATTACTGCAGTAATCAGTGCTATACATATGCACTGTTACTGCAAAAATGACACTGGCAGGGAAGGGGTTAACTTTATTGGACAGGGAGGGGTTAAGTGTGTCCTAGGGGCGTGCTTTCTACTGTGCAGGGACATTCCTATTGGTGTAAAAGCAAAGATCAACCGTTCTACATAGTAGAACGGTCAGATCTTCACTTTTACACAGGGAGAACTGACAGGCAGCTTGTTTACACAAGCTGCTCTGTCTTTCTCCCTTCACAGGAGCGATCGCAGTGTGACTGGCGGACATCGAGTCCGCCGGTCACACGCACTGACTTGCCTGTGAACGAGCCGCGGCGGGCGCGCGCCTCGGCGGGCGCGCGCCCGCCCGCGATAGGCTCGCAAGTCAGTGACAGGCGAGTGACGTACCGATACGTCACTCTGCCTGGCCGGTCGGCAACCGGTTAAGGGAACGGCATTACTGCGGGAGGAAAAGTAATCAATTCGATTACTAACTACCCACAAAAGTAACGGCGTTATAGCGCTGTTTACTTTTAAGTCCGTTATTCCCATCACTGTGCACGACTTTGGTCTGAATGTGATGCGAATTCAGCTATAAAATCTGTATGGCTGAATTTGCATTGCACAGACATCGCATGTGATTTGCAGAGCAGTGCACTATGCAGAGCACTATAGTGTGAACCAGCACTAAAGGCCAAGAGACTTAATGTGATTTTCTTTTTTTTTTGGTTGGAACAGCAATGCTGAAAACTTGTTGATTTTTGATTTCTGGAATTGTGTTTAACTTTCTTTTAATAAAATTGGGCCATAAAATCCCTAAAAAGAAGAGAAGCAAGTGGTTTGTCATTAAAGGCTCTATCCCTTAAAGCTAGTTATCACACTGCAAAAAAAGGATTCTGGACTGATGAGACAAATGTTTGGTTTTAATGTGGATTTCTCAATTTGGGTGGCCCCTACCTCTTTCGGGATTCCCATTCTTTTGTAGAGCTGCTAAGGTCATTCAAGTAAGTCCACCACCACCTTTCCTTTTGATGAGTCAAAGATCCAGCACCTCTTGGGTACATTCCCCAGCACCAGTATTTCATTTTATGTCCACGGTTGACAAGTATAAGGGATTTTTATCGCACTGCTACTCTCTGCTGTTGGGTTCCTTTATGGACCGGCATCCGCTGCGCATGGTCCCTCAATGGGAGAGAGATGTGGGAGCGTTTGAGGATAAACAATGGGAGGAGGCTTTACAGGCAGTGCAGTTGAGCTCCCTGAATGTGGCTCAAAGATTGTCTCAATTGTATATTTTATACAGAACTCACTACACCCCTGCCAGGTTACATAGGATGGGCAGGAGAGACTCCCCAACCTGTAGCAGATGTATGAGAGATCATGGGGATTTGATGCATCTCCTATGGAGGTGCCCCAAACTTCATATGTATTGGAAGGGTGTGCTTGATACGCTTTCTGGGGCATTCGGGGTCCAGTTGCCGGAGGATCCTAAGGTCTGCTTGCTGGGCATCATGGGTGGCGTTCAGGCCTCTGTGCCGGCTCAGCAGGCTTTGTTCCAGGCAAGGAAATTACTTCTGCGGCACTGGATCTCCCCGAGAGCCCCTTTGGTTAAGGAATGGGTTGCTGCAATGGGAGACACACTTAGATTGGAGAAGTACATATGTCAACATAGGGGCAGTCCGGGTAAATTTGAGAGGCTATGGGCTCCTTGGTTGGCTGTGCCGGGCCTGGCCCCGGTAGAACTGATACTTGACAATATAATGGCTGGGGTGGCGTGAAGGTTGGGGATTGCAGAATAGATGGGATTTGTCTGGTGTTTTGCTCCTGGCCGCGCATTATGCTGGATAACAACGGGGTGTGGGCAGCTATGGTGGATTCTAGCTTGCTTATAACAATCTATGTGGAGGTGTCTGATGTATGGTTTTATTCTATTGACGTTTGTTATCTCTATGATCCTTATAGATTGTGATCTGTCTGATCTGGACTCTGGTATGTTTTGTTGTTTATAAAGTTTAATAAAGTTTTTTTCCTGGATATAAAAAAAAAGATCCAGCACCTCACATCTACACTTTCTTGGACAGAGGAGCAGAAGTTTCACCAAGAGCAACTAATGCAGAGAATTCTACCTACAGTATCTCAAAATTTATCATCTCTGGTCAAGGCATAGAGATCACTGTACGTCTCAGCTGTGATGCTTTCAAAGACAGTCAGATGTCTCAACACTGTACATTCTGAAGAAGCAGCCAATGCTGTTCGTAGAACACCTCCATTAAGACCTTTCTTAAAGCCCAACTCTAGGCAAAAAAAAAAAGCAGTATTCCTATGCAGTGGGGCAGTACCCGCACTGCACAGGTCACCTGCTCATTTTGTCGTGGGTTGAGGAGAAAGCTTATACTCACCTGTAGGGTTGAGCGAACACGGACTGTATTATTCGGGTCCGTACCAGATAATTGCATTTTTGCTACCCGGACACGGACCCGAAAACTTTACTGTATATTCGGGTTTAAAATCCGTGTTCGGTAATTTTATTTCCTGTTTTGTATGTGATGGCGCGGTTTCAACAGCCAATCAACAAACGTTTAACTGGTGTGCCATAGAAGCCATCACAGCCATGCCTACTAATGGCATGGCTGTGATTGGCCAGCTGAAGCATGTGACCCAGGTCTTTATAAGCTCGAGAGACCCAGTGCCGCGCGTCAGTCTGCTGTAGTGTAGGGAGAGAGCACACATAACGGTGCTGGCTGCTGCTGATTAGGGACAGACAGGGAAAAACAACATTGTGCCCGAAAAGAATGCAGGGACAGGTCGGAGTGTAGGCAGGGAAAGATATTTGAGCATTTTAGGGACAGGCTGGAGAGAGTAGGCAGGGAGAGATTAGGAGACACAGGACAGAACAATCGTCCGTTAGCGATCTACATCGATTTTGCAGTGTGGGGGGTGGTGCAGTGAACAATCTTTTTGCCCTCACTTGAGCCCACTGAGGAGGAGGAGGAGGAGGGAGGAAAAAAAATATTTTTATCAGTCTGTTGTGTGCAGCGTTCAGCTATATTTTACTACAGAGTGCTGTTCTAATCTGCTATTTAAAAATTACAAATTTAAAGGGGAATTTTTTTAAGAGCACTTGCCATGCTCTTAACTACATTTTGCTGCCATTTGCAGCATTCTAGCCCGTTCCATTGGTTTTTTAGAGCCATTTTAGTGCCTGAAAATTTGGGTCCCCATTGACTTCAATGGGGTTCAGTGTCCGGGTCAAGTTCGGAAAAAGTCCGGGTCACGGACCCGGACTTTTTTTTCAAGTTTGGCCGGACCCACCGAACACGGACATCTAGGTGTCCGCTCAACTCTACTCACCTGATCTTTCGTTCCACCGGAAAACAGCGATGCCCCAACAGTTCAGCGTTGGACTGTCCCTGGTCTATGGAGCCTGCAATCTTTTGTCTATAGCATGGGTCTAAAGTAGGTAATGTTGTTTTAATTACCTCTATTACACGAGGCCCCTGCAGAGGGCACATTTCCAAATTGGTTTTTCCGAGCCCTCATGGGTTGGTTCTCCCACGTAAGACTTTTATGACCACATGGGCACATCCCAGTGACACGTAGATGCGTTCCTTGTACCACTTTGTGAAGAGCACATATCTTCTCTCCACAAGAACAGGACACTTTCTTGAGAATTTTATCCAGGCAAGACTCAAACACAATAAATTTTCGTTCGGAAACTAGTTCACTGGATCTCCGGGAGTTTTCTTCTGCCGTAAGAGTTTCACTGAGACTTGAGGTTCCTTCAGGGATATAATTAGGTTCTTCTGGGTCAGCAGAATTCAGGTTAGAGGTACTCATAACCTCAATGAAGCCCTCTTGCGTGTTCGATGGCTGTGAGGCGAAATATCCAAGACCACAAGCCAAATTTCCAGTGCCAAATTTCACATTCTCCATGGAAGTAGAAGCTACAAGATTGCTACCCAACATTGTGTTCAGATAATTGGTGTTACTAACTCCAAATTCCATCCTTGCTCTTTTGGAACGTGCCGCGAAGATGACCCCTTTGTTTGGAAATATGGTGGGCAAAGCATCGTCTCTCAAGATCTTTTTGGAAATGTTGGTGACGTAGCAGTCGGGCGTAAAATGCTCAGAGCACAATCTGAAAATATCCGTTTTCTTGCCGTCCAACACTCTCTTTGCAAATTTGTTGAGATTTCCAAAGTCTTGTCCTGTTTGGCGCAGCCAGCATTTAATCCTGTCAATGCTGCGAGGGAAGACATGCAAAATAATCCCCCTACACGACGTGGTTTTATTGGACTTGCTGGAGCAGCCCGAGACGATGCAAAATGGCATGGCTGGCACCTACAAATAGAAATGGAATACATTTAAAGCCCAGATTCAACTTTTACCTCCCCCCCAACCAACAGTTTTTTTTTTTTTTTCCTGCAGCCCCCCCAAATGTTTATTATTTCTTATACCTACCGTTTTTACTGGGGTCATCAGTCTGGTCACGTTACATCACGGGTCTACTACCTGCTCTGGTGGTGGTGGGAGTCCTGAATTCTGCAGGAGATGGATGGAGACGAGAGAAGGATAAGGTTGTCTAAGTTGTCTGACAAGTTGCCCCAGTGTGAACCGGGACTTACAGGGACACAGGGACAGTGTACATTTTTTTAAATAAAATAAATAACTAAATAAAAAAGTGTTTGAAGAGCAGGTTGGCCTGTCTGGTTTAACATTTTATACAGTGTATGGATTGCCCTGGAATATTTCTGGAATGTTTGGCATACAGTACTTGATAATAAGGTGTTGTTGTTAAAGTTAAATCAACTTAACTGAGCAGTAAGGAAAGGAGAGAGGAAGAGAGAGAGGAGAGGATAGGAAAAGGGGAAAAGGGAATTTCTTGTTTCTCATCAGTGCTCATCAGTGCTGCCTATAAGTGCCCTTTAGTGCCGTCTAATCAGTACAGCCTATCAGTGCCCATCTGAGTTGCATATTAGTGCCTCCTCATCAGTGCAGTCTCATCAGTGCTTGCCTATCAGTGCCCATCTGAGTTGCATATTAGTGCCTCCTCATCAGTGCCGTCTCATCAGTGCTTGCCTATCAGTGCCCATCTGAGTTGCATATTAGTGCCTCCTCATCAGTGCCGTCTCATCAGTGCTTGCCTATCAGTGCCCATCAGAGTTGCATATTAGTGCCTCCTCATCAGTGCCCTTCAATGCCGTCTCATCAGTGCTGCCTATCAGTGCCTTCTGTGTTGCATATTAGTACCTACTCATCAGTGCCCTTCAGTGCCATCTCATCAGTGCTGCCTATCAGTGCCCATCTGAATTGCATATTAGTGCCTCCTCATCAGTGCCGTCTCATCAGTGCTGCCTATCAGTGCCCATCTGAGTTGCATATTAGTGCCTCCTCATCAGTTCCCTTCAGTGCCGTCTCATCAGTGCTGCCTATCAATGCCCATCTGTGTTGCATATTAGTGCCTCCTCATCAGTGCCGTCTCATCAGTGCTGCCTATCAGTGCCCATCTGAGTTGCATATTAGTGCCTCATCATCAGTGCCCTTCAGTGCTGTCTCATCAGTGCAGCCTATTAGTGCCCATATGAGTTGCATATTAGTGACTCCTCATTAGTGCCCTTCAGCGCTGTCTCATCAGTGCCCATCTGAGTTGCATATTAGTGCCTCCTCATCAGTGCCCTTCAGTGCTGTCTCATCAGTGCAGCCAATCAGTGCCCATTTGAGTTGCATATTAGTGCCTCCTCATCAGTGCCTTTTAGTGCCATCTCATCAGTGCTGTCTATCAATGCCCATCTGTGTTGCATATTAGTGCCTCCTCATCAGTGCCGTCTCATCAGTGCTGCCTATCAGTGCCCATCTGAGTTGCATTTTAGTGCCTCATCATCAGTGCCCTTCAGTGCTGTCTCATCAGTGCAGCCTATTAGTGCCCATATGAGTTGCATATTAGTGCCTCCTCATTAGTGCCCTTCAGTGCTGTCTCATCAGTGCCCATCTGAGTTGCATATCAGTGCCTCCTCATCAGTGCCGTTCAGTGCTGTCTCATCAGTGCAGCCAATCAGTGCCCATTTGAGTTGCATATTAGTGCCTCCTCATCAGTGCCTTTTAGTGCCATCTCATCAGTGCTGTCTCATCAGTGCCCATCTGAGTTGCAAATTAGCGCCTCCTCATCAAATCCCTTCAGTGCTGTCACATCAGTGCAGCCAATCAAAGTATATCAGTGCAGACCCATCAGTGCACATCAGTAAAGGAGAATGTTGTAACTGGGGATATAGATATGGACTTTCTAGGCCATGGGTGTCCAACCTTTTGGCTTCTCTGGGCCACATTGAGTGTAGAGAAAGTTTCTCGGGCCGCATATAAAATATATACTATAGTTAAGGTATATAAGTAATAAAACACCACCGCGCCCTTCCCGTGCTGCCCCACCCCCCCCCCCCCCCAGCACTAGTTTATCACAACTAGAGGATGATCCTTTCCGAGGCAGCCTCTGCCTACAGTTAGTTGGAAGCCACTGTGGCCATGACCCAACCTGAATTCCTTCTTCCCCATCAAAAAAAAATAAATTGTCAGGGGGCAGTGGGCCGCATTGCCTGGGGCTCTGGGCCGCATGCGGCCCCCGGGCCGCAGGTTGGACATGCCTGTTCTAGGCACTTGTATAAAATTGTATCAAAATGTATTTCTACATAAAATAACAGACAGTTTAAAAGAGCAAAAAACATAAAACAATGTTTAGCAGAACAAGTGTAATGAAAATGTAACCCCTACTAGCAACTCCAGTACTATATATTAGCTACAGCGACATCCCCCCGAGGGGCTCTTGGTATTCGTATCACTATCTCCTTAGGGGATTTGGCTGTAGTACTGGAATTGCTAGTAGGGGTTACGTATTTCATCAGGTTAATGACCTCACATTGTTCTGTCCAGATGGCCAGATAATTAGTTCAGGTTAATTCTGTTTCTGTATACAATTTCATCTGCATATGATAATGTGTATTATGTAGTCCTGTGCCCAGCGCTCTGTGTATTATGCAGTCCTGTACCCAGCCCTCTGTGTATTATGCAGTCCTGTACCCAGGGCTCTGTGTATTATGCAGTCCTGTACCCAGGGCTCTGTGTATTATGCAGTCCTGTACCCAGGGCTCTGTGTATTATGCAGTCCTGTGCCCAGCGCTCTGTGTATTATGCAGTCCTGTACCCAGCTCTCTGTGTATTATGCAGTCCTGTGCCCAGCGCTCTGTGTATTATGTAGTCCTGTGCCCAGCGCTCTGTGTATTATGTAGTCCTGTGCCCAGCGCTCTGTGTATTATGCAGTCCTGTGCCCAGCGCTCTGTGTATTATGCAGTCCTGTACCCAGCGCTCTGTGTATTATGCAGTCCTGTGCCCAGCTCTCTGTGTATTATGTAGTCCTGTGCCCAGCGCTCTGTGTATTATGTAGTCCTGTGCCCAGTGCTCTGTGTATTATGTAGTCCTGTGCCCAGCTCTCTGTGTATTATGCAGTCCTGTGCCCAGCGCTCTGTGTATTATGCAGTCCTGTACCCAGCGCTCTGTGTATTATGCAGTCCTGTGCCCAGCGCTCTGTGTATTATGCAGTCCTGTACCCAGCGCTCTGTGTATTATGCAGTCCTGTACCCAGCTCTCTGTGTATTATGTAGTCCTGTGCCCAGCGCTCTGTGTATTATGCAGTCCTGTACCCAGGGCTCTGTGTATTATGTAGTCCTGTGCCCAGTGCTCTGTGTATTATGCAGTCCTGTGCCCAGCGCCCTGTGTATTATGCAGTCCTGTACCCAGCTCTCTGTGTATTATGTAGTCCTGTGCCCAGCGCTCTGTGTATTATGTAGTCCTGTGCCCAGCGCTCTGTGTATTATGTAGTCCTGTGCCCAGCGCTCTGTGTATTATGTAGTCCTGTGCCCAGCGCTCTGTGTATTATGCAGTCCTGTGCCCAGCGCTCTGTGTATTATGTAGTCCTGTGCCCAGCTCTCTGTGTATTATGTAGTCCTGTGCCCAGCGCTCTGTGTATTATGTAGTCCTGTGCCCAGCGCTCTGTGTATTATGTAGTCCTGTGCCCAGCGCTCTGTGTATTATGTAGTCTTGTGCCTCAGACCAATGAGAATTTGTGAGCTTTTTGTCCTGAAGGGGTGAAAAAAGTGAAAATGTCCTATGATACCTCCCTTGACTTACCTCATTTCTGAGATGCCAACATGTAGACATGATTAGCTCTTCCTCCCTGGGTACACACACTCCAGGTACATAATCATCGGAAAACAGAAGAAAACCTTGTTTTTTGTTGTTTTTTTCTAGGTGTCTCCCACTTGAGCTGCAACAAAATGGCCGCCGACCTGCCTGACGTTTCTTTCCCTCTGCGCGTGCGTGTCTCCATAGCAACCAGGCACAGCTGGGCAGCCGAGGTTCGCGCGCAGGAGCCGCAGAGCTGTGTGTCGCCAGAGCGAACGCTAGAGGTCGAAGTTTAGGCAAATGATACCGCGACGGCCATTTCTTTGTAGATCGTATTACAGTGCTTTTTTATTTTTTAATATCAATATAATATTATCAATATCACGGTGCCCAAAATAGCCCAACAACATTCATATTAAGATATTTTATATTTTATATTTTCTCAACTAAAGGGTTGTACTTAAAGCAGAGGGATCGGCGGCCATTTTTTTGTAGACCATATTACAGACTATATAAGTAATATTTTCAAGCTTGTTGAGCTCAAATTAGAACGCTTTAATTCATTTTAGGATATTTTTATATCATTTTTACCGAACTAGAAAGGCTGCTTATACGCAGCAGGCGGGCGGCCATCTTTCTGTAGCCCACAGTTGGAGGTGGGTGAGAAATTCTTCCTGGTGACAGTGAAAAATGTGTGCCCAGTGAGGAGGAGGTAATAATGTCTTCTTATTATGAGAGAAGGGGGTCCCAGCACTCTGTGTGGTCTGGATGGGGGGGGTGGTGTCACCTCCACACATCATCATCTTCCTCCTGTCCTCTCTGATTTGTAGAACATTGGATGGGAGCTCTGCTATGGATGATGAGGATGATGGAGACGTATTCTGTAGGAAGCCACAACTGTTGTGCAGCGATCAATGGGGGGGAATGTAGTTTTTGCAATTCGGAAGCGTAACAAATGTAAAACCAATAAAAGCACAAGAACTGTAATGGTTAGGGGGTTGGGTTTAGGAGGTTAGGTGGAGGGATTCCTTGAATATGATTGGGGATTAGCTAACCTCTCCCCTATGTAGGGCGTTTGTAATCCCTGATCTTCTCTTGTTGGGTGTCTGCGATCTCTGATCATCTCTTGTAGGGTGTCTGCGATCTCTGATCATCTCTTGTTGGGTGTCTGCGATCTCTGATCTTCTCTTGTTTGGTGTCTGCGATCTCTGATCTTCTCTTGCTGGGTGTCTGCGATCTCTGATCTTCTCTTGCTGGGTGTCTGCGATCTCTGATCATCTCTTGTTGGGTGTCTGCGATCTCTGATCATCTCTTGTAGGGTGTCTGCGATCTCTGATCATCTCTTGTTGGGTGTCTGCGATCTCTGATCTTCTCTTGTTTGGTGTCTGCGATCTCTGATCTTCTCTTGCTGGGTGTCTGCGATCTCTGATCATCTCTTGGGTGTCTGCGATCCCTGATCTTCTCTTGTTTGGTGTCTGCGATCTCTGATCATCTCTTGTTGGGTGTCTGCGATCTCTGATCTTCTCTTGTTGGGTGACTGCGATCTCTGATCATCTCTTGTTGGGTGTCTGCGATCTCTGATCATCTCTTGTTGGGTGTCTGCGATCTCTGATCATCTCTTGTTGGGTGTCTGCGATCTCTGATCATCTCTTGTTGGGTGTCTGCGATCTCTGATCATCTCTTGTTGGGTGTCTGCGATCTCTGATCATCTCTTGTTGGGTGTCTGCGATCTCTGATCATCTCTTGTTGGGTTTCTGCGATCTCTGATCATCTCTTGTTGGGTTTCTGCGATCTCTGATCATCTCTTGTTGGGTGTCTGCGATCTCTGATCATCTCTTGTTGGGTGTCTGCGATCTCTGATCATCTCTTGTTGGGTGTCTGCGATCTCTGATCATCTCTTGTTGGGTTTCTGCGATCTCTGATCATCTCTTGTTGGGTGTCTGCGATCTCTGATCATCTCTTGTTGGGTTTCTGCGATCTCTGATCATCTCTTGTTGGGTTTCTGCGATCTCTGATCATCTCTTGTTGGGTTTCTGCGATCTCTGATCATCTCTTGTTGGGTGTCTGCGATCTCTGATCATCTCTTGTTGGGTGTCTGCGATCTCTGATCATCTCTTGTTGGGTGTCTGCGATCTCTGATCATCTCTTGTTGGGTGTCTGCGATCTCTGATCATCTCTTGTTGGGTGTCTGCGATCTCTGATCATCTCTTGTTGGGTGTCTGCGATCTCTGATCATCTCTTGTTGGGCGCCTGCGTTCTCTGATCATCTCTTGTTGGGTGTCTGCGATCTCTGATCATCTCTTGTTGGGTGTCTGCGATCTCTGATCATCTCTTGTTGGGTGTCTGCGATCTCTGATCATCTCTTGTTGGGTGTCTGCGATCTCTGATCATCTCTTGTTGGGTGTCTGCGATCTCTGATCATCTCTTGTTGGGCGCCTGCGATCTCTGATCATCTCTTGTTGGGCGCCTGCGATCTCTGATCATCTCTTGTTGGGCGCCTGCGATCTCTGATCATCTCTTGTTGGGCGCCTGCGATCTCTGATCATCTCTTGTTGGGCGTCTGCGATCGTTGACCATCTCTTGTTGGGCGTCTGCGATCGTTGACCATCTCTTGTTGGGCGTCTGCGATCGTTGACCATCTCTTGTTGGGCGTCTGCGATCGTTGACCATCTCTTGTTGGGCGTCTGCGATCGTTGACCATCTCTTGTTGGGCGTCTGCAATCGTTGACCATCTCTTGCTGGGCGTCTGCAATCGCTGACCATCTCCCTTTCTCTCAGACTGATGCTTTAATTCTATTTTATTATGTGCAGCTTCTTTTATTGCAGTATTGACTTGTGCAGAAAGATTCAGGAGTGGGAATATTTAAGACACAAGGACCTCTACAAAGACGTCATGACGGAGAAGCGGCCGCCCCTCCCATCCCCGGGTAAGAGGAGACTTTCATTTCTTGTAAAGGAGAGAAGAGTATTGAGGATCCCCCTAGATACACACATCCTCTGATATAAAGACATAGAAACAATGTATTCAGTCAGTGTGTGTGTTTCCTACAGATGGATCCAGTAACAGAAATCCCCCAGAGAGATGTCCCCGTCCTCTGTATTCCCGGGACTCCACACAGGAACATCAGGAGATCCCTCAGGAGGATCAGGTAGGTAGGATTTGTAGAACTGTTGGCAAACCCTTTTTAATTTATTTATTTTTTGGCAGAATTAGGGAGGATTATAACCTCTGTCAGGTTTTTTTTTTTGTTTTTTTAGAATTTCAGAATAGGGGAGGATTAGAACCTCTGTTAGGTTTTTATTTTTAGCCATTAAGGAGATTTCCCTTCACTTCCTGTCCTATAGGCCAAAACAGTAAGACGTAATCCTGGTAAAGTGAGAAATTCCTTGATGGTCACCAGAACTATCTGGGGACGACCCAAAATTTTGGATTTTTTTTTTTTTTTAACTTTCACTTTCGATGATAACCGTAAAACATGACCAATCGAGAGGGCGAATGTCCATACAAACTGCAAACAAACTGACGAGTTTTAATCCCTCTCCACTCTATCCAAAAAAAAAAAAAAAGGTTTTGCCTTTAGTTATCCTTCTTCTTCGTCATTTGTTACTCATTGTGTCTTATTCAGGATGAAGGTCTGATTGTTGTTAAGGTTGAAGGTGAAGAGGAGCTGTATGCGCGGGGTGATGATCCGTGTAAAGAGGAGGAGAACGTTTCTCCAGAGATCAGCACAGGTGAGGAATAAACAGTAAATCCAGAGAAGAGTCCCAGATTCTCCCTGTTCAGTCACTACAACAATCTTTTATATTTTTATGGCACCCCAAGCAAAAAATCCTGCGAAAACACGCTTGGCTTAGTGCCAAAAAAGGTACATAAGCTACTTTGGTGCCAAACACGTTGCGTCCCTGAGGTGTGAATGCAGTCTAAATCCAGAGAAGAGTCCCAGATCCTCCTTGTTCAGTCACTACAACAATCTTTTATATTTTTATGGCACCCCAAGCAAAAAATCCTGCAAAAACACGCTTGGCTTAGTGCCAAAAAAGGTACATAAGCTACTTTGGTGCCAAACGCGTTGCGTCCCTCAGGTGTGAATGCAGTCTAAATCCAGAGAAGAGTCCCAGATTCTCCTTGTTCAGTCACTACAACAATCTCTTCTTCTCCCCCCCCCCCCCTTCTCTGTCAGTAGACAGTAATGGGGGGACAGTATGTGCCCAGTGGGGGAGTCAGGAGCCATCAGTCTCTATTAGACTCCGGTTCTCCTCCTCACATCATGTCATTGTGTGTTACCAGCCAAGAGATGTGACCAGTCTCCCCCACACACACTCTCTGGGGTCTCTCATACATCTCAGTACAGTGGGCTTCACTCTCATCTTTATTCACAGACCCCGGAGACACTCAGAGAGACGTCATTGTTGAGGAGAAGAAGGAAGGACGTGTGAGGATTAAAGAGGAGGAAGTTCCTATAGAGATCAGCAGAGGTGAGGAATAAACCCAAAGGACCGGTTCTCCTCGGTTGAGTAGTATTGGTTGTGTTGCTTTGTACTGCTGTGGTTGGGTTATAATACCCTTGGTCTGCCACCCTTCTGCGGTTTTTATATTCAGTCAATTGAGGAAAGTTGAAGGATAGCGCTGGACTCGCCGGGTTATATGCTGCTGGTCTTCTTATCTTAACCACTTTAGCTCCGGAAGGATTCGCCCCCTTTCTGACCAGGCCCTATTTTGCGATTCGGCACTGCATTTTAACGGACAATTGCTCAGTCGTGCGATGCTGTACCCAAATAAAATTGATGTCCTCTTTTTTTTTTCCCCACAAATGGAGCTTTATTTTGGTGGTATTTGATCAACTGTGCAAGCTTTTTTTTTTTTTTTTTTTTTGCGCTTTAAACAAAAAAAGAGCGACAATTTGGAGAAAAAAAAAAAAAAACAATATTTTTCACTTTCTGCTATATAACATTTCCCCAAAAAAATTAAAAATCAAAATTTTTTAACATTTTAGGCCAATATGTTTTCTGCTACATATTTTTGGTAAAAAAAAAAATTGCAATAAGGGCCGGTTCACATTCCTGCGAGTGCACCGATCGCATGTAATTCGGAGCGCACTGCTCCTTCATTACATGAGATCGGAGGTGCGGATGCGAATTCAGCCACACACTTTGTATGGCTGAATTCCCACTGTATCCGCACCAAACACGCACAGGACCCTTTTTTCCAGCCGCATCAGGATCGGATTGCACAGTGGTTCACACTTGTGCGATCCGATCCTGTGCGAACTGTCAGATCGCACTGCGATATGCGATCAAACTGGGGGTGTCGTTAACATTTCATTGACACCCCCAGCGTATCGCATATGGCAGTGTGAACTGCCAGGGGTGCGTTTGCGATGCGGGAACAGGCTGCGAATTCGCAGCCTTCCCGCATCGCACAAGTGTGAACCAGGACTAAGTTGCAGTTCACAGTATGGCGATCCGACTTCGGGGGCGACTAGTGAAGACTTCGGGGGCGACTTTGGCGCGACTTGCACGGACTTCACATAATGGAAGTCATTGCAAGTCGCTCCGACTTCGGTCAAAAGTAGTGCAGGAACTATTTTCGAAGTTGGAGCTACTTGAGTCGCTCCTATTAGAATGGTTCCCATTGCACTGAATGGACCGCGACTTGTCAGGCGGGCCAAGTCGCCTGACAAGTCGCGGTAGTGTGAACCAGGACTAAGCGTATTTTGATTGGTTTGCCCAAAAGTTATCACGTTTACTAACTACGGGAAAGATTTAGCGCCGGTTCACATAGGAGCGACGCTACTTTCAGGGGCGACCTCCGAGATCGCGGTGCGAGCAGCGCGCCGCGACCTCTGAGCGGCCGCCACGGACTTCATAACATTGAAGTCTATGGCGGTCGCCTCCTGGTCGCCCCAAAGAAGCTCCGGACCCTTATTCTAGGAAGAACGGGTCCGCAGCTTTCCTATGGGAGGCGACCTGCGGCGACCTGTGAGGCGACCAGGTCGCCTCACAGGTCGCCCTAGTGTGAACCGGGGCTTATGTCGTTTTTATTTATTATTATTATTATTATTATTATTATTATTATTATACAGGATTTACATAGTGCCAACAGCAGTTTGCGCAGCGCTTTACAATGTGGGGGAAGACAATACAGTTACAATACAATTCAATACAGGAGGAATCAGAGGGCCCTGCTCGTTGGAGCTTACAATCTAGAAGGGAGGGTATTTATTTTTATTTTTTTAACTAGTAAAGGCGGCAATCTGCTTTTTTATTTATTTTTTTTTTTTGCGGGACTGCAACATTGCGGCGGACAGTTCGGACCCCTAACTGACATTTTTGACACTTTTGGGGGACCAGTGACATTACTACAGTAATCCGTGCTTAAAATATGCACTGTTACTGCAATAATGACACTGGCAGGAAAGGGGTTAACACTGTTGGGGATCAAGGGGTTAAATGTATGCCCCATGCTTACTGACGTGTGTGGGGGGGAGGGGGTTCTGTGACACACACTCAGATCGCAGGTTCAGCTATGCTGAATCTAGTGATCCCTTCCTGTCTGTCACTGAGAAGGTCCGCCTGCTTTGTTTACATAACCGGGCGGACCTTCTCACTGTTTCCCTTACCGGGGAAGGGAGGTGGCAATCACTGCCTCTCCTCCCCTGGCCTGACTCCCGCTGTGTCTAAACACAGCAGGAGCGCGGCTTCGGCGGCGCACGCGTGCCGCCGGAATCACTAGGAGTCCAGCGACTGGGGCTTAAGTGGTTAAAAACCGGGAGTAGTGCCATGCCAAGCTGACCGGGCTGTGTCCATACTCGTGAGTGTACTTAACCACTTTACCGCTAAGTACTGTAATAGTACTGCGGCAAAGTGGCTCGTTCCCATCTGACGACGTAGACCTACGTCGTCAGACTCCTCCCCTGTAGGTGGCGCTCGCGCGCCGTCGGAGGCGCGCTCCCGCTGTTTTCATTCACAGCGGGAGTCGGGCCAGGGGAGGAGCAGCGGCGATCGCAGCCGCTCTTCCCCGATCGTCGGGGATCTAGTGTGGAGATCCGCCCGCCTGTGTAAACACAAGCGGGCGGATCTCCTCAGTGACAGGGAGTGACAGATCGGACTGTTCAGCATAGCTGGACATCCGATCTGTCCCTGTCTCACTCAGTCACCTCCCCCCCCACACGTCAGTAAGCACCAGGCATACATTAACCCCTCCCTCTCCAATGAAGTTAACCCCTTCCCTGCCAGTGTCATTTTTACAGTAACAGTGCATATTTATAGCACTGATTACTGTAGTAATGTCACTGGTACCCCCAAAAGTGTCAAATGTCAGTCAAGGGTCCGATCTGTCCGCCGCAATGTCGCAGTCCCGCAAAAAAAATCGCAGATCGCCGCCATTACGCGTTAAAAAAAAAAAACACCAAAAATGACAAAAATCTTTCCCTTTGTTAGTAAACGCAATAACTTTTGCGCAAACCAATCAAAATACGCTTATTGTGATTTTTTTTTTTTACCAAACATAGGTAGCAGAAAACAAATTGGCCAAAAATTTAAAAAAAAATTGGTTTTTACATCTTTTTTGGGGGGAATTTCATATAAAAAATGTGAAAAATATTGTTATTTTCTCAAAATAAACGCTCTTTTTTTTGTTTATAGTGCAAAAAGTAAAAATCGCACAGGTGATCAAATACCACCAAAAGAAAGCTCTGTTTGTGGGAAAAAAAGGACGTCAATTTCGTTTGGGTACGGCGTCGCATGACCGCGCAATTGTCAGTTAAAGTCGCACAGCGCCGAATCGCAAAAAGTGGCCCAGACGTAAGACCGCAAAATGCTCTAGTGGTAAAGTGGTTAAAACGGGGTATGCCTGTATTGCAGTGTACGGACTACTACACCAGCAGCACAGGGCATCAGGGTCGCCATTCGGAAGGGTGGAAAGGATATTTGGTGGCAGTTCACCTTTTATCAGAGACGACTTCTTCCAGTAAGCTGCTCCAGAAGTGAAGAAATGCTTCTCGTTGGTCAGCGCAATCATCGTGCTGACCAATGAGAGCTTGAGCATTAGAATGGATCCTAACTTTGGGGCTATGTATTGTGTATGAACCACTACATCAGCAGCATGGGGCATCATGGCTGCTATGGGGGGGGGGGGGGGGGGTGTCCAGGATTTTAGGAGAGAATTACCCTTTTCGTTTTTTCCTGAAAAGATGAACTTGCCCTTTCAGCCAGTGAGATTTGGAAATAATATTCACATGGCTGAAAAAAAGATCCTCATCCTTGTGTACAGCTTTATGAATTGAGCCTATCATGTCTGTTTTGTGTGCTTCCTGCAGGTGGACAAAATATTGGAAACCCCAGTACTGTGACCAGGTCCACCAGTCCTCTGTATTCCCAGGCATCCTCAAAGAGAGACCATGAGACATTTCGGGACTATCAGGTAAGTGGCATGGAAGTTCTTAAAGCACTTTCACCCCCTTCCTGCCCAGGCCATTTTTAACTTTCTGCGCTGTCGCATTTTGAATGACAATTACTCAGTCATGCAACACTGTAGAGCAGGGATCTTCAAACTACAGCCCTCCAGCTGTTGCGGAACTAAACATCTCATGAGGCATTGTAATACTCTGATATTCACAGACATGACTAGGCATGATGGGAATTGTAGTTCCTGAACAACTGGAGGGGCCATAGTTTGAAGACCCCTGCTGCAGAGCTTTCTTCTGGTGGTATTTAACCACTTGCCGACCGGTCACGTTGACTGTATTGCGGCAAAGTGGCTTGATTCCGTCCAGCGACGTAGTACTACGTCGCTGGACTCCTCCCCTTCTGGGCGGCGCTCACGCGCCGTCGGAGGCTCGCTCCCGCTGTGTTCAGTCACAGCGGGAGTCGGGCCAGGGGAGGAGCGGCGGCGATCGCAGCTGCTCTTCCCCGATCGTCGGGGAATCGAGTTTGGAGATCCACCCGCTTGTGTAAACAGAGCGGGTGGATCTCCTAAGTGACAGACAGTGACAGATTGCAGGGTTCAGCATAGCTGAACCTGCGATCTGTCCCTGTGTCACTCAGTCACCTCCCCCCACACACGTCAGTAAGCACCAGGCACACATTAACCCCTCCCTCTCCAATAAAATTAACCCCTTCCCCGCCAGTGTCATTTTTACAGTAACAGTGCATATGTATAGCACTGATTACTGTAGTGATGTCATTGGTACCCCCAAAAGTGTCAAAAATGTCAGTCAAGGGTTCGCTCTGTCCGCCGCAATGTCGCTGTTGCGCAAAAAAAATGGCAGATCGCCGCCATTACTGGTTAAAAAAAAAAGACAAATCTGTCCGTTAGTAAACGCAATAACTTTTGCGCAAACCAATCAAAACACGCTTTTTATGGTTTTTTTTTTTTTTTTTTTTTTTTTTTTTTACCAAGCATAGGTAGCAGAAAACAAATTGGCCAAAAATTAAAAAAAAAATTGATTTTTACATTTTTTTGGGGGGAATTTCATATATTAAATAAAATGTGAAAAATATTATTTTTTCAAAATTTACGCTCTTTTTTTGTTTATAGCGCAAAAAGTAAAAATCGCACAGGTGATCAAATACCACCAAAGGAAAGCTCTGTTTGTGTGAAAAAAAGGACGTACATTTCGTTTGGGTACGGCGTCGCACGACCGCGCAATTGTCAGTTAAAGTCGCACAGTGCCGAATCGCAAAAAGTGGCCCAGACGTAAGACAGCAAAATCCTCCGGTGGTAAAGTGGTTAAATGGAACAAAAATAGGGTTCTGTTCCAAAAAACGAAACAGAACTGAAAGGACGAAAATCGGATGTCAGCGGATGGTCATCCTCTGACATCCGCAATGCCATTGACATGCATTATGTCCGTATATATCACCCGCAAACGGATGGGGTGATTTACGGACATATGGAACGTCCGTGTGAAAGAGCCCTATATCTGAACATTGATTAATCCTGATGTACTGATGGCCTATCTCCTTTCCTGAGGCCTGAAAGAGTATAAATACCACCCCTCCCCCCCCCTTTTTCAGAAAGTAGACCGGTATTTAGTAAGAGGCATGGCGAGTATTTTGAAGTTGTAATTTTTTGTCACAATTTTTTAGAAAATGGAAGAGATTAAGAAAAAAAATATATAATATTTTTTAAAATCTTCTACACACTGTCACCAGTGCAGTACAGCGTTATCATATAACTGATGTGGCGGTGATCAGGGACACTAACTGGTGACATTGTGTAAAAAAAAAAAAAAAAAAATTTGTTTACTTTTTTGTTTTTTACATACAGTGTTACCATAGTAACACTGTACTATGGGAAGGTGATCAGGATTTTTTTTTTTCTTCACGCTATGATTGCTTATAAATGTAAATTTTACAGTTCTAAGCAACCATTTTTTCTGATTTGAAAATTATTCATTCAGTGTTTTTACTATTGTGATAGTTGTGGTCAATCACAGCTGGTCACCTGGTACATGTGGGCTGTGATTGTCCCTGTCTGTACAATGTGATCACTGTGACCAATCAGAGAGCTCATCACAAGAGTACACAATGAATGGCATAAATCATAGCCTTTCATTGTGTACAATTGTCATGTGATCTGCTGTGATTTGACCACAACGATCACATGGTACCAGCGGCGGGCCAGTATAGTGATCTGTCATCAGCCATGTCCTGTGGAACCAACGTGTGACAAGATGCGCCGAAACAGGGCCTGATTCTGGGAGGGATGTCCTATGACATCCTCCCATGAAAAAACAATTCAATGATTGAAATGAAAATGCTACATTCAAAGCATTTCAAATACTCGATCTTCTGCGCTTTTTAGCTGCAATTTTTTTTATTTGGTGATGGTGTAACGCTGTTTAGTCTCTGTAGAATCTACTGTTTGGATTGTTTTGTGTTACTCAGGAGGAAAATCTTATTAAAATTGAAGTTAAAGAGGAATTCGAAGAAATAGAGGAGACCTGCGTGACCGGGGATGAGCCGTGTAAGGAGGAAGATCCTTCAGAAATTGGCACAGGTGACTATGAAGGGAGAACGCGGTCAACATAATTAAGCCAGCCATACTTGTATCTAAATTTTGATGGTTCAGCAGGGACTGGCCAAATTTGGACCCACGTATGAGCAAGCTGGTTGTACAGAAGTCAATCTACCAGTCTGTCTGTATTTTTCCACTCGATCAGCGCAGCTGGATATAGCCGGCAGCACTGATCAGTGTATCCTGATGGCGCCAAAGTCTCCCCGCTGTCAAGTGGTTAAACATTTCATATTCTTTTTAATATCTTTTCCTGTAGATGGACGATACAGAAGGTACAACATGGGGAAAGGACCCGTCCCTTCTGCAGCCCGTAAAATAGAGGATGACATCACTTCTGATTCTTCAGCAGAAAACCCAATTGCAGTAAAGGTCCATCCAGTTCCTAGCCGTGCAGATCAATCATCCAATTCTTCTACACAAGGAGGGAGTTTTTGTGATCCCTCATCTGTGGTTAACCACCACACCACCTATGGAGGGGGAGAAACCTTCCCGTGTTCAGAATGTGGGAAATGTTTCACCCGGAGAGGAACTCTCACTGCACATCAGAGGTCTCACACTGGGGAAAGGCCTTTTTCATGTCCTGAGTGCGGAAAATGCTTTTCTTGCAAGAAAATTCTCATCCGACACCAAAGAATCCACACAGGGGAGAAGCCCTATTCATGTCCTGAGTGCGGGAAATGTTTTACTCAGAAATCAGGTCTCATCAGACACGAGAGCGTTCACACGGGGGCAAAACCATTTTCGTGTTCTGTGTGCGGAAAGTGTTTCTCCATGAAGGTGACTCTTACCAAACATGAAAAGATTCACACGGGGGAGAAACCATATTCATGTTCGGAATGCGGCAAGTGTTTCTCCTCTGGGACAAATCTCGTTAGACACCAGAGATCCCACACAGGTGACCGTCCGTATCCGTGTTCCGAATGCGGCAAAAGCTTTGCGCAAAAGTCGTATTTGGTGGAGCACCAGAGACTTCACACAGGCGATCACCCCTTTTCTTGCGCTGAGTGCGGGAAGTGTTTCACTCAAAAGTCTCACCTTGTGAAACACAAAACCAGTCACACTGGGGAAAAACCGTTTGAATGTTCCGTGTGCGGGAAATGCTTCACACAGAAATCAGTTTTAGTTACGCACAAAAGGATTCACACGGGGGAGAAGCCGTATTCATGTTCAGAGTGCGGGAGGTGTTTTACTGATAGGGCCACCTTGGTCAGACATGAGAGAGTCCACACAGGGGAGAAGCCATATTCCTGCTCTGAATGTGGGAAACAGTTTTCCAAGAAATACTCGCTTATTTGCCATCTCGGATCGCACAATGGAACAGAAGCCCCCTCCTCAGAGTGTGGCAAATGAGTAAGGGGGACCCTGGACAAAGGAACTTGATGTTGACACACTGGTACTTTATAATTCAGGCAGAGACTTTCCAACTTACCAGAAAAAAAGAAAGCAGTCGCTAAGTGCTTTACCCAGCCATCTGTTGGTTGAGTTGGGGATTATATCATCACAGGGCTTGACAATGTTCTTCTGCTGCTTTTTGATCATTATGGAAATATATAAAGGAAACAGCAGAGGGCACTAACTAAGTACAGTACTTTGTTATTTTTAATTAAGGGCAACTCCCAATGTGCATAAGGATAAGAGCATGTCAATGTGGTTACCTGTTAAGCCTCAGTGTGTCTTCAGAAGCCAGGGAGCAAATGCCGCTGTCAGGAGCTGTGTTTTGAGCTCCCCATGTTGCGGCCCTCCCAGGTGCGACGACACTTCCAGTTTTGTGCAGTCCATGCACTCCAGGATTTCTGGTTTCGCTTTTGGTGGCCTACACAGCTCCTGACAGTGGCATCTGCATCCTGGCTTCTGAAGACACGTCCTTGGGTTCAACAGCTAACCGCATTGGGTGGATGATCTTATCCTTGTGGTTTTTATTAAAGTAATTTCCTATATACTGCACTTAGTTGGTGCCCTCTTCCCTTTATTTTATGTATTGAAGAGATCACTTTAATCTCATCGAGGAGCTGTCGCGAAAATTTTTTGAACCTATGGACTTTTTCGTAAAATCCTACACCCCCACCCCCACAGAACGTTCACGTGTATGATTATGTTGTAGCCCAGCTGTATCCCTATCTGCGTCATTTTTGATCATTCCTTACTTTCTTGATTATTACTCCATTAGTGATCAGAACATGTGCAAAGTGTGCTCAAGTTGAATGCTCCCAGTAGTGCCACATCCCAAATAAATATCAAAAAGAATATTCCCCTAGTGGTGGGACTTTATAGTGATCAAAACATGAGGAAGCAAAGCCCTGCTCCTCCACCAAGAAGGTCACGAAGACATAGGTCAGTATTGGGGAAAGGATCAGCTGCTGGCGGACCGCAGTCCATACTAGTGACAAGTCCTCTGCCCTCTGCCTACCTTTTTTGGATTCAAAGGTACAGAAATTGCAGAAAAATATTGCCCAACTACACTTGCCCTTAAAATACCCATTGTTATTAGATGACTCCATCAAACTGGAAATACAGTTGGCAAACCGGTAGATAAACCGAAATCCTTTATTGACTTATCCAGGGCTAAAAATTCCAAGATACAAAAACAGACGAGTTTCAGTCGGAGGGGGCCTTGTCAGGTTTGGCTGAAACGCGTCGGTGTTTCTTTGAATCTTAGATCTTTTAACCCTGGATAATTTAACCACTTGACCATCTGAAGGTTTTACCCCTTTCCTGACCAGGACATTTTTGCTATTTGGCACTGCGCTACTTTAACTGGCAATTGATCAGTCATGCAACGCTGTACCCAAATTAAGTTTTTTAATTTTTTTCACACAAATAGAGCTTTCTTTTGATGTTATTTGATCACCATTGGGGTTTTAAATTTTTTTATTTTTTAATCGTATAAACGAAAAAAAAAAAAACTATTTTCTGTTATAAAACCTATCCAATAGAGGTGTACCGAAATAACCATGTTGGTACCAAAACTGAAAATTCAGGATATACTTGGCCGAAACTGAAAATGACAGTTTTTAAAAAAAAAATAAAATATATATATATATATATATATACACAGTGGGTACGGAAAGTATTCAGACCCCCTTAAATTTTTCACTCTTTGTTATATTGCAGCCATTTGCTAAAATCATTTAGGTTCATTCTTCTTCCTCATGAATGTACACATAGCACCCCATACTGACAGAAAAACACAGAATTGTTGACATTGTTGCAGATTTATTAAAAAAGAAAAACTGAAATATCACATGGTCCTAAGTATTCAGACCCTTTGCTGTGACACTCATATATTTAACTCAGGTGCTTTCCATTTCTTCTGATCATCCTTGAGATGGTTCTACACCTTCATTTGAGTCCAGCTGTGTTTGATTATACTGTTTGGACTTGATTAGGAAAGCCACACACCTGTCTATATAAGACCTTCCAGATCACAATGCATGTCAGAGCAAATGAGAATCATGAGGTCAAAGGAACTGCCTGAAGAGCTCAGAGACAGAATTGTGGCAAGGCACAGATCTGGCCAAGGTTACAAAAAGATTTCTGCTGCACTTAAGGTTCCTAAGAGCACAGTGGCCTCCATAATCCTCAAATGGAAGACGTTTGGGACGACCAGAACCCTTCCTAGAGCTGGCCGTCCGGCCAAACTGAGCTATCGGGGGAGAAGAGCCTTGGTGAGAGAGGTAAAGAAGAACCCAAAGATCACTGTGGCTGAGCTCCAGAGATGCAGTCAGGAGATGGGAGAAAGTTGTAGAAAGTCAACCATCACTGCAGCCCTCCACCAGTCGGGGCTTTATGGCAGAGTGGCCCGACGGAAGCCTATCCTCAGTGTAAGACACATGAAAGCCCGCATGGAGTTTGCTAAAAAAAAACACCTGAAGGACTCCAAGATGGTGAGAAATAAGATTCTCTGGTCTGATGAGACCAAAATAGAACTTTTTGGCCTTAATTATAAGCGGTATGTGTGGAGAAAACCAGGCACTGCTCATCACCTGTCCAATACAGTCCCAACAGTGAAGCATGGTGGTGGCAGCATCATGCTGTGGGGGTGTTTTTCAGCTGCAGGGACAGGACGACTGGTTGCAATCGAGGGAAAGATGAATGCGGCCAAGTACAGGGATATCCTGGACAAAAACCTTCTCCAGAGTGCTCTGTACCTCAGACTGGGCCGAAGGTTTACCTTCCAACAAGACAATGACCCTAAGCACACAGCTAAAATAACGAAGGAGTGGCTTCACAACAACTCCGTGACTGTTCTTGAATGGCCCAGCCAGAGCCCTGACTTAAACCCAATTGAGCATCTCTGGAGAGACCTAAAAATGGCTGTCCACCAACGTTTACCATCCAACCTGACAGAACTGGAGAGGATCTGCAAGGAGGAATGGCAGAGGATCCCCAAATCCAGGTGTGAAAGACTTGTTGCATCTTTCCCAAAAAGACTCCTGGCTGTATTAGATCAAAAGGGGGCTTCTACAAAATGACAACAAAGAGAGAGCCGCTCAGGTGTTAGTTCAAAGGGTGGTGCTGGTCAGATCCGCCGTCCAAGCTATGAAGAATCCAAAAAAGTAGACCGCACTCGGGAAAGTAAGATGAAAACAATCAAAACTCCTTTATTCTTCTTCGGTGTAGCAGACAGACAGTACAATGCACATAACAGACGTGCCCGGTTAACGCGTTTCACGAATTAAATCGCTTACTCATAACCATACACAGTGTATGGTTATGAGTAAGCGATTTAATTCGTGAAACGCGTTAACCGGGCACGTCTGTTATGTGCATTGTACTGTCTGTCTGCTACACCGAAGAAGAATAAAGGAGTTTTGATTGTTTTCATCTTACTTTCCCGAGTGCGGTCTACTTTTTTGGAGGCTTCTACAAAATACCGAGCAAAGGGTCTGAATACTTAGGACCATGTGATATTTCAGTTTTTCTTTTTTAATAAATCTGCAACAATGTCAACAATTCTGTGTTTTTCTGTCAGTATGGGGTGCTATGTGTACATTCATGAGGAAGAAGAATGAACTTAAATGATTTTAGCAAATGGCTGCAATATAACAAAGAGTGAAACATTTAAGGGGGTCTGAATACTTTCCGTACCCACTGTACACACAGTATCATTTCTATTATATTTGACTTTTCAATTAATATCATGAATATGGGTCAGTGTGGAGTGGAAATTTTCCTGGCATTAGTGGGAGTGTACTAGAGGTGCACTGAATGGAAATTTTGTTGCCGAAACTGTAAATGCAGGATGCACTTGGCTGAAAACCGAAAAACGATAGTTTTAAAAAAAACTATATATTTTTATATATAATTGTATATTTGACTCTTAAAATTCATTTAAATTCATGATATTAATTATTTATTGGCTTTTATTGACACCTTTTTAGCTCAAGAAAAATGTATCCCTTTATATACTATATAGGTCTTCACACTGGTCCGTTGCACTTCTGTTGTGGTTTTTAAAAACCCCGCTTGTTGCATTTTTGGTCAGAAAAAAAAAAAAACTGCACAAAGACGCACCTCCCTGTTGAAATGCATTGAAAATGCACCAAGAACGCATTAATACCGCATCAGTGTTACGTTTTTGATGCAGTTTTTTAGTCAAATGACCGATGACAAAACAAACCATAAGCACAGTAAAATTGCGGCAAAATAATTTTCAGCGCGATTATCGGCACCTTTTTTTCTTATCACCAAAATGTAGATAACACCATTTCTCTTCCGTTCATTTCGAGTTATAGGTACTTTTTTGGTACAAGCAGTGTCAGAAGAATTACAACTCCACCGAGGGGTGAGTGCGGTGTCCGATGAGAAATGGATTTTACGGCAAGTCAAAAAATTTTCTCATTGACAGACAGCTCCTGATCTTCATAACCATTGGGACGCTCCAAAGCAGTGTTAACATGGAGGGGTGGGAACAGCAAAAAAATTCCCCCAGGCTAAACAGTAGGCAACAGCAGCTCAACCAAAAGAACTGCCTAGTCAGGAATAAGGACCTAGTTCCTTGCTGGGATCTCTGGTCCTGGCAAATTTTTTTAGATAGAAATTTTTTCTCCTGGTTTTTTCTTGTGTGATCTACAATCAACTGTCGGACTGGGCGACGGGCTGGATAATCTAGATCCAGTGGTCACCCCAGTCTGGCCAGCGAGGGCACGCAGACCTCAGCTCCACTCTAGGTTGGCTGCAACATAGCTTGGACAGGGGCTGGCCTGCGAGTTAAACCCCTCGTGAGGTCCCATACGACAGGGTCTCGGCCTGAGCTGCAGCGTTACTTCTTGCTGACAGCCCCCCATTTAGATGGCAAGGTGTTCTAGCTGGGGGGGTGCGCCGCTGGCGACCAGATGATCAGCTGTGTGGGAGGGGGGGTTGTACCTGGTGGGGGCTCTTGCCTGGGTATGTCATTGAGGCCTAGGGATCCCTCCTGGAAGCCTCGTGGAGCCACCATTTTGCTGTAGCCTGTGTATTCCTATGCAAGGCGGCCATGTTTGTGTAGTTCGGTGGCCATTTTTCGGTGGTTTGCCATTGAAAATAGCGGTGGCCATGATAGTGGAGCCCTGTGGCAGGGATTTTGGTGGTGGGAACCCCTGGTGCTGACTCCTGGATCTTTTCACTTCCTGATCGCTGCACATGGAGTGCAGATTATCCTGGTGGCTGCAGGTGCCTGTTTCTGCTGGTTTGGAGTCTGGTGGGGTTCTCTCCCTCTCTGCTGAGGGTCGCTTAGTGCGTGTTTTTACACTTGTGGGGTCCCCCTGGTGACTTATAAAGTCTTTGGAGCACATCTCCCCACCTGACCCCCCTCATTGAGGCTGCGGGGCCCTACGGGTCCCAACCATCCATCGATGCACTGACGGTGGTCCTCTGGCAGATGCCACAGACACGCTGGTGGCCCCGTGGGGTCAGTGTCATCTGATTTATGCCTTCCCTCCTCTCAAGCTTCTGCCAAGAATTTTCCGCAGGATCAAGGCAGAAGGGATTCCGGTCATCTTAATGGCTCCGGACTGGGCTTGGTACACCGATCTGGTGCGGCTGGTCACCGACGTTCCTTGGAAGCTTCCTCTCAGGGAGGATTCACTGTACCAAGGACCAATCTTCCATCCTGCTTTACAGTCACTGGCTTTGACGGCTTGGCTGTTGAATGCCAGGTGCTGATGGATAGAGGTTTGTCTGAGTCGGTGATTCCAACGCTGTTAAAAGCTAGGAAATCTACTTCTAGGAAGATCTACCTTTGTATGTGGAAGATGTACATTGCGTGGTGTCAGTCTCTTGGGATTCATCCCTGCTCCTTTTCGGTGGCTCTGATTTTGACCTTACTTCAATGGGGGGGGTTGAACAGAAATTGACTTTGAGTATCATCGAGGGCCAGGTGTTGGCTTTGGCGGTCTTCTTCCAATGACCTTTGACCACACACTCCCTGGTGCGTACCTTTCTTCAGGGTGTCCGACATTGGTTCCTCCAGTGCGGGTTCCGTTGCTGCCTTGGGATCTCAATCTGGTGCTGTCGGTTCTCCAGAAGCCTCCCTTTGAGAATCTTCGGGCGATTCCCTTGCTTATGCTGTCTCAGAAGGTGACATTTTTTGTGGCTATCACCTCTGCGTGCAGGGTGTCCGAATTGGCAGTGTTCTACTGTCGTTCACCTTATTTGTGATTCAGAGATAAGGTGGATCTTTGCTCCTGTCCGTCATTCTTCCCAAAGGTTGTCTCTGATTTTCATTTCAATAAAGACATTGTGTTGC
Source organism: Pelophylax lessonae (assembly GCF_965119305.1). Classification (NCBI taxonomy): domain Eukaryota; kingdom Metazoa; phylum Chordata; class Amphibia; order Anura; family Ranidae; genus Pelophylax; species Pelophylax lessonae. The sequence goes on from NC_138776.1 coordinate 246,315,227, forward strand.
CTTACCTGTGTCCCGGGCCGAAGATCCGAAGGAACTTGCCTTGCATGCCTTGGCTGTGGTCCAAGCGATTAGGGTGTACCTGGCAGCTATGGAGTCTTTTAAGAAGTCAGACTCCTTATTTGTGCTCACGGATGGGCCTTGGAAAGGGTTGTCCGCTTCCTCTGCAACTATTTCCAGATGGACCAGACAGACGGTGATTTAGGCCTATTCCATCAAGGGTTAGGTTCCCCCTTCCCCTGGCCAAGCACACTCTACTCGGACGCTCAGTGCCTCCTACGCCTTCCGTCATTAGGCGTCAGTAAAGCAGGTTTGCAAGACGGCCACCTGGTCATCAGTGCACACTTTCACAAAGTTCTATAAAGTGGATGTGTTGGCATCTGCGGATGCTTCCTTTGGCCGCAAGGTTTTGCAGACTGCTGTTTAGAGGACTTGACCCTCTTTGAGGGTGTATTGTTTTTTTCAGGTGGGCTCCGGGTTTGTTTTGGCTGAGCTCCTGTTGCCTAGTTGGCTACTGTTGGAATTTTTTTGCTGTTCCCACCCCTCATGTTAACACAGTTTTGGGACGTCCCAATGGTTATGAAGATCAGGAGCTGTGTCTAACAATGAGCGAAAGAGAAAATGGGCTTTTTGACTTACCTTAAATCCATTTCTCATTGGACCCAGCACCCACCCCTCGGTGGAGTTGTAATTTTTCTGACACTGCTTGTAACAAAACTGAGTACCTATAGCAGGGAGAGGGAGTATTCCCCCTGGGACTGCCCATAGGCATAGCCAGAATTTTTTTCTGCCTAGTGTCCTACTCCTGTAGGGGGCAGTATAACCCAATGGATATGAAGACCAGGAGCTGTGTCTGTCAATGAGCGATAGAGAAAATGGGCTTTTTGACTTACCGTAAAATCCATTTCTCATTGGACCCAGCACCCACCCCTCGGTGGAGTTGTAATTCTTCTGACACTGCTTGTAACAAAACTGAGTACCTATAGCAGAGAGAGGGAGTATTCCCCCTGGGACTGCCCATAGGCATAGCCAGATTTTTTTTCTGCCTAGTGTCCTACTCCTGTAGGGGGCAGTATAACCCAATGGTTATGAAGTTTAGGAGCTGTGTCTGTCAATGAACAAATGAACATCAGAGAATTAGATTTTACAGTAAGTCCAAAATCCCAAAAATTCGGGCGCATCTCTAGAGTATACATCAGCACATTTGGTATGAGGGGGGAGGAATAGTGCCCCTTTTGTTAGTGTCTCAAATCAGTGGAAGGCATAGTGTCCCAAGGGCCGGATAAAGGTAAGCAAAGGGCCGCACCCGGGCTGCAGTTTGGAGACCATTGCTATACACGGTCACTATATTAATGACACTGGGAAGGGGTTTACATCTAGGGGCAATCAAAGGGGTTAACTGTGCTTAACAAGTCTAATATGTGCTGTTTTTACTAACAGATCCGGCTGTTTTTTCTCCCTGCTTTTCAGGGAGAAGAAACAGCTAGATCACTGACCTGTGTACAGAGTCCTGTCTGTCCACACAGAACTGATGTGATTGGACACAGCCGATCAGCCGGTCTCAGCTACTGTGACCATGCGGCAAGTAGGTAATAAAGGATTCCTATGCGGTTTATCTACCGGTTTGATGGTGTTTACAAGCTCCTTGTGGAGGCTGAAGTCAGGCACTGATTATACGTTTTCCGCTTCGTTTCTGGATTTGCAGGGTAGTAGCACTTTATATATTGCTTTAGCCTGTTATCAGATGACTGTCTGGCTGAATATGGCTGGACTGGGCATGGACAAGGAAAATATTGTATACCCGGGGGGCAGTCTGTGACCTCTGCAGACACTCTTCAAATTCAGGGAGAATCAACTGTTATCTAATCATCTAATCGTCCACCAACTACCAAGGGTGCATCCTTCTTGCATAAACATGTATGCTCAGCCAATATGAGCAACTGCCGGCACTCCCGTCAGTTACAACTCGCAGCACAAAGCTGGACCTTCCTTCTCTCTCCATCTGTTTGTTCACAAAGATGCTTCATGATTTTTCTTGGCAATCACAGACTCCAAGCCTAAACAATGAAAGCTCAAGAAAAATTATCCATTTTTCTTTGGGCCAGGCTTTGTAAATAAGACTGCTAGTAAAGTCTGACATGCTCTATATAGATAAATACAACAAAGTGCGTAAGATTTTTAATTTTTTTCTACTATGTTAGACTGAATCGATCGATGTGCTCTTTTTACCTAAAAACAATAACGCAAATCGATTCATTCAAATGGATAGATTAATAAAGCCATTGTATACTTTTAATGCCACAGATAAGAAGCTTTGTGACATTTTTAAATAAATTCTAAAGGCATTTATTGCAAATGATCTTCTTCTTTTTTTTTTTTTTTTTTTTTTCTTTGATGGGTGGTAGATTCTTCTTCTTTCCCTTCTTTCTTCTTCTTTCCCTTCTTTCCCTTCTTTCTTCTTCTTTCTTCTTTCCCTTCTTTTTTCTTCTTCTTTCTTCTTTCCCTTCTTTCCCTTCTTTCTTCTTCTTTCCCTTCTTTCTTCTTCTTTCCCTTCTTTCTTCTTCTTTGCCTTCTTTCTCCTCTTTGCCTTCTTTCTTCTTTGCCTTCTTTGCCTTCTTTCTTCTTTGCCTTCTTTCCCTTCTTTCTTCTTTGCCTTCTTTCCCTTCTTTCTTCTTTCCCTTCTTTCCCTTCTTTCTTCTTTCCCTTCTTTCCCTTCTTTCTTCTTTCCCTTCTTTCCCTTCTTTCTTCTTTCCCTTCTTTCCCTTCTTTCTTCTTCTTTCCCTTCTTTCTTCTTCTTTCCCTTCTTTCTTCTTCTTTCCCTTCTTTCTTCTTCTTTCCCTTCTTTCTTCTTCTTTCCCTTCTTTCTTCTTCTTTCCCTTCTTTCTTTTTTCTTTTTTTCTTTTTTCTTTTTTTCTTTTTTCTTTTTTTCTTTTTTCTTTTTTCTTTCTTCTATGGGTGGTAGGTGTTTTAAAGGGTAACTCCAAAAAATATAGCATTTACCAGAGGGGTCAAACTCCATTTCATTGTGGGCCACATCAGCATTATGGGACAGTTGTATTTGTAAGACTATATCAATTTTATACGGGGCTTGTTTTCTCAGAGACTAGGTGCAGAAACTGAACCATGCCCCCCACGGAACTGCATTGAACAGTGGGTGTGGCCAAATTGCACTGTGGGAGGGGGATCTTAAAGCGGAGTTCCGGCCTCGGGGGTGAAATTTAGATAAAAATACCCCCGGGACAGTCAGGGCTAGTGCATTCCACAATGGCTAGCCTCTGAACTGTCCCGGGTCGCACTTACCTTCTAGAAGAAATACTTACCTTGAAAATTTCTTCTCCAGCGCTGCCATCTCAGGTGTGGGCAGCTGAAGCCAGCGCGTCCTCTTCCGTGATGTCGGAGTCCCAGAATGCCCTGCACGTCACTTCCGGTGCAGGCGTGGCATCCCTGCATAGCTTCTGGGCATGCCCAGAAGCTTTTTAGCAGGGAATGACGCACCTGCACCGTAAGTGACGAGTGGGGCTGGTGCAGGCGCATTGACTCCTGGGAGCGATGACGTTTAGCTCACAGGAGTCATCGCAAGCCGGAAAAGACGGCGCGGGCTGCGGCCGCAGAGGGAACAAGTGGAAGGAAGGTAGGTATATTTTCTTCTATAACAAGGTAAGTGAACAAAAAATAATCGGGAGCATCCATTTCTTTTTCAGGTGACATTCAGCAAGCGGATGGCCCAAAATCGATTTTTTTTTTTTCGCTTTTTGAGGCTGGAACTCCGCTATAAAGGTTCTCTTTACATTACACAGCCCCGCACCTCTGATTCCCTTTACATTACACAGCCCCTGCACCTCTGATTCCCTTTACATTACACAGCCCCCGCACCTCTGATTCCCTTTACATTACACAGCCCCCGCACCTCTGATTCCCTTTACATTACACAGCCCCCGCACCTCTGATTCCCTTTACATTACACAGCCCCCGCACCTCTGATTCCCTTTACATTACACAGCCCCCGCACCTCTGGTTCCCTTTACATTACACAGCCCCCGCACCTCTGGTTCTCTTTACATTACACAGCCCCCGCACCTCTGGTTCTCTTTACATTACACAGCCCCCGCACCTCTGATTCCCTTTACATTACACAGCCCCTGCACCTCTGATTCCCTTTACATTACACAGCCCCCGCACCTCTGATTCCCTTTACATTACACAGCCCCCGCACCTCTGATTCCCTTTACATTACACAGCCCCCGCACCTCTGATTCCCTTTACATTACACAGCCCCCGCACCTCTGGTTCTCTTTACATTACACAGCCCCCGCACCTCTGGTTCTCTTTACATTACACAGCCCCCGCACCTCTGGACCCCTTTACATTACACAGCCCCCGCACCTCTGATTCCCTATACATTACACAGACCCCACACCTCTGATTCCCTATACATTACACAGCCCCACACCTCTGATTCCCTATACATTACACAGCCCCACACCTCTGATTCCCTATACATTACACAGCCCCACACCTCTGATTCCCTATACATTACACAGCCCCACACCTCTGATTCCCTATACATTACACAGACCCCACACCTCTGATTCCCTATACATTACACAGCCCCACAACTCTGATTCCCTATACATTACACAGCCCCACACCTCTGATTCCCTATACATTACACAGCCCCACACCTCTGATTCCCTATACATTACACAGCCCCCGCACCTCTGGTTCTCTTTACATTACACAGCCCCCGCACCTCTGATTCCCTATACATTACACAGCCCCCGCACCTTTGGTTCTCTTTACATTACACAGCCCCGCACCTCTGGTTCTCTTTACATTACACAGCCCCCCCCCCCGCAGTTACTTCTTAAGCCACTTTGTTACACAAATGTCTCTGTTTGCTAATGACAAACATCCAAGTGCTTTATTAATAAAATGCTGTCTATACCTGATTTCTGAGTGGCGCTCATGTGACCGGCCAGCTCTCTCCTCCCCTCCCAGCTGAGGTCAGTGGGGGACTCTCAGCCCCTCCCGCTCTAGCTGTCAGACCTGGAGAGGGGAGAACCGGCGGGTCATATGAGCGCCGAGTGGCGCTCAAAGTCAGGTATAGGTGCTGTTTTATTAATAAAGCACAGGCACTGGGACGTTTGTCAACCACTTTAAAATGTCTGCAGGCCGGGTGCATGTGAATTCATCACGTGCGGCCTGGACATTTAGCGGCGCGCCGTAGGGTGCGGACCCCTGCTCTATGCAATGCAGGCAGATAATGGCTGGTTAGGAGGGGCTGGCACAGTGCAGTACATGGCTTCCTGAAAACATCACAGCGCCCTGCCTCAGTACTCCTCTGAAGAACCGTCATCCCTGCTGCAAGAAGTGGGCTGGCACTTGGGAAAGGTAATTCTAATATCAAATGCCTTAGTGGCTGGATGTCAGCCTGGAGAAGTGGGCATTCCTAGTCAGGCTATATTTGCATGCAGACTGTTTAAGGGAATGCCCACATGTGATGGTAAGCCTTTATGGTTGAAAGAACTGAAGTCCAATGAATGAAAGTGGCCGACCAGGGACAGTCAGGCTGGGAAGGAGAGAGCTAGATGGTGCTGGATGTTCTCCAGCCAAGAAAAGAGGCTGGCTCTATCTGAATTGCTGCAGCTTCTAATGCAAACTGTGGGAAGCTCACAGTGTGCAGTGAAATAAGATGCACCTAGATCTGCAATCCCATGAAGTGAGCTAGTATATAATATACACTACTGGATATGCCTCAGTAATGGGGTTTGGATAATACCAGTATTTAAAGGTGAAGGCCTGAAGGGGACATCAGTAAGGAGGACACCGATAGTGTTGCATCTAGCTATGAATATGCCACCAGGACCGACAGGCAAGGAGGAAAGTAAATGTCAACCTGAAAACACCATAACATAATGACCACCCATCATAACCCCTATGGACTTCACCAGACCTTTGAAGGTAGGCTGTGGACTCTGGCACCAAGCCGCCATTAGCAGATCCTTTAAGTCCTGTAGGCTATTAAGTGGGGCCTCCATGGATCGGACTTGTTTTTCCAGCCCATCCCACAGATCCTCGATTGGAGTGAGATCTGGAGAATTTGAAGGTCAAGTCATCACCTCAAACTTGTGTTCCTCAAACTATTCTTGAAATCATCAGACCAGGCCACCTTCTTCCATTGCTCCATGGTCCAGTTCTGGTGCCCACGTGCCCAGTGTAGGTGCTTTGGGCATTGTAGGTGCTTCTTGCTGTGGACATGGGTCAGCGTGGGCACTCTGCCTGGTCTGTGGCTACACCTAAAAACACAGATCAGCCTTAACCACTTAAGCTCCGGAAGATTTTACCCCCTTTCCTGACCAGGGTGTATTTTGCGATTCGGCACTACGTGATTTTAACGGACAATTGCGCGGTCCTGCGACGCTGTACCTAAACAAATTTGACATCCTTTCTTTCCCCACAAACAGAGCTTGCTTTTGGTGGTATTTGATCACCTGTGCGTTTTTTTGATCATGCACTATAAACAAAAAAATCGTCAATTTTGCAAAAATAACAATATTTTTCACATTTTTTTATATGAAATTCCCCCCCCATAAAAAATGTAAAAATCCAAATTTTTTAACATTTTCAGCCAATTTGTTTTCTGCTACATATGTTTGGTAAAAAAAAATCGCAAAAAGCGTATTTTGATTGGTTTGCGCAAAAGTTATTGCGTTTACTAACTAAGGGAAAGATTTTTGTCATTTTTGTTTTTTAACGCGTAATGGCGGCGGTCTGCGATTTTTTTTCTTGTGGGACTGTGACATTGCGGCGGACAGATCGGACCCTTGACTGACATTTTTGACACTTTTGGTGTTACCAGTGACATTACTACAGTAATCGGTGCTATAAATATGCACTGTTACTGCAAAAATGACACTGGCAGGGAAGGGGTTAACTGTATTGGAGAGGGAGGGGTTAAGTGTGTCCTAGGGGCGTGTTTCTAACTGTGATTGGACATGGCTACTACTGTAAAAACGGAGATCAACTATGTAGAACCGTCTGATCTCCATTTTTACACAGGGGAGAATGACGGGCGGCTTGTTTACATTAGCCGCCTGCCTTTCTCCCTTCCTGTCGAACGATCGCGAGTGACCAGCGGATATTGGGTCTGCCGGTCACACGCACTGACTTGTTAGGGAACGAGCCGGGGCGGGCGCGCGCCTCAGCGGGCGCGCGTTAGCCCGCTATTGGCTCACAAGCCAGTGACAGGCTAGTGACGTACCAGTACGTCACTTTGCCTGGCCGGGGCTGACCGCCGCAGTATATGTACTTGCGGCGGTTGGCAACCGGTTAAGGCATAAACTCCACTAGACCTCTGAAGGTACGCTGTGGTATCTGGCACCAAGCCGTAAGTAGCAGATCCTTTAAGTCCTGTAAGTTGTGAGGTGAGCCCTCCATGGATCAGACTTGTTTTTCCAGCACATCCCACAGAGACTCGATCAGATTGAGATCTAGAAAATTTGAAGGTCAAGTCATCACCTCAAACTCGTTGTGTTCCTCAAACCATTCTTGAATTCATGAGACCAGGTCACCATCTTCCATTGTTCCGTGGTCCAGTTCTGATGATCGTGCCCATTTTAGGAGCTTTGGGCTGTGGACACGGGTCAGCATGGGCACCCGGACCGGTCTGCAGCTACCCAGTCTTAAACAACACACTGCCATGCACAGTGGGTGACACTTTTCTATCAGGACCAGGATGAATGTTTTCAGCAATCTGAGCTTTAGGAGCTTTAAGCCTCGTACACACGCAATGAATTTCCGCCGACCGGTCGTCCGTCTTTTGTCCAGAGTGGTGTCTGTTGGTTGGAATGTGCTCTAGACTGCACACGAATTTTCCCGTACGATAGAATTCTACTTCAGAAGTGATGTCATGTGTTGGATTGCTTTCTATGTGTTCTTTCGTCTCTGAGCATGCCTAGTCTTGCTCATAAGATTTTTCCCTATTGAAATCTGTACTAATGAGACGAAAATTGGACGTGTTTTGATGGAGGACAAAAATTTTAATGCCTGCACACCAGGATTTTGTCAGCCGAAAAGTCGGAGTTGGCTGTCGAAAGCACCATACTAACAATCCGAAAATCAGCAGATCGGTCGTCGGACGAAATTTCCCGGCCGAATTTCTTATCGTGTGTACGGGGCTTTACCATTGGGTGGGACTACACAGGCCAGCCTTCACTCCCCACGTGCATCAACGAGCCTTGGCCACCCCTTACTCTGTTGCCAGTTGGTCAGTTCTCCTTCCTTGAACCACAGTTGGTTGCTCCGGTCCAATGCAGACCAGGGAACATCCCACAAGAGCTGCAGTTTTGGAGTAGCTCTGACCCAGATGTCCATCCATTACAATATGGCCCTTATCAAAGTTGCCTAAATCCTTACGCTTGCTCATTTTTTTTAAACACTTAGATTGCAGGGACAACATGTTCACTTGTTGCCTAATACACTATATAACCAAAAGTATTGGGACGCCTACCTTTACACGCACATGAACTTTAACCACTTTACCACCGGAGGATTTTGCTGTCTTCCGTCCAGGCCACTTTTTGCGATTCGGCGCTGTGCGACTTCAACTGACAATTGCGCGGTCGTGCGACGCCGTACCCAAACGAAATTTACGTCCTTTTTTTCCCACAAACAGAGCTTTCTTATGGTGGTATTTGATCACCTGTGCGATTTTTACTTTTTGCGCTATAAACAAAAAAAGAGTGTTTATTTTGAAAAAATAACAATATTTTTAACATTTTTTTATATGAAATTCCCCCCAAAAAAGATGTAAAAACCAATTTTTTAAAAAATTTTTGGCCAATTTGTTTTCTGCTACCTATGTTTGGTAAAAAAAATCGCAATAAGCGTATTTTGATTGGTTTGCGCAAAAGTTATTGCGTTTACAAACTAAGGGAAAGATTTCTGTCATTTTTGGTGTTTTTTTTCTTAACGCGTAATGGCGGTGATCTGCGATTTTTTTTGCGGGACTGCGACATTGCGGCGGACAGATCGGACCCTTGACTGACATTTTTGACACTTTTGGGGTTACCAGTGACATTACTACAGTAATCAGTGCTATATATATGCACTGTTACTGTAAAAATTACACTGGCAGGGAAGGGGTTAATTTTATTGGAGAGGGAGGGGTTAATGTATGCCTGGTGCTTACTGACGTGTGTGGGGGGAGGGGACTGTGTGAGTCATGGACAGATCGGATGTCCAGCTATGCTGAACACTCCGATCTGTCACTCCCTGTCACTATGGAGATCCGCCCGCTGTGTTTACACAGGCGGGCGGATCTCCACACTAGATCCCCGGCGATCGGGGCAGACGATAACGAGCCACTCTGCCGCAGTAATATTACTGTGGGCTTAGTCTGTAGGGTTCAATATTGAGTTGGCCCACCCTTTGCAGCTATAACAGCTTCAACTCTCTTGAGAAGGCTGGACAGCCTTCCCAGAAGAGTTGAAGCTGTTATAGCTGCAAAGGGTGGGCCAACTCAATATTGAACCCTACGGACTAAGACTGGGATGCCATTAACCACTTTACCACCGGAGGATTTTGCTGTCTTACGTCTGGGCCACTTTTTGCGATTCGGCACTGTGCGAATTTAACTGACAATTGCGCGGTCGTGCAACGCCGTACCCAAACGAAATTTACGTCCTTTTTTTTCCCACAAACAGAGCTTTCTTTTGGAGGCTCGCTCCCGCTGTATTCAGTCACAGCGGGAGTCGGGCCAGGGGAGGAGCGGTGGTGATCGCCGCTGCTCTTCCCCCGATCGTCGGGGAATCGAGTGTGGAGATCCGCCTGCTTGTGTAAACAAAGCGGGCGGAGCTCCTAAGTGACAGGCAGGGTCAGATTGCAGGATTCAGCATAGCTGAACCTGCGATCTGTCCCTGTGTCACATAGTCCCCTCCCCCCCACATATGTCAGTAAGCACCAGGCATACATTAACCCCTCCCTCTCCAATAAAATTAACCCTTTCCCTGCCAGTGTAATTTTACAGTAACAGTGCATATATATAGCACTGATTACTGTAGTAATGTCACTGGTAACCCCAAAAGTGTCAAAAATGTCAGTCAGGGGTCCGATCTGTCCGCCGTAATGTCGCAGTCCCGCTAAAAATCTCAGATCGCCGCCATTACTAGTAAAGAAAAAATAAAAATGACATAAATCTTTTCCTTAGTTTGTAGACGCGATAACTTTTGCACAAACCAATCAAAATACGCTTATTGGGATGTTTTTTTTTTATAAAAAATATGTAGCAGAATACAAATTGGCCTAAAAGAATTAAAAAAAATTATATTTATTTTATTTTTATTTTTTTGGGAATGTCATATAGCAGAAAGTGAAAAATGTTGTTTTTTTTTTTTTTTTTTTCCAGAATTGTCACTCCTTTTTTGTTTATATATATATAAAAATAAAAATCGCAGAGGTGATCAAATACCACCAAAAGAAATCTCTATTTGTGGGGAAAAAAGGGCATACATTTTATTTGGATACAGCGTCGCACGACAGCGCAATTGTCCGTTTAAAGTAATGCAGTGCCGTATTGCAAAAAATGGCCTGGTCATTAAAGGGGTAAATCGTCCCCGTCCAGAAGTGGTTAAAGGGATGAGGCTGCAACCCTACCCCCCACCACCTGGAGCATTCTCAGTGGGCTCTGGCCATGGACTACAACAAAATGGCCGCCATCTGCACGAATTACAATGCCACACATTTGTAAACAAGGACTAAATTATTTAATGGTACAACTTAATACTAAAATAATATTTTAAAATGTTTTGATGCAGTCAGGATTAACATACATTTCGATCATAATACATTTAAATTAAAACTAAATTGCCCACCACTATTAGAATGAAGACAGTGTTTGGTGGCCATTCGCCCTCTAGCGGTTGCTCTGAGCACAGCTGCCTGGGTGGGCGGGGTTTTACTTGTAAGGTTCTAACTAGCAGAATCGCTCTGCGCTCTACGGGTCCCGTGTGCGCTCCACGGCCGCTCAAGCGTATCTGGTTGCTATGGCGCCGCGCACGCGCAGAGTAACTGGAAACGGCGGCCATTTTATTGTAGCCCGGCGGAGAAGGGAAGAGTAATGACAGAATCCGCCTGGAGGGGGTGTTATCTTGGAGAGTGTGTGCCCTGAGAGGAGGAGGTAATAATGTCTTCTTATTATGAGAGAAGGGGGGTCCCAGCACTCTGTGTGGATTGGATGGGGGGGATCATGTCACCCCCAACAAATGATCATCTTCCTGCAAGTCCTCTGATGTGTACAGCTGAGCCTAGATGTAGGTGATAGAGCTCTGACTGCATATGTATAAGCAGTACAGGTCTAGGGAGTGGCTTGACATGAAACATAACTGCAGTGGCTGGCTGACATTGGCATCCCAGCTCTGATTTTGAATGTGAAGGAGTTTAAAGTGCCTGTTTGTAGAGTGAAGCAAATCCATCTGCAATGACTTGTCCAGAATATTTACCTTTTTCTATGTCAGATACAGTTTGTACACTGAGTTGGTTCACCTGTCATTGGCTGTCATTGCTTGCATAAACCACAATGGCGGTGTCACGGTTCCATGAGGATTGTTCATAGGAATGGATGGAGAATACACTTTGGAGGGGGGAGGTGGTAGTACATTGGGTTGTGCTTGCAGAAATACTTTGGGTAACGCCAGGACAGAACACAATGGGAATTCTCTCCGGCAGTAAAATGTAACGCATGTTCTGATCCTATCCCCTTTCTACCAGAAAGAGGTGTGATTTGTGTTTGGGACACCATTGGTTCCTACTCTTCCTTTTATAATCCAAATCCTAAATTTATATAAAAAAAATATATATATTTTGGATTATGCTCCACTCTATTGTGCCGTTGTGTTTAGTTCTTTATTCAAGAACTACACTTTGAGACTTTATGGTTTTTAGTCACCAGACCAGAGTCTTGGAGTTCTCGTAGATCCATAATCGTAACTTTCTGTTGTCCTTATTTGCATTTTCACTCTCTTCTTTTCTTTTCCATCTCTTCTGTGGTCATTATTCTCCAAGTCCCAACAATCTCTTCTTTGGTCTTCTATTGTTATCACAAAGTCCTGAGTCCTACCCTTATCAATATCTTCTTTGGTCTTCCATCTCTTCCATTGTCATTATTCTTCCCTTCCTGAGTCCTACCTTTATCAATCTCTTCTTACGACTTGGTGATAACAATAGAAGAGATAGAAGACCAAAGACGAGATTGATATAGGTAGGACTGTGCATGTGGTGTATCTGGACTTTGCAAAGGCCTTTGACACCGTTCCCCACAAACGCTTACTGTACAAACTAAGGAAGGTAGGTATGGACCATAGTTGAGTACCTGTATAGAGAACTGGCTCCAGGGGAGAGTACAGAGGGTGATGATTAATGGGGAGTACTCGGATTGGGCGGGTGTGGAAAGTGGGGTCCCCCAGGGTTCTGTCCTGGGACCAATCCTGTTTAATTTATTCATAAATGATCTAGAGGAGGGGATATCTAGTACAATCTCAGTATTTGCAGATGATACTAAATTAGGCATGCCAATATCTTCTATGCAGGATGTGGAAACCTTGCAAGCGGACCTGAACAAAATAACGGGGTGGGCAACTACATGGCAGATGAGATTTAATGTTGAAAAATTTAAAGTAATGCACTTGGGGGCCAGAAACCAGAAAGCAAGCTACTCACTAGGGGGGGGGAACCTCTGGGTGAGTCTAGGATGGAAAAGGACTTGGGGGTACTGGGGGGTACTGGTAGACAACAGGCTTGGCAGTGGCATGCAATGCCAAGCCGCCGCAAGCAAAGCCAACAGAATACTGGGTTGTATAAAAAAGGGGATTCACTCCAGAAATAAAGAGATTATTCTCCCACTCTACAAGACTCTTGTCCGGCCACATCTGGAGTATGCTGTCCAGTTCTGGGCACCGGTCCTCAGGAAGGATGTGCTGGAACTGGAGAAAGTCCAGAGAAGGTCAAAAAAAATAATTAGGGGAATGGAGGACATCAGCTATGAGGAAAGACTACAAGCACTGAACTTATTCTCTCTGGAGAAGAGACGATTGAGGGGGGATATGATATCAATGTACAAATACTGTACTGGCGACCCTAGCATAAGGAACAAACTTCAGAGAGAGGAGATACAATAAGACACGTGGCCACACTAAAACTTGAGGAAAGGCGGTTTAACCTTAAAGTGCGTAAGGGGTTCTTCACTGTAAGAGCGGTAAGGATGTGGAATTCTCTTCCACAAGCAGTTGTATCAGCAGGGAGCATTGATAGTTTCAAAAAACTATTAGATGGACACCTTAAAGACCACAACATACAGGGGTATACAATGTACGGTTAAAAGCAAACACACACACACACATCATAGGTTGAACTGGATGGACTGATGTCTTTTTTCAACCTCACTAACTATGACTCAGGACGGGAAGAATAATGACAATGGTAGAGATGGAAGACCAAAGAAGATATTGATAAGGGTAGGACTCAGGACTCGGTGATAACAATGGAAGAGATAGAAGACCAGAGTCCTACCGTTATCAATCTCTTCTTTGGTCTTCTATATCTTCCATTGTCATTATTCTTCCCGTCCTGAGTCCTAACTTTATCAATCTCTTCTTAGGACTTGGTGATAACAATAGAAGAGATAGAAGACCAAAGAAAAGATTGATAAAGGTAGGACTCAGGACGGGAAGAATAATGACAATGGAAGTGATGGAAGACCAAAGAAGATATTGATAAGGGTAGGATTCAGGACTCTGTGATAACAATGGAAGAGATAGAAGACCAGAGTCCTACCCTTATCAATATCTTCTTTGGTCTTCTATCTATTCTATTGTTATAACCAAGTCTTGAGTCCTACCCTTCTCAATCTCTTCTTTGGTCTTCTATCTCTACTATTGTTATCACCAAGTCCTGAGTCCTACCCTTCTCAATCTCTTCTTTGGTCTTCTATTTCTTCCATTGTCATTATTCTTCCCATCCTGAGTCCTACCTTTATCGATCTCTTCTTTGGCGTTCCATCTCTTCTATTGTCATTAATTCTCAAGTCCTTAGTCCTAGGGTTATCAATGTCTCCTTTACTCTTACATTTCTTCCATTGTCATTAATCTCCAATTCCTGAGACCTACACTTACCAAACTTTCTTCTTGTGTATCAAATCTCGTCTATTGTCATTAATCTCCAAGTCCGGAGTTCTACGTTTATCAATCTCTTCTTTGATCTTCTATCTCTTCCATTGTCATTATTCTTCCCATCCTGAGTCCTACCTTTATCAATCTCTTCTTTGGCCTTTCATCTCTTCTATTGTCATTAATTCCTAAGTCCTTTGGACTTGGATATTAATGACAATGGAAGAAATGTAAGAGTAAAGGAGAGATTGATAATCCTAGGACTGAGACCTACACTTACCAAACTTTCTTCTTGTGTCTCAAATCTCTTCTATTGTCATTAATCTCCAAGTCCGGAGTTCTACGTTTATCAATCTCTTCTTTGGTCTTCCATCTCTTCCATTGTCATTATTCTTCCCATCCTGAGTCCTACCTTTATCAATCTCTTCTTTGGCCTTTCATCTCTTCTATTGTCATTAATTCCTAAATCCTTAGTCCTAGGATTATCAATCTCTCCTTTACTCTTACATTTCTTCCATTGTCATTAATCTCCAAGTCCTGAAACCTACACTTAACAAACTTTCCTCTTGTGTCTCAAATATCTTCTATTGTCATTAATCTCCAAGTCTTGAGTTCGACGTTTATCAATCTCTTCTTTGGTCTTCCATCTCTTCCATTGTCATCAATCTCTAATTCCCGAGTCCTACCTTTATTAATCTCTTCTTTGGTCTTTTATCTCTTCTATTGTTATCACCAAGTCCTGAGTCCTACCCTTCTCAATCTCTTCTTTGGTCTTCTATTTCTTCCATTGTCATTATTCTTCCCATCCTGAGTCCTACCTTTATCGATCTCTTCTTTGGCGTTCCATCTCTTCTATTGTCATTAATTCTCAAGTCCTTAGTCCTAGAGTTATCAATGTCTCCTTTACTCTTACATTTCTTCCATTGTCATTAATCTCCAAGTCCTGAGACCTACACTTACCAAACTTTCTTCTTGTGTCTCAAATCTCTTCTATTGTCATTAATCTCCAAGTCTTGAGTTCTACGTTTATCAATCTCTTCTTTGGTCTTCCATCTCTTCCATTGTCATTAATCTCTAATTTCCGAGTCCTACCTTTATTAATCTCTTCTTTGGTCTTCTATCTCTTCTATTGTTATCACCAAGTCCTGAGTCTTACCCTTATCTATCTCTTCTTTGGTCTTCTATTTCTTCCATTGTCATTATTCTTTCCATCCTGAGTCCTACCTTTATCAATCTCTTCTTTGGTCTTCTATTTCTTCCATTGTCATTATTCTTCCCATCCTGAGTCCTACACTTACCAAACTTTCTTCTTGTGTCTCAATTATCTTCTATTGTCATTAATCTCCAAGTCCTGAGTTCTACGTTTATCAATCTCTTCTTTGGTCTTCCATCTCTTCCATTGTCATTAATCTCTAATTCCTAAATCCTACCTTTTATTAGTCTTTTCTTTGGTCTTCTATTGTCATTATTCACCAAGTCCTGAGTCCTAGGTCCTTCGTCTATCAATCTCTTCCTTGGTCTTCCATCTCTTCAATTGTCATGAATCTCCGTTTCCTGAGACCTACACTAATCAAACTTTCTTCTTTGGTCTAAAATCTCTTCTATTGTTATTTTAACAAATCATAATCTTCCTGCAAGTCCTTTCATGTGTATAATTGATCCTAGATATAGGTGATACAGCTCAGGTTACCTGACTGCATATGTGTATAAGCAGTACAAGTCTTGACATGCAACACGACTGTAATGGCTTGGCTGACATTGGCATCCCAGCTCTGATTTTGAATGTGAAGGAGTTCAAAGTGCCTGTTTGTAGAGTGAAGAAAATCCATGTGCAATGAAACTTTCAGCTGACTTCTCCAGAACTTTTACCTCTTCTAAGTCAGATACAGTTCGTACAATGAGTTGGTTCACCTGTCATTGGCGTTCATCACTTACATAAACCATAACGGTGGTGTTATGATTCCATGAGGATTGTTCATAGGAATGGATGGAGAATACACTTTGGAGGTGGGGGCTACACTGTGGACCTACGTTTATTAATCTCTTCTTTAGGCTTCTATTGTCATTAATCTCCAAGTCCTGAGTCCTACCTTTATCAATCTCTTCTTTGGTTTTACATCTCTTCCATTGTCATTATTCTTCAAGTTTGGGTCCTACCTTTATCAATCTTTTCTTTGGTCTCCAATCTCTGCTATTGTCATTAATCTCTTGAGACCCTTCATTGTCATTAATCTCCAATGAGTCCTACCTATGTATTTTTGAAGCTTTCATCTCACTACTGGCCATACTGATGAGCAATCTTTATCTCAGTAGATGTTTTCCAGATTCTTCGAGCTCTGGAAACTCCTAGTACTTTTCTCTTGATGTTGATAGTCTTTGATTGCTGTTGTTCATGTTTTTTTTTTAATCTTTATTCATAGTAAATCTGAATTGCTGATTAGTCTTTAATATGTTTCACCACCCAACCATTTGGTTGCCTCATCAGGTGGAGGTAAATTCCTTGGCATTTAAATTCTTATGGGCAGTCAAGATACCGTAATGGAAATACCCTAATAACATGTTGGGTGTCAGTTGGAGCTACATGACTGGAGCGGCAGAATTTCTATGGTGATGGTTATTGTTAGTTACTGATAGGTGTTGTCTAAAGGTACCATTCTTTATATGAAAGGTTGTTTGTTCTAACTTGATTTAGTTGGCATCTTTCACTTTGCTTTCAATCCATCTGTTTTCACTGTCCATAATTTATACTTTGTTAAAAGTGTCCCTTGACCTTCAGGTATGGATAGACTAATGAGCCTTGACCAATTAAATTAGCCCTGCCATGTCAAGAAATATATTTCTTGATAGGCTTAAAGTGTAACTAAACCCAAAAACAAAAATGTAATATATTCTAACTACGGTAATTGTTTTAGATGGGCTTTGCATATGTGACTAACAATTTAAAGTCCAAATTCAGCTAACACTTTTAAGCAGTCACAGTAATAGTTTTTTCCTTTTGGGATAAAGGTTTTACATAAATTAATACAAACTGATCATTTTAAGCACCCCTGCCAGTGTTAAATGGTTTAACTCAACCCTCTAAATGGCACTTTGGTTGGTCAGCCGGTCTTACATAGTTGCATAGTTAGTGAGGTTGAAAAAAGACATCAGTCCATCCAGTTCAACCTATGATGTGTGTGTGTTTGCTTTTAACCGTACATTGTATACCCCTGTATGTTGTGGTCTTTAAGGTGTCCATCTAATTTAGTCTAGTTTTTTGAAACTATCAATGCTCCTGCTGATATGATGGCTTGTGGAAGAGAATTCCACATCCTTACCGCTCTTACAGTGAAGAACCCCTTACGCACTTTAAGGTTAAACCGCCTTTCCTCAAGTTTTAGTGAGTGGCCACGTGTCTTATTGTATCTCCTTTCTCTGAATAGTTTGTTCCTTATGCTAGGGTCGCCAGTACAGTATTTGTACATTGATATCATATCTCCCCTCAATCGTCTCTTCTCCAGAGAGAATAGGTTCAGTGCTTGTAGTCTTTCCTCATAGCTGATGTCCTCCATTCCCCTAATTATTTTTGTTGCCCTTCTCTGGACTTTCTCCAGTTCCAGCACATCCTTCCTGAGGACCGGTGCCCAGAAATGGACAGCATACTCCAGATGTGGCCGGACCAGAGTCTTGTAGAGTGGAAGAATAATCTCTTTATTTCTGGAGTGAATCCCCTTTTTTATACAACCCAGTATTCTGTTGGCTTTGCTTGCGGCGGCTTGGCATTGCATGCCACTGCCAAGCCTGTTGTCTACCAGTACCCCCAGGTCCCTTTCCATCCTAGACTCACCCAGAGGTTCCCCCCCTAGTGAGTAGCTTGCTTTCTGGTTTCTGGCCCCCAAGTGCATTACTTTACATTTTTCAACATTAAACCTCATATGCCATGTAGTTGCCCACCCCGTTATTTTGTTCAGGTCTGCTTGCAAGATTTCCACATCCTGCATAGAAGATATTGGCAAGCCTAATTTAGTATCATCTGCAAATACTGAGATTGTACTAGATATCCCCTCCTCTAGATCATTTATGAATAAATTAAACAGGATTGGTCCCAGGACAGAACCCTGGGGGACCCCACTTTCCACACCCTCCCAATCCGAGTACTCCCCATTAATAACCACCCTCTGTACTCTCCCCTGGAGCCAGTTCTCTATCCAGGTACTCACCTTATGGTCCATACCTACCTTCCTTAGTTTGTACAGTAAGCGTTTGTGGGGAACGGTGTCAAAGGCCTTTGCAAAGTCCAGATACACCACATCCACAGGCTTACCTTTATCTAAGTGGCAGCTCACTTCATCGTAGAAGGTTAATAGATTGGTTTGGCACGAACGATTTTTCATGAATCCATGCTGATTACTACTTATAATATAGTTTTCATTACTAAAGTCTTGTATGTGGTCCCTTATCATCCCCTACAAAATTTTGCAGACTACTGATGTTAGGCTTACCGGCCTATAGTTACCCGGGATATATCTCGGCCCCTTTTTAAATATTGGTACCACGTTGGCTTTTTTTCCAATCAGCTGGCACCATACCCGTCTGTAAACTATCCTTAAAGATCAAGAATAATGGTCTGGCAATCACCTGGCTGAGCTCATTAAGAACCCTCGGGTGCAAGCCATCCGGTCCCGGGGATTTATTTATGTTAAGTTTCTCTAGTTTAGCTCTAAGTCTATCCTCTGATAGCCATGGCGGCACTTCCTGAGGTGTATTATTTAGTTCGGCCTTACAAGCTGGGTTCGTGTAGCCCCCCAATTCCTTTGTGAAGACTGAAGAAAATAAATTATTTAACACTTCCGCCTTTTCTCTGTCCTCTGTGGCCATTTTTCCTTTATCATCTTTTATGGGGCCAATGTGTTCTGGCCTCGCTTTCCTACTGTTTATATACTTAAAGAACTTCTTGGGGTTCTTTTTACTCTCCTCCTCTTACTGGCCAGATCACCAGGTAATAAAGCTACAGTACAGAGAGGACTTGAAAAAAAGATGACTGTGATAATACTATTGACAGACTATATCATATATGTAATTTATGATTTTGGCCATAGTTGCACTTTAAACGCCTGGGATTTTCCTCCAATAAATGGGAATGATATACACGCTTGGATAGATGTAACAAAACGATAAAATTCTAGGGTGCACAGTTCTCCCCCAAATGTCCAAATAAGCCAGCAGGTAATCCAAGTCCTCAATGTCAGCCTAAAACCAAATTACCAAGCTTCCATCAAAGATCGGCAGATATTTTGTGCTATTTTTACTAAGATTACAGTGTAAGGAGACCCTGTCAGTTTGACAGTTCAGGGCAAAGTTAAAGTCACTTACTAGCCCACCACCAAATACTTATTCTAAAATTTGTTGTGTTCCACACTGCTTGGTTGCTCTGTCAGAGCTATTGCAATAACTAGTGTTTTGGGGTATGGGGAGCACTTGACCTTCTCCCAGCATGCCGTGCTTGGGCCTTAGAGGTAAGTCATTCAAATACTGTCAAATGAGGGATCGGCCAATGCGAGGGAACCGACCCAGACTCCGTTTGAGTGCTTCCGTCAGTATATGGGCTTCCTCCAGTCTTGAACATAGATATCAGATATTATGGCAATATACAAGGCTAGCCGAGAATAGCTTGTATTAGATCTGGAACATTTTATTGAACAAACTCACACAGAATATATACCCCACCAGGTCAGGTGAGCCTGATTGCATTATCGTATGAAGATGAAATTGTATACAGAGATATAATTAACATAACTAGGTAACAGCAAACACAAACAGTATTCTACTTCCCCACTAGCAACTAATAGCTGACAGTGATTTATTTAGCATGCTAATTAACTCAACACCTAAACCAGCCTTGGTGACCAGACTGACCGGCAACAAGGCTAAAACAAAGTACATTACACTTAAGTATAAACACAGAACACCTTATTAAACAGACAATAGCAGGAGACCCCAGTAGCAGACTGTCCGGCTCCTACCTACAATAGTCTGTGAGGCAAAGCTCATGCAATGTTCCATCATTCTGATACAGTGTAATTTATGTATCATAGATTTCTTGAGGGATATAGTAGATACATTTTACTGTCCCATTTGAAGTAATCCAAACCACATTCTCAGTGTCCAATATGTAGTTGTCCATCATTTTCTCAGTCACCCTGTGTCCCTAATAGACACAGGGTGACTTACACGTAAGAGGGGCCAGGGGAGCTGAGACTGGGATTTCCCAACCTCTCTAAGGTAAGCTGGGTTCCACGGGCCCCCCAACCAAAGTGACTCTTGCCACAGCCAACATCACTATTTCTTTGTAAGCTCCAACACCATCCGACATGGAGCTTACACAGGGTTTGGCTCTCAGCTAAATAGTGGTGGGGGAATTTAGCGAAGAAGGGTATGGATGAATGGTGGTCTTTTAAGATCTTCTATCACTTTGTCCTTTCAGAACAGAGTCTCTTTACAACCCTGGTGCCCAACCTGCGGCCTGAGGGCCACATGTGGTCCTTTGGTATATGATGGGCAGCCCTCGGACCTCAGCAGTCTGTAGTGGGAACATTGATCAGGGTAATTACTTTGATCTCTTTTAGCCTCATGTAACATGTTCCCAGTTTGGTATTGTCTTCTGTAGCATATCCCCAGCCACAGACGTCGCATGTTCACGCTCTCTGCTCCTCATTTCCTCTATTAGGTCTGCAGTTTCTGACAGTCCTCATAAGCATTATACAGTGGGTACGGAAAGTATTCAGACCCCCTTAAATTTTTCACTCTTTGTTATATTGCAGCCATTTGCTAAAATCATTTAAGTTCATTCTTCTTCCTCGTGAATGTACACACAGCTCCCCATATTGACGGAAAAACACAGAATTGTTGACATTGTTGCAGATTTATTAAAAAGGAAAAACTGAAATATCACATGGCCCTAAGTATTCAGACCCTTTGCTGTGACACTCATATATTTAACTCAGGTGCTTTCCATTTCTTCTGATCATCCTTGACATGGTTCTACACCTTCATTTGAGTCCAGCTGTGTTTGATTATACTGATTGGACTTCATTAGGAAAGCCACACACCTGTCTATATAAGACCTTCCAGATCACAATGCATGTCAGAGCAAATGAGAATCATGAGGTCAAAGGAACTGCCTGAAGAGCTCAGAGACAGAATTGTGGCAAGGCACAGATCTGGCCAAGGTTACAAAAAGATTTCTGCTGCACTTAAGGTTCCTAAGAGCACAGTGGCCTCCATAATCCTCAAATGGAAGACGTTTGAGACGACCAGAACCCTTCCTAGAGCTGGACGTCCGGCCAAACTGAGCTATCGGGGGAGAAGAGCCTTGGTGAGAGAGGTAAAGAAGAACCCAAAGATCACTGTGGCTGAGCTCCAGAGATGCAGTCAGGAGATGGGAGAAAGTTGTAGAAAGTCAACCATCACTGCAGCCCTCCACCAGTCGGGGCTTTATGGCAGAGTGGCCCAACGGAAGCCTCTCCTCAGTGTAAGACACATGAAAGCCCGCATGGAGTTTGCTAAAAAACACCTGAAGGACTCCAAGATGGTGAGAAATAAGATTCTCTGGTCTGATGAGACCAAAATAGAACTTTTTGGCCTTAATTCTAAGCGGTATGTGTGGAGAAAACCAGGCACTGCTCATCACCTGTCCAATACAGTCCCAACAGTGAAGCATGGTGGTGGCAGCATCATGCTGTGGGGGTGTTTTTCAGCTGCAGGGACAGGACGACTGGTTGCAATCGAGGGAAAGATGAATGCGGCCAAGTACAGGGATATCCTGGACAAAAACCTTCTCCAGAGTGCTCTGGACCTCAGACTGGGCCGAAGGTTTACCTTCCAACAAGACAATGACCCTAAGCACACAGCTAAAATAACGAAGGAGTGGCTTCACAACAACTCCGTGACTGTTCTTGAATGGCCCAGCCAGAGCCCTGACTTAAACCCAATTGAGCATCTCTGGAGAGACCTAAAAATGGCTGTCCACCAACATTTACCATCCAACCTGACAGAACTGGAGAGGATCTGCAAGGAGGAATGGCAGAGGATCCCCAAATCCAGGTGTGAAAGACTTGTTGCATCTTTCCCAAAAAGACTCCTGGCTGTATTAGATCAAAAGGGGGCTTCTACTAAATACTGAGCAAAGGGTCTGAATACTTAGGACCATGTGATATTTCAGTTTTTCTTTTTTAATAAATCTGCAACAATGTCAACAATTCTGTGTTTTTCTGTCAGTATGGGGTGCTATGTGTACATTCAGGAGGAAGAAGAATGAACTTAAATGATTTTAGCAAATGGCTGCAATATAACAAAGAGTGAAAAATTTAAGGGGGTCTGAATACTTTCCGTACCCACTGTATATTGAACATTATGTGGGGCATTTTGGTGATGATGCGGTCCCCTTTAGCTGATGAGTTGGCAACCAATGCTGCAGAACTGTGGTCTCCAAACAGCGGCCCTGGGGCCAAATCTGCCCTTTGCTTGCCTTTATCTGGTGTCTGGAACGCCCTGCTGCAGGACAATCTGTCTGCAAGTGGAGTTAGCCATTAGGTCATAATTTGAGCTGTTTCCTAAAGATAGAAAGTTGTCAGCCTTGTACGTAATCTGCATAGGGCTAAAATTAATTAATTTTAGTGGTTGGTTCATTTGAAATATTTCTTTGATCTTATTTTTTTTATTGCAGCCTTATCTTTATACATCAGAGCATTTTCCACTAACTGGCCCAGAAATAAAGTGGAGTGGTTGTATGTAGAAAGATCTGAGCAAAGACATCGTAATGAATGATCAACCACCCTTCACATCACCGGGTAAGAGACATTAATTACTTGTATTGAGGATCCACCTAGATAAACACATCCTCTGATATATGGAGATAGCATGTCAGGTTCCTATAAGGTGTCAGGATGTCACTGTCTATTTCTCTATGGATGAGTGGGAGTATATAGAAGGACACAAGGATCTGTAGAAGGACGTCATGATGGAGAACCAGCCGCCCCTCACATCACCGGGTAAGGGGAGACATTAATTTCTTGTATTGAGGATCACCCTAGATACTCACATCCTCTGATATATGGAGATAGTATGTCAGGTTCCTAAGGTGTCAGGATATCACTGTCTATTTCTCCATGGAGGAGTGGGAGTATATAGAAGGACACAAGGATCTGTAGAAGGACGTCATGATGGAGAACCGGCCGTCCCTAACATCACCGGGTAAGAGGAGACTTTAATTTCTTGTAAAGGAGAGAAGAGTATTGAGGATCCCCCTAGATACACACATCCTCTGATATAAAGACATAGAAACAATGTATTCAGTCAGTGTGTGTGTTTCCTACAGATGGATCCAGTAACAGAAATACCCCAGAGAGATGTCTTCGTCTGTGTTCCAAGAACTATAGGGGGCATAATGACAAGATCTCTCACCGCTATAAGGTAGATGAAATGAAGGATCTTATAAAAACAGTGGATCTACACCAGTGATGGCGAACCTTGGCACCCCAGATGTTTTGGAACTACATATCCCATGATGCTCAACTACACTGCAGAGTGCATAAGCATTATGGGAAATGTAGTTCCAAAACATCTGGGGTGCCAAGGTTCACCATCACTGATCTACACTATACAAGCACCAGGGGAGGTTGTTGGATTCAATGGAGCGATACAATACAACATATAATTGTATGTTTTTGTTATTCAGGGCACAAATCAGGTTCAAGTTGAAGTGAAAGAAGAAAAAGGAGAGCTGTATATGAAGAGTAATGAACGATGTAAGGCGGAGGAACTTCCTTCGGAGACCATCGCAGGTGAATAATAAACACTAAAGCCAGAGAAAAGTCCCAGATTCTCCTTGTTCAGTCACATAGTTACATACTGTAGTTAGTCAGGTTGAAAAAAGACACAAGTCCATCTGACTCAACGGATAAAGTCACTACAAGTCCTGTTTGCATCTGTGATTGGCAATCACAAGGCACAGAGCTGTTTGGTTAAGCTCTCTGCCTTTAGATCTGAGTTGACCAATGACAGCTTGTTTCAGATATTTCACAGGCACAAATGGCACCGTGCTTTATTTCCCCAGTTATTCCCTACTTTTTTTATAAGGAGGTTAAACATTAGTTACATAACCAGTTCTGGACCGGAAGGATTTGCCCCCTTAATGACCAGGCCATTTTTTGCGATTTGGCACTTTATCGGAAAATTGCGCAGTTGTGCGATGCTGTACCCAAATAAAATTTATGTCCTTTTTTTCCCACAGTACAGCTTTCTTTTGGTGGTATTTGATCACATCTGCGATTTTTATTTTTTGCGCTATAAACAAAAAAACAGCGACAATTTTGAAAAAATAACAATATTTTTCACATTCTTTTATATGAAATTCTCAAATAAAAAATGTAAAAATCTAAATTTTTTAACATTTTAGGCCAATTTGTTTTCTGCTACGTATTTTTGGTAAAAAAAATCGCAATAAGCATATTTTCATTGGTTTGTGCATAAAGTTATTGAGTTTACTAACTATGGGAAAGATTTATGTAATTTTTATTGTTTTTTTTTTTTTTTTTTACTAGTAATGGCGGCAATCTGTGATTTTTTTTTTTTTTTTTTGCAGGACTGCGACATTGCGGCAGACAGATCTGACCCCTGACTGACATTTTTGACACTTTTGGGGGTACCAGTGGCATTACTACAGTAATCAGTGCTAAAAATATGCACTGTTACTGTAATAATGACACTGGGAGGGAAGGCTTTAACATTACTGGTGATCAGTGGGTTAAATGTGTCCCTAGGGGCGTGATTCTAACTGTCAGGGGGCGTGGCTTGTGAAGTAAACACAGAGACATATGATCCTACATAGCAGGATCACATAGCCTCTGTGATCACTTCAGGGAGAATGACAGACGGCTGTGTTTACATCAGCCGTCCGTCCTTCTCCCTCTGCTGCGGGAGATCTCGAGTGGCCGGCGGTCATCGGAGCCGCCGGTCACACGCGCTGGCTCCCCAGCTAACCAGCGCTCGCCCCCTAGATTTTCCTGAGCGAGGGATGTAACATAAGATCGCTTTGCCCAGGAGCCTCTGCCTGCCGCAGTAAAACTGCGGTGGGCGGTCTTTATGTGGTTAATTACATAAGACTGTTTATTTGTGTTACAGCTGGTCCCAGTAACAGAAACACACCAGGATATTCCAGTCTGTCATTCTCCCTGGTGTAACTGCAGAGATCATACGATTCTGCTATGTAGGATCGTATGTCACTGTGGTTACATCAAAAGCCACACCCCCTTGACAGTAGGAAACACGCCCCTAGGGACACACTTAACCCCTTGATCACTAATAAAGTTAACCCTTTCCCTGCCAGTGTCATTTTTACAGTAACAGTGCATATGTATAGCACTGATTACTGTAGTAATGTCACCGGTACTCCCAAAAGTGTCAAAAATGTTAGTCAGGGGTCCGATCTGTCCGCCGCAATGTCGCAGTCCCGCAAAAAAAATCGCAGATCGGCGCCATTACTCGTTAAAAAAAAAAAACAATAAAAATGACATAAATCTTTCCCGTAGTTAGTAAACGCAATAACTTTTGCGCAAACCAATTAAAATACACTTATTATATGTAGCAGAAAACAAATTGGCCTAAAATGTTAAAAAATTTTGATTTTTACATTTTTTTGGGGGAATTTCATATAAAAAAAAAGTGAAAAATATTGTTATTTTTTCAAAATTTACGCTATTTTTTGTTTATAGCGCAAAAAATAAAAATCGCACAGGTGATCAAATACCACCAAAAGAAAGCCCTGTTTGTGGGAAAAAAAGGACGTCAATTTCATTTGGGTACAGCGTCGCACGACCGCGCAATTGTCCGTTAAAATCACGCAGTGCCAAAAATAGGGCCCTGGTCTTTGAGCAGCCAAATCCTCCGGGGCTTAAGTGGGTAAATGTGTTGGCTGTATTTGTTTTATCTCTTTAGGCCTTTTTCCTTTTTTATCATATGACAGTAACACACTTCCTGTCTTAGGGTGGCTCGACTCTGGATGATGGAGCAATGGAGACACCTTTACACCGCAGGATTGTCAATCTGGGGAGAGGATAGTGTTAGCTGCACTAGCAGATTTAGTTATACTTTAGATATTCTTGAGTAGAAAACTGAAGCTGAACTCCAGCTCTTGCTTTATATTTAGTTTCTTTTAGGATAAAGGTTTTACATAAATAAATAAATAAAGGCTGACCATTGCAAGCACCCCTGTCAGTGGTAAGTAGTTTGTTTCAACCAGCTACCTGGCACTTTTCCTGGCCAGCTTGGTCTGTTAAAAAATAACAGACTTTCTGGCCGGGTCAACAGGGGAACGTAAAAAAAAAAAGTATCGCTGGGCTCTAGCCATAAAGGACACAGGCTTTTCCACTGCCACGGGAGCTAATTTTGAAAGTGAAATAGCAGTAAGAAATAAGGGGCCTTTTCACACTGATGCGCTTTTGATGCGTTCCTATTGGCTTACATTTGTAAGTCAATGAAGTATGCAGGACCTTTCAAAGCACAGCACACCTGCAGGGTGAACAGTTACATAGGGTGTAATGGGGAATAGTTTTCATTCACTTTTGTTGCCCTGGAAAAATGCAGCAAAAGCGCACCAGTGTGAAATGGACCTCACTTTTTCCCTGCATACTGAAATTATATAAAGTATTTCCCCTGAGACTTATATTGGGTTTTAATCAGTAATAAAATGTAAATGGTTTTTTTTGTTCTCCGTTATTCAGGGCGAAGATCTTTTTAATATTAAAGTTGAAGTAAAAGAGGAAGCAGAAGAGATCTATGAGAAGGGTGATGGGTCATTTAAGGTGGAGGAAATCCCTCCAGAGACCAGCACAGGTGAGCAGTAAACACTAAAGTCAGAAAAGCTACTTTGACGCCAATCGCTCTGCATCTCTTGGGTGTGAATGCAGTCTCAATCTAAAAAAGAGTCCTCAATCTAGAAAAGAATCTGGACTTAAGTTATAAAAGGGACAAGTTTTTAGGGCTCACTGAGTTCCTTCCTCAGGCACTTTAATGTTGTCACAGTTTACAACTGATTTATTACTGTCAAAAGTGGACAAACCCACCTCTTGTGTTAGCATGGGCTTATTTTAAAGCGTCTTTTAGTCCTTTGAAAAGTCCAGTGCTTGCAGCTGACCAGGTCATCTAATCAATCATGAGGGGCGAACGCCACCCCCTATTGCTGCCACTGTATTAGAGAGCCTTCTAATTATTTGAAGGGTTCAGAAACCAGTCAGCTGACCACCTCATGTGATAATTCCTAAGGGGTGAACATCATTTCCATTGCTGCCACAGATTTAGAGGGCTTTTAAGTTCTGTTAGGGTTCCAGGAACAGTTAAGTGGACCAGGTCGTCTGATCATTCTTAAGGGGCGAATATCACTCCCATTGCTGCCACAGATTTAGAGAGCTTTAGAGAAGGTTCCAGGAATAGGTAAATGGACAAGGTCATCTGATCATTCCTAAAGCATGAACATCACCCCCATTGCCGCCACAAATTTAAACAGCCTTAAAATTCTCTCAGGGTTCCAGGAACAGGTACATAGACCAGGACATCTGATCATTCCTAAGGGGCTAACATCACTCCCATTGCTGCCACAGATTTAGCGAGCTTTAGAAAAAGTTCCAGGAAAAGGTAAGTGGACCAGGTCATCTGGTCATTCGTAAGGGGCGAACATCACTCCCATTGCTGCCTCAGATTTAGAGACACTTAGAGAAGGTTCCAGAAAAAGGTAATTTGACCAGGTCATCTGATTGTTCATAAGGGGTGAATATCACTCCCATTGCTGCCACAGATGTAGAGAGCCTTAGAGAAGATTCCAGAAAAAGGTAGGTGGGCCAAGTCATCTGTTCTTTCGTAAGGGGCGAACATCACTCCCATTGCAGTCACAGATGTAGATAGCCTTAGAGAAGGTTCCAAAAAAAGGTAAGTGGACCAGGTCATCCGATCATTCCTAAGGTGTGAGCATCACTCCCATTGCTAGACAAGAAAGGGCTCAAGACAAGCATGGGCTCTAAATAGCCCGTGGCTGCATGCACACCCACTACGCCTGGCTGCCAGCCTGGTCCATGGCTGCATTAATTGTAGATAGGAAATGGAAGTAGCGGCACTCCAAGGTGGATGAGAATAAAAATATGTCTTTATTTCAAATCCAGTTAAAAATACAGTAAAAACACACGCTTCCAGGACAGCCAGTTAATGTGCTTTACATGTCAGTGCTTATTCATTATCAGTAATGAAAAAGCACTGACGTGTGAAACTCGTTTACTGGCTTTCCTGGGAGCGTGTGTTTTTCCTGTTTTTGTAACTGGATGTGCAAAAAAGACATATTTTTATTCTCATCTACCTTGGCCACCACTTCCAATTCCTATCTATTATTCACATTGCTGCCACAGATTTAGAGTAGTTTCCGGGAACAGGTACGTTGACCAGGTCATCCGATCAGTTTTAAGGGGTTAGCGTCACCCCCATTGCTTCCATCAGATGTCAGGTATACCATTTCCTACAGCTGTAAACAGTGATCTATGACAATCTGCTCCCATTACCAACAGGATCGGGAAATAATAGACCGAATTTCAATGGTGATGCTCATAGCTTTGAATAGGACTTTGGAAGGCACCAGTGGCCTTTTAGACAACAGATCATATCTTAACAAAAATTAATAAAAAGCATCACCACCGTCAATTCATGAGTGCAAACTTTTGGAAAAAGTTGGTTTTCATTGTTACCAGCAGTGGGGGTTAAGGGGGGGGGGACAAAAAGCTAGAATGGAAACTTTAGAAGGGCCATACAATGAAGGGAAAAAAACTCAAAACGTTTTTTGTTTTTCGGAGCAGCATAATAATTCTCACAGAATGTTGTGTATGCTCCAAATTCCAAAATCAGACCCCATAGGAGCAGTTGTCTCTTGTGCACATCTCTGTGATTTGTAATTGTATTACATTTTATTTAAAGTGTTAGTAAACCGAGGAGCCTGCATTCACTATATCTGGTCTCCCACAGTACACAGAACATGGAAATGCAATTATTTTAGTAAATATAAACTGCTAAATACCTTTTCTCATCAGCAGTATATAGCAATCTTGTGACTTATGAGTGTCTGGTTAAAGCTTTTAGGAAGAGTTTTCATTCCCTCATGATTATCCTATGAGAAGGCAGGACCCCTGACCCTCTGTCTGGACAGTGCTGATTGGCCCTGTGCTGATCACATGCACTCTCCCAAGAAAAAGAAAACAAGCAATACACACCAAACTGAGCATGTGCAGCCTATCTCCTGGCCTCTGTTCTATCAGGAATATATTGGAGTCAATGACATGATCAGAGAAGACAGGATCAAACAGCCTTTTTACACAATGCAGAGGATAAACCCCTTAGGTTCCACAGTGAGTATAACCAGCATGCTTTACTGCATATACAGACCTATTTTTACTTTGTGGGTTTAGTAACAAATAAATAAAAAAATAGTTTAAATTGTTTGTATTGGCATGACCCAAATTTACTAAAGGCTGTAGCAACATGCAGTACTTATTTCCTTTCAGATGGACATTACATGAGGAATAACTGGGAGAAACGACCCATTATCTCTCCAGAGGGTGAATTGGAAGATGACGGCGCATTTGATTCTTCAGAAGAAAACCCCATCACCCCAAATTTCCATCCAGTTATCCACAATGCCGAACTGTCATCCGATCCCTCCACATCCGGGAGAAGTTTTCCAGATCACTCCCCTCCCGCCACCCACCATGCCCTTCACAGGGGCCTGTTTAAAAGGAGAGCAACGCAAATGGGGAAAAGCAGCACTCGTGCGGGAACAAGCTGCCGAAAGCGCGCTCTAGTTTCTGCAGCTCTTAGCAGTGAAGATGATGAAGATGAGGCTGGTCCACCGAAAAAGTTAGGTGGTGGCTTGAGGAACATCAGATTTTCCCATGAGGAGAACTGTATCCTCGTCCACACAGTGATAGAGAACTGGATGAGTCTGTATGGGGCCCAGTCTCAGAAAATATCGTTTGCTCAAAAAAAGTACCTGTGGCAGACCGTGGTTTCGGCAGTTAATGCAGTCAGCCATTATGGCAGGACTGTGCACCATTGCAAGAAACGCCTGTCAGATATCAAAAGGTAGGTTCTAATTTCAACAACTTCTTCTTTTTATAGCTGACTGTGTTCCTATTGGGGTTTACATTGGTTTGTTGGTTTCCATTGGTTTACAAGGTGTACCTTTACTTCCTGTCTTGTTACTTGGGTAGGAATTGTAGAAAAATCTCCCCCGTGGGCACACAGACACAATTGATCTGCCAGGGGTTCTACCTCTTCTAAATCCTTTCCAAGGTTGAACAAAAACAGTTTGGCCCACTTTTTTAATTTAACATTGTGTTTTATAATTCCAGGTACCTTAGGACTAAACTCGCCGCTCATAAAAAATACCCCCGGGGCACGGGGGGAAGTACCCCCATGGATCTTAAACTAACAGAATACGAGGAAGAGCTGCTTTTGGTCGTTGGCGAGGAGGTCATGACGGGGCTGGAGGGTGCCCACTTGAGCACCGACAGAGTCGGTAAGCTCCAAAAGGAGCGTCACAGTCATTTCTACACCAGGACTGCCATATGGAGGACCTACGTTGCCTCCAGCTTCCTGAGGACTACAAGCTAATGATTGCCAGTATGGTGTTTACCATTGACAGCTTTTTGTTATGCATGTTCAATAGGTGCAGATGAATACCCGTTGATCCTGCTAGAAATCTTGTAACTTCCTGTGTTGCCTCTTATCAGATAGCAGTGCTCCCAGTTCTTTCTGTGGACTACAAAACCCCAACTCACTAATGGAGATGAGAAGCAGGGGTGGTGCATAGTGATCGACCGATATCGGTTTGTCGTTGCCGATACCGATATTTTGGCCAATGCATATCGGTATCAGCCGATATTGGCCGATATTTTTATACATTTTTTTTTTTTGACAGATAATCTTGTGGAGGGATCTGGGGGTCTAAAAGACCCCAAACCTCTCCTCTGCACTTAAAAGCATTCAAAACCCCAAGTTTGGCTGTTTTGAATGCTGTCATTTTTTTTAATCTGGCGCCAGACAGTACCCGGAAGTGATGTCACTCACGACATCACTTCCGGGTTTTGCATGGAGACCCGATCAGAGCCGAATGCGGCTTTGATCGGGCCTTCGGCGGCCATGCAGGCTGGTTGCCCGGGTCTCCCGGTGGGACTGGAGACCCGGGCGAGCCGTGGAAGGTGGCGGGAGGGTGGGTCGTCCCCTCCCGCTCCTTGTAATGACAGCAGAGCGGCTTCTCATTTGCATCGGTTGTCATTACAAGACAGCCAACCGTCGGCTATGGACGCCGATACAGGGGTGATGCCTCTAGCTGCAGGCATCACTCACTTTCCCGAAATATCGGCAATATCGATCACCTTGGTGGCCGATTCCGATATATCGGGGAAAGTGCATATCGGCCCTCGATATATTGGCTTTGTTGATAATCGGTCGATCCCTAGTGGTGCACTGTAATTCTAACACACTTCAAGTCCTAGAGTGACAGTGGTTCCCTTCCATACATACAGTCCAGTGACAATGTTGTCATCCTAGGACCGGAAGTGTGTTACTGGCAGGATCACTGGGTATAAAAAAAAAAAGGGTAAAAAAAACTAAACAAAAAATAAATGAATGCAACCACCACATCCTAGGTTTGGGAAGCTGCAGTATATTACATTTTTGTTCTCAGGTTTTGATACACTTTAATAGATTTACGCCATTTTGTAGCTGATGTCTGATGTATTGTTAGTTGAAACAGTTTATTGTGCATGCCAGGCCAAAAATTGTTGTACTCATTTTGAATAGAGTATGGAAGGATTTGAACTCCTGTCAGGTTTTTTTCTGCTATCTGGGGCTCCTTTAAAGAAATTGACTCTCACTTCCTGTCCTGCTGACAACTGTTTATCCATATAAGTAAGTGAAGGTTTTCAACAGGTACACACAGAAATAAAAATCTGACAGGGGTCCTAGCCATCAGGAGAAAAGAAATCCCAATTTCTGCATGCCAAACAAACCCAGAAATCTTATAGATAGAAGCAGCCTCAGCCTAGCTCCTTCCAGGCCAAGCTCTCCAACGCGTTTCACCCCACCACCTTTCTGACTAAGCCCCGGGGCTGAGCGAAATGCGTCAAAGAGGTGGCCTGGACAGAGCTAGGCAGAGGCTGCGTCTACTCTCATGATTACCGGGTTTGTTTTTTTGGAATGCAGGGATCTGGATTTCTTTCCTCCTGTTGAATACACAGAGCCAGGATAAGCTTTTCACACCGAGCCAGCACCTGCACTCGGAGTCCACCGAATTTGTATATAGGAACCTGAGTGCAATCCAAGCTTCTTTTTTCAGATTCACAGGGGTCCTAACCATCTTTTAAGAAAAAGCATTTTTATTTCTGTCAGTGTTATTGTTGGAGACTTTCCCTCACTTCCTGATCAGTAAAATGCTTTCAGCAGGAAAGGAAGTCCTTCCTGTCCAATAAAGTGCTTTCAGCAGGAAGGGAAGTAATTCCTGTCCAATAAAGAGCTTTCAGCAGGAAAGGAAGTAATTCCTGTCCAATAAAGTGCTTTCAGCAGGAAAGGAAGTCCTTCCAGTCCAAAAAAGTGATTTTAGCAGTAAATGAAGTCCTTCCTGTCTAATAAAATGCTTTCTACAGCAAAGGAAGTACTTCCTGTACAAAAAAGTGCTTTCAGCAGGAAAGGAAGTCCTTCCTGTCCAATAAAACGCTTTCAGCAGAAAAGGAAGTCCTTCCTGTCCAATAAAACGCTTTCAGCAGAAAAGGAAGTCCTTCCTGTCTAATAAATGCTTTCAGCAGCAAAGGAAGTCCTTACTGTACAAAAAAGTGCTTTCAACAGGAAAGGAAGTCCTTCCTGTCCAATAAAACGCTTTCATCAGGAAAGGAAGTCCTTCCTGTCCAAATAAATTCTTTCAGCAGTAAAGGAAGTCCTTCCTGTCTAGTAAAATGCTTTCAGCAGGAAAGAAAGTATTTTCTGTCCAATAAAATGCTTTTAGCAGCAAAAGAAGTCCTTCCTAACTAATAAAACGCTTTCAGCAGGAAAGGAAGTCCTTCCTGTCCAATAAAATGCTTTCAGCAGGAAAGGAAGACCTTTCTGTCCAATAAAATGCTTTCAGCAGCAAAGGAAGTCATTCCTGACCAATAAAACGCTTTCAGCAGGAAAGGAAGACCTTTCTGTCCAATAAAATGCTTTTAGCAGGAAAGGAAGTCCTTCCTGTCCAATAAAGTGCCTTCAGCAGCAAAGGAAGTCCTTCCTGTTCAATAAAATGGTTTTAACAGGAAAGGAAGTCCTTCTTGCCAAATAAAACGCTTTCAGCAGGACAGGAAGTCCTTCCTGTCCAATAAAGTGCTTTCAGCAGGAAAGGAAATAATTCCTGTCCAATTAACTGCCTTCAGCAAGAAACTAAGTCCTTCCTATCCGATTAAATGCTTTCAGCAGGAAAGGATGTCCTTCCTGTCCAATAAAGTGATTTCAGCAGGAAAAGAAGTAATTCCTGTCCAATAAAGAGATTTCAGCAGGAAAAGAAGTAATTCCT
Organism: Pelophylax lessonae; assembly: GCF_965119305.1. NCBI lineage: Eukaryota > Metazoa > Chordata > Amphibia > Anura > Ranidae > Pelophylax > Pelophylax lessonae. Next base: position 246,348,992 of record NC_138776.1, read on the forward strand.
GTACATTTAAGTGCTTTCAGCAAGAAAGGAAGTCCTTCCTGTCCAATAAAATGCTTTCAGCAGGAAAGGAAGTCCTTCCTGTCCAATAAAACGCTTTCTGAAGGAAAGGAAGTCCTTCCTGTCCAATAAAGTGATTTCAGCAGGAAAAGAAGTAATTCCTGTACATTTAAGTGCTTTCAGCAAGAAAGGAAGTCCTTCCTGTCCAATAAAATGCTTTCAGCAGGAAAGGAAGTGAGAGAAATCCCTTTAACCCAGATAGCAGTAAAAAGGGTACTACCTTCCCAACACACCAGGGTTGCCAACCATCAGTAAATTTACAGACCGTTTGTAAAAATCAGTGATTTTTTTAGAACTGTAATTATCAGGAGCTGATCATTTGTCATGCTGTGTTGACTTTTTAGGTATAAACCAGGCAAATGACTTGTTATGGGTATTGTCAGTGTTTCCATATTGCATTTATACTGTTTAAATATCGGTTGTCTTAGATTGAAAAATGACAAAACTCATGTTAGAAACTATCAGTAAAAAAATGTGCTTGTCAGTAAATTTTCCATGTTTTGTTAGTAAAAAATGCCACCGGAGGTTGGCAACACTGCCACACTCTGTCCAAAATTTTATGTGGATATTTAAATGTTCCTGTTCTTTTCCGCAGAGGAGTCAGAATACATTGGGTCACCCGAACAGCTGTCTCCGGCCCCCAGCCTCCCAGAGGAAGAGGAATCCAGGAAAGATGACCTGTCTGAGACTCCAGTTGTGTATCCAGATGGTACGGATTGGTCTATGTTTGTAGGCTTTAGCCTTTAAACTTCAGTTTTGCTAACTAAGACAATCCCTTGTACGCTCCTCTATCTACTTGGCGACTGCAATACATATATCAGAGCAGCTCATTAACGGCTGTATAGTTTTCAGAAGCCCACCCGCCACTTACCGGTGTTTCTCGGGCTTAGCGTTTTCACTGGCGCGCCCGAGAAACGATCCAACGATGTGGCTGGCTGGTCACAGAGGCGGACCGAGACCAGATCATCTCTGTTTGCCTCTTTGGCCTTGGAGGACCGTAGTGACGTCATGACGTCACTTCTGGTCTAGGGCAGAAGTAAACTATTTTTTTTTAAATCAGAATTTTTTTTTTTGCTTTTGTTATTAAAGTGGTTGTAAAGTCAGAAGATTTTTTTATCCTAATGCATGCTATGCATTAAGCTAAAAAACCTTCTGTGTGCAGCAGCCCCCCCCCCCCCCCCCAATAGTTACCTGAGCTCCAACTCGGTCCAGCGATGTGAACAAGGACACTCCCTCGGCTGGGGCGGGGCCAAACTGAATGGACACACAGAGGTGCGGCTCGTCTTGAGTGCCCCCATAGCAAGCTACTTGCTGTGGGGGCACTTGACAGGAGAGAGAGGCCAAGAGAGCCGAAAGGGGACCCAAGAAGAGGAGGAATCCGGGCTGCTCTGTGCAAAACCAACTTCACAGAGCAGGTAAGTATAACATTCTTGTTATTTTTAAAGAAAAAAAAAAGGAGACTTTACAATCACTTTATTGCATTTTATGCATTAGGATAAAAAAACCTTCTGTGTGCAGCAGCCCCCCTCATACTTACCTGAGCCCTATCTCATTCCAGCAATGTTGCACAAGAGCCTCAGCTGTTAGGGGTTTCTCCCTCATTGGCTGAGATAGCAGCAAGCATCATTGGCTCCCACTGTTGTCAATCAAAGTCAGTAAGCCAATGAGGAGAGAGAGATGGCAGGGCCGAGCCGCGGTTCCATGTCTGAATGGACACAAAAAGCAGCGGCTCCATAGTAAGATGCTTGCCATGGGAGCATTTGGCAGGAGGGAGGGGCAAGGAGCGCTGGCATGGGACCCGAGAAAAGGAGGATCTGGGCTGCTCTGTGCAAAACCACTGTACAGAGGAGGTAAGTATAACATGTATGTTATATTTAAACAAAAAAAAAAAAACAAAAAAAACAGGACTTTAATATTACTTCAAAGGTAAAGGAGAGATTTGGGATCATTTTGACCCCAGATCTCTCCATAAAGAGGACCTGTCATCCTTATTTCTATTACAAGGAATGATTACATTCCTTGTAATAGGAATAAAAGTGCTAAAAAAAATAAAATAAATTAAAGGGACAGTTTAAAAAAAAGAAAATAAATAAGGAAAAAAAATGAAAAGCACCCCCATCGCGCCATGCTCACGCGCACAAGCAAACGCATTCGTAAGTTGCGTACGCATATGTAAATGGTGTTCGCTCCACACATGTGAGGTATCGCTGCATACGTTAGAGAGAGAGCAATAATCCTAGCATTAGACCTCCTCTGTAACTCTAAACTGGTAACCTGTGAAAACTTTTAAAAAGTCACCCATGGAGATTTTTAAGTACTGTAGTTTGTCGCCATTCTACGAGCGTGTGTAATTTTAAATTGTGACATGCTAGGTATCTATTTACTTGGCCTAAGATCATCTTTCATATTGCTACAAAAAAATGGGGGTATATATTGTGTTTTGGGTTTTTTTTTTTAATCAAAGTGTATTTTTTGCAAAACAAATTACGTTTAAAAACCGCTGCGCAAATACCATGTGACATAAAAAATGGATTGCCATTTTATTCCCTAGGATCTCTGCTAAAAAAATATATAATGTTTGGGGATTATAAGTAATTTTCTAGAAAAAAATACTGATTTAAACAAAGCAAAAAGTGCCAGTGGATATAAACACATGGATTTTAGTATTATTGACAACATGATCAGTCATATTGCTACAGTGATTCAAAAAAAAAAAAACAAACTCATCTTTAGGGCCCTTTCACACGGGCTGGGCTGTTCCATCAGGTCCGCCTGTCAGTTGTTCAGATGGACCTGATCGGACACTACATTGTCCTCTATGGAGCAGCGTATATGCCAGCGCACACAAGTCCGCTGACACCCGCTGTCATCCGATCCAATCCTGTCCACCAAAAACAGCCAGATGGTGGTCCTATTTTCCATCCGTCTGGTGGATTTTATTGGATCGGATGGAAAAGGACGGGTGGTCCGTTTCCACCTGATTTCTCCATAGAGGAGAGCGGGACTGTGTCCGTGTCTGCTCTGTATTAGTGGAGCGGACACAGACCTGTCATCCACCTGCTGAGTGGGGATTAGCAGATCAATCCCCCTGCTGAGCAAGCGAACTCCGTTAAGCAGAGGTGCGCCTTTAAAAGGGGTCTATGACTTTTTGGAAGATTGAGATTGAAACTCCCAGTGCAGTAAATCGAAGGATATTGCTATAGTTGCTGGTTTTCATTTCTGTCAATTTGACCTGAAGCTCCTTGAAGACTTCTAGGAGAGACAGTGGGACAATTACAAGAACAGGGGAATAAGGATTTCGGGAAACCCAATCTAAAAACTGCCTTTTTCAATGGTTGCCAGGTGGAGAATTTTGATTTGCCCTAAGAGTTATAGACAAAAACACAGCTGGCTGCAAATTATAATGGATAAGTCATTTTTAACAACTTTGAATTACACCATAGTTTTATAAATTTTAGTTTTTAGCAAAACTGCTAGGGAAAATATTTTTTCTAATCTAATTCCTGCTGAACCGACTGAGATTCGACCGTCTATGGCCAGCTTTAGCCTAAACACCACCCTGATTACATACACAATTAGGTAAAATATGAAATAAAATTGAATAAGGAACCAAGTTATCAACATGTGAATATTGTTTAATTTTAATTACAGAGGAAAATACAAGGGAGAGTCACCAGGTGAAAGGAGGTCAGATGCCACCGGTGCGGAGAAAAAATGGTAGGTTGCCTGTCTATGGTATAAAATATATATTTATAGCCTCAATGGGGAAGATTTACTAAAACTGGTGCACACAGAATCTGGTGCAACTGTGCACAAACAAGGTCCATAAAGACATGGATGAGCGAGTTTGGGGTGGAGGAACTTGACTGGCCTGACCTCAACCCGATAGAACACCTTTGGGATGAATTAGAGCAGAGACTGCAAGCCAGGCCTTTTCTCCAACATCAGTGCCTGACCTCACAAATGTTCTTCTGGAAGAATGGTCAAACATTCCCATAGACACACTCCTAAACCTTGTGGACAGCCTTCCTAGAAGAGTTGAAGCTGTTATAGCTGCAAAGGGTGGGCCAACTCAATATTGAACCCTACAGACTTAAGCCTCGTACACACGCAACTAATTTCCGCCGACCGGTCGTCCGTCTTTTGTCCAGAGTGGTGTCTGTTGGTTGGAATGTGCTCTAGACTGAACACAAATTTTCCCGCACGACAGAATTCTACTTCAGAAGTGATGTCATGTGTTGGATTGCTTTCTATGTGTTCTTTCATCTCTGAGCATGCCTAGTCTTGCTCATAAGATTTTTCCACATTGAAATCTGTACTAATGAGACAAAAATCGGACGTGTTTTGACAGTCGACAAAAATTATATAGCCTGCACACCAGGATTTTTTCGGCCGAAAAGTCGGAGTCGGTTGTCGGAAGCACCATACTAACAAGCCGAATATCGGCAGATCGGTCGTCGGACGAAATTTCCCGGCCGAATTTCTACTCGTGTGTACGGGGCTTAAGACTGGGATGCCATAAAACTTCATGTGCATGTAAAGGCAGGTGTCCCAATACTTTTGGTAATATAGTGTATATTTGTATTTCCTCAATACAGATGGGTCTAGAGAAGATACGATGACAATCAATATGCTTCCTGTGGACAGCACACCAAGCACCGATACCCAGCTGACTTCCACCAACCACAAAGAATCTCAGAACACTGCTACTTCTCCACAGCTTCTATCTACCAATCAGATGACAACTTCTGGTACTTATGAGGATAGCATTGTTTCTACTTTATCTGATGTGGTCTCCAAAGTTGAGCGCCTGAATGCGCAGAGCAGAAAAGAAATAAACAGAAGCCACAGACTTTTAAATAACATCCATACAGATCTTTTGCTCTTGAAAGAAGAACTTAAAGTGCACAGAGAGCAACAGACAGCGCAGTCAGAAAAGATGATAAAACTGCTTGAGGAAAGCAACGCTCTGAAAAAGATAAAACTGCAACTTATGCGGGAAAAAATCGATCTCATGCGAGGACAGGTTCCTTCTACTTCCAGCACAACATTGGAAACTCCTGCTCCTTCTCCTGTCAAGGAGTCCACACCACTATCACTGCCAACGCAAATGTCCAAAAACTTACCTGAGTCCAATACTTCTCTGGAAGGATCTCGGTCTACTAGAGAGATGCAGTTCCCGACTTACCAAAGCCAACCCATCTCCTGAAGGAGCACTTTCTACCAGAGGGATGTAGCACTGACCAGAGTCCAGCCCATATTTTGAAGGACCACTTTCTACTAGCACTGACCAGAGCCCAACCCATCTCTTGAAGGAGCACTTTCTACCAGAGGGATATAGCACTGACCAGAGCCCAACCCATCTCTTGAAGGAGCACTTTCAACCAGAGGGATATAGCACTGACCAGAGCCCAACCCATCTCTTGAAGGAGCACTTTGTACCAAAGGGTTGTAGCAATAACCAGAGCCCAACTTTTCTCATGAAGGAGCACTTTGTACCAGAGGGATGTAGCACTGACCAGTGCCCAACCCATCTCTTGAAGGAGAACTTTGTACCAGAGGGATGTAGCACTGACCAGAGCCCAACCCATCTCTCGAAGGAGAACTTTGTACCAGAGGAATGTAGCACTGACCAGAGCACAACCCATCTCCTGAAGAAGCACTTTCTACCAGAGGGATGTAGCACTGACCAGAGCCCAACCCATCTCTTGAAGGAGCACTTTCTACCAGAGGGATGTAGCACTGACCAGAGCCCAACCCATCTCTCGAAGGAGAACTTTGTACCAGAGGAATGTAGCACTGACCAGAGCCCAACCCATCTCTTGAAGAAGCACTTTCTACCAGAGGGATGTAGCACTGACCAGAGCCCAACCCATCTCTTGAAGGAGCACTTTCTACCAGAGGGATGTAGCACTGACCAGAGCCCAACCCATCTCTCGAAGGAGAACTTTGTACCAGAGGAATGTAGCACTGACCAGAGCCCAACCCATCTTTTAAAGGAGCACTTTCTACCAGAGGGATGTAGCACTGACCAGAGCCCAACCCATATTTTGAAGGAGCCCTTTCTACCAGAGGGATGTAGCACAGACTAGAGCCCAACCCATCTTTTAAATGAGCACTTTCTACCAGAGGGATGTAGCACTGACCAGAGCCCAACCCATCTTTTGAAGGAAAGCTGCCTATTAGAGGGATGCAGCACTGACTTGCAGAAGTCCTATCCATCGTAAGAAGCAATGCGGTTTACCAGAGGGATGGGAGCACTGACTTAACAGAGACCAATCCATCTTCTGAAGCAGCACACTCAACCAGAGGACTGCAGCACTTACTGGAGTCTAACCTATCTTTTAAACCAGTGCTCTCTACCAGAGGCATTCAGTCTTGAGAACCTCAAAAAAGGGAGAAAGGAGTCTTTAATATACTGGTTTAAAAAAATGGAGCTAGACTTACTGGTAATTCTGTTTTCAGAAGTCTTCAAGAACAACACATAAGAGATATAGGTTCCTCCTAACAGTTACAGGAAACACATTGCCAAGAACATTTGATCTACTTGAACACCAGGCCTATTCTGACACTTCTTGAAAAAATCTGTATTTTTTTTTTAATAGAAATTTACTTAAAACCTCCAAACAGTATATATTTTTAAAAGCCTTGTCCCTAGTGAATAAAATGGGGGGTGTTCCAATTGTTTATGTCACACATTATTTGCGCAGCAGTTTTTCTAACCTATTTTTTTGGAAAAATTATAATTTATTGAATTAAAAAAATAAAAACACAATATACTGTATACCCCATTTTTTTTTGTCAATTATGAAAGATGTTGTTACACCAAGTAAATAGATGCCAAACATGTCATGCTTAAAAATTGTGCACGCCCGTGGAATGGTGACAAACTACGTACATTATATTATCAATAGGCAACGCTTTAAAAGCCTTTATGGGTTATCACTTTAGATTTAGACAGGAGGTCTAGTGCTAGAATTATTGCTGTCGATCTGAAGTTCGCGGCAACACCTCATACATGTGGTGCGATCACGGTTTATGTACCAACGAGGAAATGACGTATGCGTTCGCCTTTGAGCTTGAGCATGGGGTAATGGGGGCACTTTGAATTTTTTTTTCATTTTATTTATTTATGTTTTTTTTTTTTTTTTTACACTACCTTTTACATTTTTTAAATCACTTTTATTGTTATCACAAGAAATGTAAACTCCCCTTGTGATAGCAATAGGTAGTGACAGCTCCTCTCTACTGAGACAACTGGGGTCTTTTAGACCCCAGTTCTCTCCGCTACCCTTAAAAGCTTCAGATTATATCACAATCAGTATGATCTGATGCTTTTTCAAATCAACAATGGTTTCTTTTACGACAATCAAAACCAAAAGTGACTAAATACTCGTCGCTTCCGGCTTCTTAAAAGGGGTACACAATATAAAAACATCAGGTGAACCATTGTTCGATTTTCCCTGTTGTTTCACAACAAATCGGAACCGATGAAAGAAAATTTGTACGTAAATTGTTACACGACAAAGGCTTGATTATTGTTTCTGATCATGGGCAGTCTTTTCATTTCTGATTTTTCTCATGCGAAAACAGTACACATTAAGCGAAAATCATTAGTTCTGTTCCTGTACCAGAAAAATTGTCTCTTCGGTAAGGTATTTTTGTTCAGAAGGTCAGAATCTGGTGTAGAAAGTTGTGTACACACTAGGGATCGACCGATTATCGGGAAGGCCGATATGCACTTTCCCCGATATATCGGAACCAGCCACCAAGGTGGCCGATATTACCGATATTTCCGAAAGCGCTGTACGGGAGTGATGCCTGCAGCTAGAGGCATCACCCCGGTACCGCCATCCATAGCCGACGGTCAGCTGTTTTGTAACGACAACCGATGCGCTGAGAAGCCGCTCGGCTGTCATTACAAGGATTGTAATGATTTTCTTATAATGTGTACAAGCCTTTAGACAACAGAAATAATTGGGGCTGTTCCGGTCACGAAATCAAACTCAATGGTCAGCCAGCGGAATTGCTGACTGCAGTCTCAGGTTACCCTGTGGGAGCAACAAATATCACCAGTATTCCATGTTTCTCCAGAATGGGACCAAGGCCAGTCCATGGATGAAATAAGTCATCTCCCAGCACTGGCTATTGCCAGATAATGAAAAGAGAGTGGGCTGAGTACAGTAGCCTTTCTGCCCATGAAAAGGAAAGGACTTGGGTGCAAACATGAATGAGGTAGGTGGAAGACTGCAGATGAGAGAACTGAACTGAGCCTGCCTCCACCAGGTTCCAAGTGGTGCACCTCCTCCAGAAACAAAGCAAAATAACAGACCAGTTTTGAAGATGGACTTCATTTTAAAATGTTTTTGGTGATGCATTTCCTGTTTCTGATGGGAGGAGCCTATATCTCTAATGCGCTGTCCTGTAAGATAACATCTTACTCTATTAAATAGGTTTTTTTTAGTTTAATTTTAAAGGTTCTTTCAAACCTAAGATAAAAAAGTTATTTTTATAAAGCTCCTTGTGACATTTTTACATATAAATATTAAAAATAGAGTTGTCTGTGTTTATTCATTTAAATCCCCTAATGTTCTTTTTTTGTAAGTTTTGGGTAGCATGTGGAAGTATTAGAACCTTTGTCTAGGGCTACTCGGGTAGCCATTGGAGAGATTTTCCCTTACTTCCTGGGGACTGAGATGGTAAGTGAGCAAAATACTGCAAAAATACTGCTGTCAACAGGGGAACTGGATACTGGCAAACTACAAAACTGTAGGATAGCCCAGGATGACTTCTCCTCTTCCCAGCCTGCCTTCGTTTTTTGGTAGTCCTAGGCAGGGCTTTTTTTCTTGGAGAATAGGTGCAGGACCCCCCCCCCCTTCCGAGTCACCCCTTGTCTCCACCCACTACCCACCTCTGAGCATTGTCCCTTGGTTCCACCCCCTACCCACCACCCACGCACAACAAAATACCTCACCCGGCAACAAAAGATCCACCCCAGCAACATTAGACCCCCTCCAGTAGCAACAACTGCTCTCCCAGCAACCAGTATCAATAGATAAGCCAACAATAGACCTCTACCTCAACAGGAGATCCCTACCAACAACATAAGATCCCCCCCACCAGCAACAATAGATCCCCCAGCAGCAAAACAATAGACCCTCACACAATACCAGATCCCTACCAGTGACAATAGATCCGCAAGCAGCCAGCATCAAGAGACCCTCCAACACACCCCGCACCACTTGCTATTATATACATTCAGTGCTGGAGGTGTCGGAACTGCGTTCCACCGCGTTCCTGCTGAAAAAAAGCCTAGGAGGATGGACAAATATTTTTTTAGCTCTGTTGAGAGAGGTCTAACTTGTGTTGCTAACCTTTTTTTTCTTCGAATCAGTCAAGATTCATCACTACATCACTGCTTTTGCTGGTCTCCACAAAGCAGCTATTTGGATCGCCCCTTCCTAAGCCCCACTTTGGAGTGCTGTACCCCATACCCCGCTGAACTGGACCTGCAGGGCTAGCCTAGAATGTGACCTTCAGAGACTGTGCTCTGGATTGTGGTGCTTTATAGACGTGTGTACTGATGTCTAGAGCCCCGGCATACCTGCAGGCATGACTCTGTCTCTAAGGATTCACTTGCTGAGTAAGGCCATTTGGGCTGAAGCACTGGGAGCTACCTTGCTATTGCTTCATTGGGAACCTTTTAAATTTCCCACCAACACTGGTTCTAAAACAGTATTAACAATGAGGTATTAAATGCTGCTATTCCCACTACACCCACTATTAGCGCTTTTCCACTGCATGGAACCGAACGGTACGGCTCGCTTTTTTGCTTTTCCACTGCTGGTACCGCATAGTACGGTGTAGGAACGGTTCGGTACGGTACGGCGGCGCTTTTCCACTGCATGGAACTGAACGGTACGGCTCTGAAAAACAGTACCACCTCGACTGTGGTTCCAAGCGTACCGTACCGGTACTAAATTCCACAACCCCTCCCATGCAGCCTGATTGGTCCTCACTACAAGGCAGTGATTGGTCAATAATCATCACTGTCATTGTTTATGCGGCAGTAGAGGCGGTGCAACCACAGAGTAATCCTGCCCACTACTTATCAGTACTATAAACAGTGGAAAAGCAAACCATACCGTACCGTACCGAACCGTTCCAACACCATACCATGCGGTACCAGCAGTGGAAAAGCAAACCAGGCAAAGCAGGGCCGAGTAGAGCCGAGCCGGTACTTGCAGTGGAAAAGTGCCATATTTAAGGTATTCCATGATGCAGACCCCTTAGAGTTCTGGGTCCCACCTAAGATTGTGTTAGGAATGTAACTCTTTGAGAGATAATTTGTTAAACCTTGGTCTATACCTACTGTGGATCTGCCAAGAAAAACTAGACAGATGGTGTGCTTACCTTTTAAAGATCCTACTGACCAGCAGTTAGAATCCCTCTTTAAATCCCAGTTCCATCTGGCCGGTTCTTCCCTCTGTTTTGTGTTGTTTTTGACCTTCTCTACCAAACTAGCAAAATAGTTTAAAAGCAGTTCTTTGTCCTGTGTTAAAAAAAAAAAAAAAAAAAAAAGTAGAAGTCAGCAGCTAAAAATACTGTAGCTGCTAACTTTTAATAAAAAGACACACATCTGTTAAGGGGTCCAGCGCCACGCTCACCAGAATCGGTTCTTCATCAGTCTATGGGGGGGGGGGGGGAGACTTTCAGTGGATTGATGAGACGATCCAACCAGAAGTAGGGGGTAGGTACCTGTCAAAACCAGGTACCTGCTGCCCCCCAAAAATAGTGGCAACAAAAGAGGAGGGTGGGAGGAAGGGACATAGCGGAACTTTTCCTTTAGGGTGAAGTTCCGCTTTAAAGCCCTCAAAAATGATCTCTCCACTGCTGGAGTAGACCCCCTCTTTATTGAACACAGGGAGCAGATATTTAGAATCCTATGCTTCAGTTGTGAAATCCGGTTTTAAACTTGGGTCCCATGTGGGTCTATCGTGCTTATACATGTGCAGAGCGCTCTAGTTACAAAGTTCTGGTATGCGAATACCTCTTCCAAAGAGCATCTGACTGAGGAATGTTGTCTCTTTGTCCTACATGTGATACTGTGATCAGAAATGGCACAGGAGACCACAGCATACTCTTGTCTTAGAGGTCCAGGAAGAGATCAGTTAAAATCCATTTTTCTTTTTCTTCTGCAGTAAGTGCCCCCAGATGCACAGGGCTTGATTATCAGACAACCCATAAGTCAATGTCAGAGAACAGCTAAGCTAAACCCTCTGACAAACCTTGTGCATGAATGTGGACCTCCATTTCTTTAAATGGGGGTTGATTGCAAACCCTTCCAGCCCTTAGACTCTTTGGCATCCAGTTGCAGCTGGAATCTCTTTAAGCTGCTTCTCCCTATTGCACCTCTCAGGGCCCCTTTTCGCCAGAGCCCCCCTCCCCCAACTCACTGGGCCAACCAGATTCAGCTATGACTGTTCCCCACTTGGGAAAGAACCTGGATCCTCAGTGTCACCTGTGCACACCTGTAACTTTTTGCAACATTGTCTCCTGTGTTCAGGCTATTCATTCTTCTTGGCATCCGTGGTGACACTCACTGGAACTCCTGTGAAGAGATTTAGCTACATATATCCTTATGGTTAGCACCTTCCCGAAGTGCCTAAACCCTAAAAGATCTGGGCAGCCCAGGTTACATTGGGTTCCAGTGTTGGTGACTGTTGGACATCAACAAGATTTTCCAGCTTAAGTGCTTGCTATGTGGGTCCACAGCTGATGTACCCTCAGGTCCCTCATCTTTAGATGGGGTTATCTCCTTCTTCTCCCTCACTGGAGCTTTGGAAGCCTGTACTGCTAGGTCGGTCTCCTCCTCCCCTTTTTTTCCATTGCATTTTTCAGGTTTCTTCTCTGTTGTAGATCTGTTTTCTGAGCAGTCCAGTGGATCTGTTTCTCTAGGCTAGATAGACCTAGTACAATTCTTCGGCCTTTTCAGGTAGCTTTAATAGTTTGTTTTCCCAGTATCCAGTGGAATTTACTTACTATTATTATTCACCATTCCCCCATCCCCCCAGGCTACTGTCTGACTGGTTCTGGCCCTGGGTAGGTTACCTTGACTGAAATCTGTTGGACACCCTGTAAGTGCAACTGTGCCTTCACCAACAGGAAGTGGAATGTCCCTTAAAGCGGAGTTCCGGGCACAAAATCGACTTTTTTTTTTTTTGTGCCCATCCGCTTGGTCTCCTTCACCTGAAAAGGAATTGGATAGTTAGGCATTTTTTTTTTCACTCACCTTGTAATTGTAGATTGAAAATACTCACCTATTCTGTACTTCCTCCCTCTGTGCCGCGGCTCCGCCGTCACTTCCTGTCTTGCGATGATTCCTGGGAGCTGAACGTCATCGCTCCCAGGAATCAATGCGACTGCAACGGCCCCGCTCGTCACTTCCGGGGCGACGCCGCATTCCCTGCTAAACAGCTTCTGGGCATGCCCAGAAGCTGTGGAGGAATGCGGCGCCGCCCCGGAAGTGACGAGAGGGGCCGGTGCAGGCGCATTCTGGGAGAAGAAGACGCCGAAGAGGACGCAGAAGAGGATCGCGCTGGCTTCAGCTGCCCACAACAGAGATGGCAACGCTGGAGAAGACATTTTAAAAGTGAGTATTTCTTCTTGTAGGTAAGTGCGAACCGGGACAGATCAGAGGCTAGCCATTGTGGAATGTACTAGCCCTGACTGTCCCGGGGGTATGTTCACTGAAAAAAAGTTTTCGTGCCCGGAACTCCGCTTTAAGGACATTCTCTTTGAACCAGTTCCTCTCCACTGGTAGCTTACAGAGGGGGGGATGGAAGAGGTTCACTCACCTAGGTGCACCTCAAATCTGTGCGACAGTTAAGGTCGTTGCTGAAGGGCCTCATGCCTCCTTGAATTGTCAGCAGGCAGAACACACTAGTGCCCTGCTGCTGTTTCCTCTGATGGGAACAGAGTATGCTTTGATGACTTCATGGGACCTGTTAACATAGGATTAGGTCTTCCTTCTGTGACTATACCACAGGTTCTTTGGATTCCTTCCCTTGCTATGCCCCTAATCAACTGAATGCTCTTAACCGTACTGCTAAGGCTCCTGCCCTTTGATCCACAGCTGTTGATCCTTCACTGGATCTTGAACTCCATGAGTGTTTCTAGACCTATAACTTAAGTAAGGAATAGATAGGGTGACCTAAACTTGATAAAGAATCGCCAAAGGGTGTAACAGTTATAACAGTGCTCAGTCCGGTGCTGCAACTCCCTTATGTTCCTATTTTTTTTTAAGACATTCCATTCTAGATCAAAGGCATGCCAGATAAAACAAGAAGTCCAATAACATAAAAATCAATGCAAACCACTACATAGCCCACTGACAAAAAATACAGAATGTTTAGAAAGTAACACTGTTTTCACCACTTGACCTCCAAAGGTTTAACCTGTTCATGACCAGGGCATATTTTGCTATTCAGCACTGTGCTACTTTAACTGGCAATTGCTCAGTCATGATATATATAAATCCGCGCTTAGGATATTAATAGATTCCTTATTCGTAATGGCTGCTGCCCACCTGTTAAACTATATTTCCGAAGATATATAGTATGAAAATAAAAACTCCAAGCAGGTGTATGGCGCTGCCAATATACCAAATCTTCTGTATACTTAATCCTCCATACACATCTCCACAAGTGTAAAGTGCAAAATAAACAATCTTAAATGTAATAAATAGTGTTGGACTCGTAAAGTGCTAAGTGCAATGATCCTGTGCTATGTGTATTACAAATCAATAAATCCGTGATAAGTGACCCCTTTAGGGTAAACAATCCCACTATCAATCCACTTAAAGTAACCATATGCCAACACAAATAGAAATATAAATATGTAAATAGTGATATACTGATGAAAAGTGGGTGTGGTATATAAAAAAAGTGATAAAAATCATGAAAAATATATGTTGAAAATATATAAAAATATATAAATATATATAAACACCTATATAAATCTGTAGGAGGAATGGCATAAACAACTTTAAAACACTGTAAAAACTAGCAGCAGATATATAGAGACAACCATAAATTATAGCAGCATTAATCAAAGTAATATAAGAACCAATAGGTCATAAACATTTGAAACAAAATGGATTATGAGTCCATAAATATAAGGTGCAAACAAAGTGACTTCAGTGCAGGTGCATTCAAATGCTGTTTTGAGGGTGCCCGGATTCCAGTGACCACTCTGTGCTCCCCGCACCCTTAGGACCACACTCACCGACAATAATCACCCCTGCAGGGGTATCAGGCCTTGGAAATATTGCCACTGTATCCCCTCTGCTCTCCCTGGGTGGTCTTATAAGTAGGGGTATGGTCCCGACCTGCCCGAGTCCTCTGTCGCACTGTCCTTGGAAACTGGGGTATCCTCGGGTATGTGGGAAATAAGGCTCACATAGGGTAGTACCGTTTAACAAGGCTTTATTAGTATAAAAAAAGGTACTCACAAACATAAAGAGTCGATCGGCAGGTATACAACTATTGCGGTCGCGCACTTCCGGGACGCCGTGCGTTCCACAGACCGGAAGTGCGTTCCACCAGGCGGATGTGACGCGATGACGCTCTACGCGTTTCGTCAGAATGACGTCTTCAGGAGTAGCGTCATCACGCCATCTCCGCCTCTATATAGTGATATGGTAATCGGGCCGTGGACTATGCTCCAATAGAAAAAAACATACGAACAGCCAATTAAATGATGTGTCGTACCTAGTTGCCGGGTAGGAAACTGGTATAGTGATATGGTAATCGGGCCGTGGACTATACTCCAATAGAAAAAAACATACGAACAGCCAATTAAATGATGTGTCGTACCTAGTTGCCGGGTAGGAAACTGGTATGCGGTTACATATTATGCTACGAACGGTTATGACAACTACCGGTTGTCCCCGTACATGCCGGATCCTCTATTGCGGACACTCCGCTCATCTTTAATAAAATGAACTCCGTCCACAATACTCTGTATTAATTGAAGAGCGGAATAACCAATAATCCGCACATTTCTTTTTTAAGTTTTTTTCTATTATAGCAGTCTGGAGACAAATTTTGTTGACCTGGTACCTTTACCATCTCACTGCATATGTTTTCCAAACAAACGATCCCAACTTAGATACTGTTTTCTTATTGTACTAGACTAAGCAGAATAAAATTATTGGTGTGAATATAATTAAGGACCGGTGGGTCAATTTGGTCCTCACATACCAATTATAATCCCAAATAGAAAATGAATTTAAATTATAAAATATTAGTCTTAATACAAACAAAAAAAATAAAATAAAAAATTATATATATTAAAGTAGATATTCGACAGAATGCTCCTGGTAGGAGTCTAGGCCAGAGGCTAAAAATAATAATGAGGGCTATATAAAAATAGATAAAAATAAAGATAAAATTTCAAAGGGGTTATTCCAGAAGGTGGAGGATAGATTAAAAACATGACTTACTAATAAAATTTAGAATTAAAAATAAGAATAAGAATACAGGTGGGAGTAGTGGTGTAAGCAATCTCCCTGATGGGTAGTGAAATGGTAAATATAAAGTGCATAGAACACCTATAGTGGGTAAACTCATGTTTACAATATATAATATATAGTAAATGCAGGATAGTAGATCATAAAGTGAAAAATGTGGTGGATACTGATAATTAGCTAGGGACTGGGGAATAATGATGTATGCCCCAAAAGGAAGGTATGTATAAAGGATGTACTAAAAACTAAACCTGAGCCAGTGGTGAATCAAACCAGAATGGCATATATAGGTGGCCGAAAACAACAAGAATATGAGGGACTAGACCTGATACTACTAATTAAAAACTATAAATATGTGAAATTTAAAAATTAGAAATAAAACAATTCAGGTCTATGTCTAAATTGAGTCCCTTGGGCTGAAGTGATTCGAGCAGATATATCCACTTGGTCTCATTCTGGGAAATCTTTTTCCTCTTACTTTCCCCTCGCCAGTGTCCTGTAATGGAGTCTATGCCATAAAAAAATAGGCCTTGTGGATTTTTATTATGAACTTCCAGATAATGTCTGGAAAGGCTATGCTTCGGGAAGCCATTTTTTATATTTGTTATGTGCTCCCTGATCCTGACATGAAGGGGTCTGGTGGTACGCCCTACATATTGTAAATGGCAAGTACATTCCACTACATAAGTGACATGTGTGGTGTTACATGTGATAAGATTATTGATTTTAAATTTCCTATGGTTTACCCTTGATTTAAAATCTAGCATTTTCCTGGGTTGAGAAGGATTATTCTTACAGGCCGTACATTTCCTGCACCTGATAAACCCTTTCATATCAGGAAAGATCTTTATACTTTTAGGAGGATCTATTACATTTTTGACCAATCGGTTTCTTAAAGTCGGTGCCCTACGGTATATAAACCTGGGTTTTTCTGGAAGTACTTTGGCTAGTGTTTTATCACTCTTTAATACTGGCCAATATCTCCTAAATATCCTTTCTACATCCTTATATTGTCTATGGTATCCTGAAATAAATGCACAATCAAAATTCCCTCCATTTTTTGCTGTTTTAGTTTTCAACAGGTTTTCCCTGTCTATACTCCTAACTTCCAACCTTGTTTTTTCCAAACAGTCCCTCTCATATCCTTTTTCTTCAAATCTCTGCATTAAAATAGATGTTTGCTGATCGTAGTCATCAAGTTTACCACAATTTCTCCTCATTCTCATAAATTGCCCTTTTGGGATGTTATTTTTCCACTTCGGATGATGACAGCTGGTTCGCGGGATATATCCGTTTTTATCCGTGGTTTTAAAAAACGTCCTCGTTTGTAGGTGGCCATCTTCTTTGAAGATTTGTAGATCCAAATAGTCTATTTTGTCCAAATCCCAATGGCCAGTAAAGGTTAGCCCATACGAGTTGGAATTGATCTCTTCCAGGAATTCCTGTAAGGAATCTCTGGTCCCCTCCCAAATCATTATAATGTCATCTATGTATCGCTTATAAAATTTGATTTCAGGTAAATTTTGGCTGTAAATTTGTTGTTCCTCCCACATGTTCATAAACACGTTCGCCACACTAGGGGCATATCTTGCCCCCATAGCAACCCCTCTAGTTTGTACATAGAATGACTTCCCATACCAGAAATAGTTGCTTTCCATAGCTAGCTTTAGGCCTTCAAGTATGTATTGTATCTGGGTTCTCTTAAGGCTGTTATCCTCATAAAGTGCTTTTTTTATTGCACTAAGCCCATCTTTTTGTTTGATACTTGTATACAACGAGTCCAACACTATTTATTACATTTAAGATTGTTTATTTTGCACTTTACACTTGTGGAGATGTGTATGGAGGATTAAGTATACAGAAGATTTGGTATATTGGCAGCGCCATACACCTGCTTGGAGTTTTTATTTTAATTGCTCAGTCATGCAACACTGTACCCAAATTAAATGTGTATATATATATATATATATATATATATATATATATAGATTTTTTTTTTTTTTTTTTACACAAATAGAGTTTTCTTTTGGTGGTATTCAATCACCAATGGGTTTTTTTTTTTTTTTTTTATTATATAAACAAAATACCAAAAATTTAGAAAAAAAAACAATATTTTCTGTTATAAAACATTTCCAACAAACTCCAGTTTCTTCATAAATGTAGACCAAAATGTATTCTGCTACATAAAAGGGTAAAACAAAAATCCCAATAAATGTATATTAGTTGGTTTGTGCGAATGTTATAGTGTCTACAAACTATGATATATGTACTGGAAATTTACACATAGACGCTATACTATAATGGCGGTGATCAGAGACTTATAGTGTGTCCGTGTTAGGGTTGGCAGGCAATCTGGCGCTAACTGACACTGGCTGGGACGGTCACTAACTGACACTGATGTCGCTAGTGACACTAATACAGTGATAATACTGTACACTGACACTGTGCTAATGACACTGGCTGGGAAGGTGTTTACATCAAGGGGATAACTGTTTGCCTGTTAAGTGTAATCTGTGTAATGTGTGATGCTATTATTTTCTGATCTGACAGTTTTTCTCCCTGCTTTTCAGGGAGAAAAAACAGCCAAATCTATGTTCCTATGTACACAGAGTTCTGTGTGTTTGTAAATTGTGTGTGATTGGACACAGCTGATCAGCAGGTTCCAGCCGAAATCATTGGCTGAAATCTGCTTCCAAACTCGCGCTGTGTCCAATCACGGCACGGGTCAGCAGGGGGCGCCCCACACCCGGAAGAAAGCCGACAATGTACCTATCTGTGTTTGTGCCTGTACCTGCTGCCAGCTTGCAGTTCATTTACTCCGCAGGTAGTTAAACTAGATCCCATATTGTTTTCAAACAATACAAAAGTGCTACAGTCATCATTTGATCTTGCTTTTGATGTATAAGTGGAACTACAACCAAAACATATTTTCTAGTTCTGAAACTGAAAGACAACATTTCCTGACGTTGCACTTCAAGGACCCATTTTATTGATATGAGAAGAAAACTGCAACGCACAGACAGATTCCCCACGGAGGTGGACTGACGGTGCTCCTGCTCAAGAGTGTCTTCCCAACACAAATGGAACATGGAGGTATAAGGTGAAGAGCTGGCAACTCTTCCTTCCGAAAAAGTCACTTTATTACTTCAAGTGGAATGTACATAATGCAGTGTCTTGCGCATTTCGTCAATAAGCCTTAATTATAGCCTGATTAAGCTATGATCAAGGCTTTTCGCCGAAACCCGTAAGCCACTGTACTTTATACACTCCACTCGATGTATAAAAAGTGACTTTTTCGGAAGGACGAGTTGCCGGCTCTTCACCTTATACATGATAGTCTTTGAACTAAGCCTGTGCAGTTCTGCGGCAGGTGACTGCAAATATTCTAAAGTATTAGGTATCACATCTGAACAGAACCATAATTGATTACGTCTCTGAAAAAATTAACGCAATCATGAAAATTATGTATTTCTGCTGACCAGCAGCTCCCAAACTTCTTGGGTAAAATGGTCATCACCAATGTCATGCTGGGCTTAAAATGTCTGCCTGAAAAAGGTTCCCTTTACGACAAGTGATAACCTGAAACCTGCAGGAACTGCCACCTCTGTAGAAGACACCTAGTGGTACTTGCACTTATTCAATTGACGCGTTCTGACTCAGGGACTTCTTGTAATCTGTGGGAAGTGATATGTGAAATAAGAGTGGCCTTTCTCATGAACTGTTTACTGCACTCCGTGCAGGAAAGTGGCTTTTCTCCGTGTGCGATCTCTGGTGCGAAATAAGGCTTCCTTTATGGGTAAAACATTTGCCACACTCAGAGCAGGAATACTGGCGGGCGCTCATGTGAATGACCTGATGTACAGCTAGATGGGACTTATCAGTGTAGCATTTCCTGCATTTCGAACACGAGAACGACCGCTCTCCCGTGTGTGTCCTCTGGTGATGGCTATGGGTAAAGCTTTTCCCACATTCTGAACAAGAGAATGGCTTCTCGGGTGCATGAGTCCTCTGGTGGGAACGGAGACCTTGTCTTTGAGTAAAACACTTCCTGCACTTATAACATGAGTATGGCTTCTCGGCTGCGTGAGTCCTCTGGTGGGATATAAGGTTTCCCCTGTGGGAAAAAGACTTCCCACATTCTGGACATGAAAATGGCTTCTCTCCCATATGTATTCTTTGGTGAGTGAGATTAACCTTCTCTGTAAAACATTTCCCACAGTCCAGTCCAGGCTTTTCTCCTGTGTGAAGTTTTCTGTGTTTGAGAAGAGACGTCTTCCGAGAAAAACACTCCCTGCATTTAGGACATGAATGTGGCTTCTCACCTGTGTGAATCGTCTGGTGCACCAGCAGTTTGGATCTGGAGATAAAACATTTACCGCACTCAGAACACACTCTACGCGCTGTGACAGGATTTGGGCTATCAGGAAGACACCCCCCAATCGATGAGGCATCCAAAGTAACATCTCCATTATTCATTACAGGATGGAGATTCAGAATAATAATGTTTTCTACTGGAGAACTGGATGGAATGTCACCATCTTCGGTGTCATCTTCAGGTGATAATATAGAAGCATGCTGCACGGTGTAACTTTGGTATCGTCCACCTGGAGAGAATGAAAAAAGGAAAGGAAGCAGGAATGGTTTTATACTAATCTTCAGAAAATAAATAAGTACTCAAATGGTAAATTTTCATAATTCATAAATCTTTTTAGACTGGAGAAGAAATTAGACTGGGGAAGATATATTGGCCTCCAGCCCCACATTTTCCTAACTGAATCTGTCAGGGGTGCCCTCTTAAAGTAAACCTAAACCCTATCCTTTACAGCCAAGGAAGCTGCCATCTTAGCACATGTGATCAGCTATCAGCCAAAATGATGGCTAACATAAGCACACTAGTATCTGTAACAGTTATAATTTAGTTTACCTTGAATGTAACTTTTTGTGAAACAAAGCAGTTAAAAAATGTAAAGGTGAACCAATGCTGTACATGCCCTCCCCACCCCCATTCCTGCTGCGCTTTCTATTTTAAGCTAGGCATATACTCACATTAAGGCAATAGGCAACAGCATTAAACAAAATGTCCACAGCATTAAACAAAATGTCCACCAAACACCCTGACTGGTGCCCAGGACGGTGCTAGCTCAATGCGTCATCACACTCGCCAGGGTGTTCGGTGGACATTTTGTTTAATGCTGTTGCCTATTGCCTTAATGTGAGTATATGCCTATCTTAAAATAAAAGCTGTTTTTAATACTACACTATGATGATTCCCTTTCCTTTTTCCTTCATGTAAAATGTTTGTTATTTGGACTGGCGCTTTGGTTGGAATCGGTCCGGAGTACTGTGCTGAGTCTGAGTTGATTCAGATCAGAGCTGTGTCACACGTCTCAAGTCTATCACTACATGTTTCGTCACAAGCTGACATCATCAGGAGCACAAGCTGATGTCATGTCAGGAAAGGGCTCACCTGCTCGTGGCACTGCGGATCCCAGATCTTTAGGCTACAGTTCCAATGTCCACCAGTGGACGTCTCTCAGCAGCCAGAAGCTCATATGTCATGTAATCACTCATCACCTGATGCTTGTTGCAGGAAGTGTTTTTATGCCCTGCCTATGCTCTTCCTCTTTGCCTTGGTGTTTTGTTTCCATGTGTCCCTGAGCTGTGTTCCTGTAGCCTGATCCTCTACCTGCCTGCATGTTTCTTCTCCTGTCATTTTCCTGGCTTGCTCCCAACTCCCTCTGCCTGGTCTCCCGTGTATGAACCTGACTCTGTTACGACTATGGTTTGCATATCCGGTTTTCTTTATATACTTCGTTTGGGCAGTTGTTCATTGTGTATTCACTACTTTTTTGGTTCTCTGGTTTGATTTACACAGTCTTGGTATATTGGAGGTCAGTTTAGCTTTATAATATCCACCTATTTAAAATAAATTATACCATTTTACAGTTTACTTGTGCCTGGTATTCTTTGTGGAAGTTCACACATTTCTGGTCACACCTGTTCCTGACACTACATTTTCATTACACTTTTCTTTTGGAGGACTTATATATTTTTATGCACTTGTTAATTTTTATATGTACTGTGTATATATATATATATATATATATATATATATATATATATATATATATATGCATTTTGATAAATCTTTGCCCATTTTTCTTTGCAAAATAGCTCATGTTTTGTTAGATTGGATGGAGAGCGTCTGTGTACATCAATTTTCAAGTCTTGCCACAGATTCTCAATTGGATTTAGGTCTGGACTTTGACTCATTCTAACACATGGATGTGCTTTGATGTAAATCATCCCATTGTAGCTCTGGCTGTATGTTTAGGGTCGTTGTTCTGCTGGAAGGTGAAACTCCGCCCCAGTTTCAAGTCTTTTGCAGCCTCTAACAGCTTTTCTTCTAAGATTGTCCTGTATTTGGCTCCATCCATCTTCCCATCAATTCTGACCAGCTTCCCTGTCCCTGCTGAAGAAACATGATGCTGCCATCACCATGTTTCACTGTGGGGATGGTGTGTTCAGTGTTAGTTTTCACACATAGCGTTTTGGTTTAGGCCAAAAAGTTAAATTTTGGTCTCATCTAACCAGATCACCTTCTTCCACATGTTTGCTGTGTCTCCCACATGGCTTTTCGCAAACTGCAAACAGAACTTCTTATGTTTTCTTTCAACAATGGCTTTCTTCTTGCCACTCTTTCATAAAGGCCAGATTTGTGGAGTGCACGACTAATAGTTATCCTGTGTACAGATCCTCCCACCTGAGCTGTAGATCTCTGCAGCTCCTCCAGAGTTACCATGGGCCTCTTGGCTGCTTCTCTGATTAATGCTCTCCTTGCCCGGCCTGTCAGTTTAGGGTGACGGCCATGTCTTGATAGGTTTGCAGTTGTGCCATACTCTTTCCATTTTCGGATGACGTATTGAACAGTGCTCCGTGAGATGTTTAAAGCTTGGGATATTTTTCTTTTTATAACCCAACCCTGCCTAAAACTTCTTCAACTTCAACTTTATCCCTGACCTGTCTGGTGTGTTCCTTGGCCTCTGTGATGCTGTTTGTTGACTAAGGTTCTCTAACAAACCTCTGAGGGCTTCACAGAACAGATGTATTTATACTGAGATTAAATTACACACAGGTGGACTCTATTAAAGAATTAGGTGACATCTCAAGGCAATTGGTTCCACTCTATTTTAATTAGGAATATCAGAGTAAAGGGGGCTGAATACAAATGCACACCACACTTTTCACATATTCTTTTGTAAAAAAATGTTGAAAAACATTTATCATTTTCCTTCCACTTCACAATTATGTGCCACTTTGTGTTGGTCTATCATATAAAATCCCTAATAAAATACATTTACATTTTTGGTTGTAACATGACAAAATGTGGAAAATGTTGCGAAGTAGGGTTGCCACCTCATCCTTTTAAACCAGGACATACATTAAAGAGGTGTTTTTAGCTGTGGAAAAAAAAATGAAAAGTCAGCAGCTACAGACATATAATATATAGACACTTTACCTGTCCAGGGAACTCACAATGTCACCACCCCAGTCGATTTTCGGATCCTGCGACCACCATTCACTCTAATATAGACACTTTACCTGTCCAGGGAACTCACAATGTCACCACCCCAGTCGATTTTCGGATCCTGCCACCACCATTCACTCTAAGTGAAACCGGCAATGAAGCCTTTTCGGCTTTACAGCCAGTTCCCTATTGCGCATGCGCAGAGCACATTATCATTGGCTCGGCGTCAGGGGAAGGAGAAAGGTGACGGAAATTCTGAGGGACAGCGCCGTCAAAAACAGGTACCCGTTCCCCCCTCTCTCCTGAAAGGTACCAAATGTGGCATCGGAGGCTGGGAGGAAGCAGATGAGCGGAAGTTCCACTTTTGGGTGGAACTCCACTTTAATTACACAGGTTCTGTGGCTGATTAATATATATATATAATGCAGGGGTACAGCGCTAAGGTGAAAGCATGAAAAATAAAGTGCTAAATAAATCTTAAAGTGACAATGTGCTGGTTGCAATATCCGTAATGTATACAATTGATCACATATAGATATCTGACAATATCAAAGGTGCATAAGTGACAAAAAGTGCAACATTAAAGTGCATGAGATGTGCTCAAATCCAGTCCACAAATGTCCACAGGTGTAAACTCAGTGTATAAAGTGCTTGATAGATGTCTCCATCCACAATGTGCTCATAAACACCACCACCAATAGCCACAAGATGGCCTCTCACCTCAAATATGAGTCAAGGAAGCAATGAATCTTTAGTGGAGGTGGGTCCAGTAAGATGGATGCCAATCCCAGGAATGCTGGTGTAACGAGCTCAGCACAACCAATTACATAAAAAAAGAAAGTACCAAGAGATCTAAGTGCTCTCTGTAAATATACTCTTTATTAAGTAATAAAAATGTGACTCACATAATGTAGCACAATTCGAGCTTGTGCGGGCTGTGCAGGCAAAACATGAATAAGTGAGGAGCAGTGCTGTCGGGTCGCCGCTCGTCAGTTGGAGTCTCCGCCCCCTATACGCGTGGTGTCATACGCTTGCGCGTCATGACTTCGTCAGTAGGGGTGGAGACCTAACAGACCAGCGGACGTATGTACTGTGTCGCCCCTCCCCTAGAGGCGGGGATTTGTGTCCCCGGAAGGCACAATATACAAACATTATGCAGTAACCGCATGAAGCGGAGGGGAATTTGATACTTATAAATGATTGGTATAGCTCAGGACAAGCGGGAACCCAGCAACACTGCCTGACCACCAAATAAAACAAAAACCGAAATGCCAATAAACAATGGAAATAAAATAGAACAAAACATTATACCAAATTACTCAGAAATCTAAGAATGAAAATAGAAATGAAAAATAAATAATAAATATGAAAAATAAAACATAAAATATTAAAATGTAAAAAAAAGTCTGAGTTATTACCTGATAACTCCCTTTCCAGGAATCCTCCAGGACGGTCACATGAGAGATAGGCTCCTCCTCCTACAGGAAACACAAGCACAGATATGTTTAAAATGGCCGCCCACCGGCTGCCCCTAAGTTTTATAAAGATGAACTGGACAGCGTAGGCTTTTAGCCTCCAATAATCTATATCACAGTTATCCAATAGGGTGGGGGTCCACCGTCCTGGAGGATTCCTGGAAAGGGAGTTATCAGGTAATAACTCAGACTTTCCTAAGTCATCCTCCAGGACGGTCACATGAGACCCCAACGATGTATACCTAGGGTGGGACTACCGCTTGCAGGACCTTTCAACCAAATCTTAGACCTTGGTTGGAGATCAGAACAAGCCTGTGGTGACCTACAACCGTAGAGTCCCTTGACCAGGAGGCTGTTCTGCCGATTTGACGGATGGAAGCCCCAGTCTTTACTGCC
Organism: Pelophylax lessonae; assembly: GCF_965119305.1. Classification (NCBI taxonomy): domain Eukaryota; kingdom Metazoa; phylum Chordata; class Amphibia; order Anura; family Ranidae; genus Pelophylax; species Pelophylax lessonae. The sequence continues at coordinate 246,373,977 of NC_138776.1, forward strand.
CAAGCAGTAAGAAGTGCCTTGACCTATGAATGAAAGGTGTGACATTGGGCCGATAAGGCCGCTCCTATGTCCAATTTGATCCATATGGTTGCAGAGTTCTACAAGGCTGCTTTGCCTATGTGAGTGGTAAAAAACAAAAATGTTGGATGCACTACCGAATGGTTTAGTAGCCTCCAGATAATGCAGGGCGTCCTTCCAGACTTCTAGTATGGCAAAAATTCTTACCTCCTGAGGGGCAGCCGGTGGGCGGCCATTTTAAACATATCTGTGCTTGTGTTTCCTGTAGGAGGAGGAGCCTACCTCTCATGTGACCGTCCTGGAGGATGACTTGGGAAAAATGATATATGAAAGTAAAAAATCTAAAACATTTCATATGTATAAAATTTATCTATCTAAAATTTACTAAAATCAGATTAAACATCAAGGGTACCAGCATAGTTGGTGTACATATTACACTCAACAAAAATATTTAAATTTATTGAATATTATAATAAAATCAACGCTCACTAATAAAGCGATTAACATCTAAGTGGACATTCAAACCTCTAGGTGTTAAAACTTTAGTTTCTTATATCCAGGCGGTTTCTCTTTTACTGAGGGCGTGGATAAAATTACCGCCCCTCCAATGCTTGGAGACCTTTTCTATCCCCCAGAATTTCAGGGAACTAGGGTCTCTCTGATGGAATAGTCTAAAATGTTTAGACACATTGTGTTCAACTTTGCCCTTTTTTATATTGACCACATGCTCTCTGAGGCAGACCTGCAAAGCTTGCAATGTCCGCCCCACATACTGCAGGCCGCATCCACATTCAAGCATGTAAACTACACCCTCAGTGGCACAGGTGATCAAATCTCTAATGTGGTGTGTGGTGCCTGTGCTGGTCGCCACAAATTCTTTCATTTTCCTAGAGTTAACTTTACTGTGTTGGCACGCGGAACACTATCCACAGGCATAAAAACCTTTTAAAAAGTTAAATACCGAATTGTTGGTTAAAACAGGGGGGTCGATTGCCCCTGGAGCTAATCTATCTTTAAGGGTGGGAGCCTTTTTGTATATAAATTTTGGAGCCACAAGTAAAGCCCCGTACACACGTACCGATCGTCGGCGAGCGATCGGCCGTCTTTTGTCCCCGGGCTGTCGGTGTCTGTTGAAAAGTGCAAAGACAGCACAAGAATTTTGTCCGCCGACTACAGCCGACTGCAGAAGTAATGTCATGTGATGGTTAACTTTCCCTGTGTTTTTTCTTTTCTGAGCATGCCCAGTTTTGCAAATCTGCGGTCTGTCGGCCGAATTCTGTACTGACTGGCGAACAATCGGCCGCTCTGGTGTCGGCATACAAAAATTTTAATGTTTGCATGACAGATTCTTGTCGGCAGAATGTGCGCTGACGGCTGTCGGAGGCATCATGCTAACAAGCGTTCAATCGGCAGATCGTTCGTCGGCCGACACTTGTCTCCCGACGATCGGTACGTGTGTACGGGCCTTAAGTGCGAGCCCGAAACTCATCTTTTTGAAGCACACCCCAATGTTTTTTAAATATTTTTTCTATTTGCCTATGTTGGACAATGTTTGGAATTTTAGGCTAATTTTAGCCATAGTAAATGGGGCAGTTATGATGTATTCTTAAAATTAAATTAACTTTATAGAAGTTTATTTTACCAAAACTATTTGGACTTCTAGCAAGATTTGGTGCATGGTGTAACAATTTTTGTCCATGCATTTTCTTTAAACATTGAGTTGTGAGCATCTGTTGGCTGAGAGAAGTCACTTGTCAAATCTGTTAGATTTTGTTTCCATCTTTTGTGAGCTCATGGGAGGCTATTAACCACATTCCAGAAGATATGGGTTTTGGTTACCTTGATATTCTGCAATAATATCCTTTAATTTCATTTCTCACATTACCTGTGTGATACATATTATTGAATTTTGTGTGTGTTACCAGTTATTTTTTTTACTTTATTCTGCACTGAATTATTTAATAAATATATATATTTTTGCACAAAATTGTATTCCTCTTATCTTCAGGTTAGTGGCACTAAAAGGATCTCACATTTTTGTTGATTTATGAAAATAAGTCGAGAATCTCCTTACTTACAGATCTTTGCTTATTTGCATAAATAGACACTGTTTATCAGAGCAGTATAAACATTCTGACAAGTCACTGTGCCAATTTTGGGACCTTCAATGCTGCGGTACCCTTCCCCAGATCTGTGCCTCGATTCAATCCCGTCTCTTCCTTGTACTTCATGGCTTGGTTTGTGCTCTGACATGCATTGTTAACTATGGAACCTTTATATAGACAGGTGTGTGCCTTTCCAAATCCTGTCCAATCAACTGAAGTTACCACAGGTGAACTCCAATCAAGTTGTATAAACATCTGAAGGATGATCAGTGGAAACAGGATGCACCTGAGCTCAACTTTGAGTGTCATGGCAAAGGCTGTGAATACTTACGTACATTTTTTTTTTTTTATAAATTTGCAAAGATTTTAAACGGACTTCTTTCATATTGTCATTTTGGGGTATTAAATCACAATATTGCTGAGCTAAAAACTCGAAATATTATGACAAATGTTAAAATATAGAAGCAGCCACACAAATCCGGAATAGTAAAAGGTAAAAGACCTCAGAACCGGAGAACCGCCACCAAGCACTCTGTTATCACCACTGCTTACCAGATAGCGATAATCCCCATTAAAGAGATCAAAAGAGCCAAAAGTATAAGATAAGAAGCAATCCTCCACTCACAGGTCCAGGACTGACGAACTTAAGCGTTTGTGTGATATAAGACAAAAAGCAGGGACACTTTCATAGCGCAGACTGCATAAATGATTTATTGCCACACAAAACTTGAAAACACTTACAATGTTGTAGTAGAAACAGGCATCACAAATCGGTGATGAGAGTTCCTCTCCGCGTGTCGTGCTGTATAACCAAAAAGATGGCCGCCACGTCTCCTCCCCGTAACGGCGTGTGTCACCATGAGCGCCACCCGACGTGTTTCGTCATCAAAAGACGTTGTCTAGGGGTGTGGCCTCAAGGTACGCTACGCCCCCCCAGTTGACTGTCTGGAACTACTGTCGCTTCTGACTAATACTGCCTTCTGTCCTTTGCTCCCTCCTGACTGACTCTACTTCTGAGCCCTCCCCGTCTCCTAGTTTAAAAGCCCTTCCAACTTGGTGGCCATCTTTCTCCCCAAAAGAGCTGTACCATCCCCATTAAGGTGCAGCTCATCCTAACTAACTAGTCCTAATAGACTCTCTCCTCCTAACACCTATGCTGGGCATGCCTTTGTAAAAAAAGATGTATATACTTATCTATTTTCAGCCCATTCCGGTACAGTTACATGATCTAGCTTCCGGTCATCTTTGCTATCAGAAGGGGCACTGGGAGGGAAAGCATGGATTCAGGTGTCCATCCACCTGAATCCATACCCAAGTCTCCTCTCTTCTTCTGTGTACAGGTGGCAGGGTTCTTCTTCAGTTGTTCACTCCAATGCAGGACGTGGACACTTCCTTTTGGCTGTCCCGCGTTGCGGTGCTCTCAGGATCCAGAAGAGGAATCTCAGCAGTGATGTCAGCAAAATCGGGCCAGCCAGCACAGGCACAATGGCAGTGCTGAAATACCAGTCCCTCACACCCCAAAACAGCACAAGTAAGGGAACTAGGAGGTTGGAGGCTCAAGTCTTCTTTCTTCTTCTGTGTACAGGTGGTGAGGTTCTTATTCGGGTGTTCGCGCCAATGCCCGATGTGGACACTTTTTTATTGGTCTTCTAGCATTGGGGTCTCTCAGAATCCGGAATAGGAATCTTTGTGGTGATGTCAACTAAAGGAGACCAGCCAGTGTTGGCACAGTGTCAGTGCTGAAATACCAGTTCCTCACAGCCCAAAACAGTACCAATGAGAGAACTATGGGGTTCCAGGCCCAAATCTTTTCTCTTCATCTATGTACAGGTGGCAGGATTCTTATTCAGGTGTCCACTCCAATTCCTGAAATGGACACTTTCTATTGGCCCAACAGTGGGGTTCTCTCAGGATCCAGAAGAGGAATCTCGGTGGTGAGGTCAACAAAATTGGACCAGCCAGCATGGGTACAACGGCAGTGCTGAATTACCAGTCTCTCCCACCTCAAAATGGCACCAGTGAGGAACCTGACCCTGGGGATGAAGAAAAATATTGTAGCTGCTGACTTGTAACAAAAGGACACTTACCTGTCCAAGGATCCAGTGCTGTTCTCACATGGGTCGGTTCTTCATTGGCTTCAGGTCCCCAATGTTTGGTGTGGGAAGCCAGCTTTGACTCCTTGCAGCTTCACAGCTGGCTTTCCACTGTGCATGCATGAGCCACACCTTTGACACATCCCGGAAGGCTGCGGGCAAAGCGAGGGGGATGAATTTCTGATTGGATCGCTTAGGCAATCTATCTGGGTGGAGAAGGGAGCAAGTGTAATGTCAGCCACCTGTTTTTACCCCCCCCCCCCATCAGAGAGTGTGATAGAGCCCTCAATTGATCTCCCTTTCTGCATACTATCCAAACACCAAGGCTAAATTTGAAGATGAAGTCACTTTGTGCACATGAAAGGAGACTAATTATTAAATAAACACAAGTAAGAAAGGGAAGCGGGAAAAATTAGGTTGGCTATAAAATCAGATTTCATCTTTTACTCTCTGGAAAACAGGATAAAAGGTTTAGCTGGGCACTATGGGAAATGTCTTTTTCTTTTCAGTTTCTTTTCTCAAGTTTTTATAAGAGGTCCCAATGTCTTTGTAAGTTACATTATTAAAGAGACCCTGTCCCAATCTTAAAAAAAATGTATGTAAAAGCAAGGAAACATCAAGTTTTTGCAAAGCTTATTTGTGTTTTTCCCATACCTTCACTTGCAACGTGCCTATGACTCTGCTTGGAAAATGTGATTACTTTGACGCAGTTGTGACGGTACTCACCGTCATTGGGAGTGAAAGAGATACTTGATGGACACTGAGAATATGGATTGGATTGGGTTCTGTGTTTACACTTATGATAATGTGTATTGTACTTCAATGTCAGTGACAATCTGTCACTGGCGGTCGCTTCCTATTGTCTGTGTATTGAGGTGTGATGCGTATTCTGTTAAGCCTGCCTGTCCATTGTTAATGAACTCACATATTGTTTCTGTCCAGATGGCTAGATAATTAGTTCAGGTTAATTCTATTTCTGTATGCAATTTCATCTGCATATAATAATATAATCATGCAACCCCTGACCTGTGTGTGGTTATCTGATCAGGAGGGGGATGTCCATGCTGTACATAAACTGCGTGACTGTTCAATAAAGAAGAAGGTTTCAGTACAAGCTCAGTTGTCGGCTAGCTTTGTATGGGGGCGGCTGGAATATTTTATATCTATGTTCAAGACTGAAGGAAGCCGTATACTGACGGAAGCCCACAAACACAGTGTGGGTCGCGGTTCCAATACAGTAGTATATTCCCCAGCACATCCTCCTCCCTTCCTCTGGGAGTGTCTAATGTCTGTGCTGGCCCAGCTCCTCTGCCCTTCATCTCCCTAAATACCCTTTTATGCAGCTTCCAGGGGAGGAGCGAAGGGGAATACTATAGTGTCACCTGAGTGACATCATATGGTGGCACCTAGCAGCAGTCTCAGGGTTTTTGGATGTCTACACTAGGAAGGCTTTTACTGGTAAATAACATGCACAACATAGATCAAAGCTGAACTCCAGGCAGACATAAAAGACAAATGAATGCAGCTCTGGAATCAGTAATACATCATTGGTGTTTTTTTTTTTTTTCTCTTTTAATACAAGCCGTGTAAGTACCTGAATGTAATCTGGTATCAGCCTCTTGCAGCCCCTGTACAGCAGGCTTGGAGGGTTAAAAGAAACAGCAGCACAAGGAGCCAGCTCAAGTGATGGCAAGAACCCCCAAACATTATATATTATCTTAAAGAAAAGACCCTGGAGAATGAAATAGTGGGTGTTGCAATTTTGTTTATGTCACATGTTATTTGCGCAGCAGTTTATCAAATGCAATTTTTTAGTAAAAAATACACTTTGATTAATTCTGTGTACACAAATGCAATAGAATACACAATTTTGTTTTGAAAATTAAAAAAATTATGTTACACTGAGTAAACAGATACCAAACATGTCATGTTTTAAAATTGTGCATCCCTGTGGAATGGCGACAAGCTACAGTACAAGAAATTATCCATTGGTGCCGCTTTAAACGCCAGTTTAGCGTTACACGGGAGGTCTGGTGCTAGAATTATTGCTTTCACTCCGACATTCATGGTGATACCAAACATGTGTGGTGCAATCATCGGTTACATACGCGTTTTTTTTTTATCAACCTATTAAGGGATGTTGTTCATCCCTTGTGATAGAATGGACCAAGATAGGTCCTCTTTACTTAGGAATCTCGGGTCTAAGGAGGCAATCAGGAAATTAAAGTTCCTCCTTCATCTCTATGGTCATCCGGCCTGACCACCCACATCAGTTCGGGGCTCCCTGGTGGGATAGGAGAGCCCAGGAAAGGAGGTGGGAGGCGGGTCCCCCTTTCACCACCTGTAAAAGTGATTGGTTGGCTGTATAGCCGCTTGGATCACATTTACATTAGAGAATCACTGGCTGCAACCATGATCCCTGTCTCACAGCTTCCCATCCAGGACAAATATGTACATACAGTGGATAGGAAAAAGTGAAATTAAACATCCAACACGTATTGGGTCCGAAAACCTTGCCTCCTTCATCAGGGCTTACAATGCTGTATAAGGTGGAGAAAGGGTTCAGTTAGGAGAATGGATACTGAAAGAAGTATTTGTTATTAAAAATAAAAGTCCTTTACAAAACAGCACTAGCTATGAAATCATTTATTTTTGTATCTCTATGATTTAATAAAGCTTTTGAACTCTAGAACTACTGGGCGGGTGCACTTAGAGCTTGTTCAAACCAGTCGCTGCATTGCAATGCAGTATCTTGTGTGCGGTGTGGTGGGGCAAGATCAGCACAGTGATTATGCACTGAGCTTGGCGCATCACACTGTTTCCTTTTTTTTGTAAGGCTGAATTTCAGGTTCTTTGAAAAGCCTGCAGGCATACCATGAGTTAAGTCTAAGGAGGTGCCTGCAGCCTCCTAGACTTATCACAATTTTTTACATATGACAGGTTTATTGTTCTCCTGGAAGATAATTTCCGGAGCGCCGATGCTGCTCGCTGTGGTCTCAGTTCCTTCAAGAGCAGAGTTGATGGAACTGCCCGACCCTCCCCTCCTGTCCATTCACAGAAGCCTTTGTATTACGTGAACTCATTCAAAAAATACAAAGGCTTCTGTGAATGGGCAGCGGAGGGGGATTGGCGGGCATAGCTGCTGTGTGTGCTTCTCTCCGCTCACAGGCAGAGTGTGTCCTGCAATAAACCTGTCACATATCTCTATTACTTATAAGTCCCAGAGGAGTCATGCACCCAATTGAACTTAACTCATAGTGTGCCTGCACTTTTCCCAAAGTTGCTGAATTCCTGGAATTCAGCTTTAAACTAACTTTATTGATAGGTCATACAGACATCTGAATGTTCAATTGCTGGCTACGTGGTGCAAGGCAGTACTTGTCTTCATTACACTGTGCCCGTACACCAACACAATGTAGTGTTATGAAATAGGCACATAGCAGACAAGGCATTTTGCCCCTCTGCGATGGGACCACACTGCAACAGCTGTAGCATCTGCGTTTTGGCGGGCAAATGTCCATGTGTGCCAAGCAGGAACATGGATCAATACCTTCCCCTAGTAAAAGCACCTCCCAGACTGTTAGAAAACACTGGCTAGGCACACCTTTTGATCACCCTAGATGTTAACCCCTTCCCAGCCAGTGCATATTTTTAGCCCCGATCACTGTATTAGTGTCACTGGTTCCCAAAGTGCCAGTGTCCCAACTGTCCGCAGTCCCGTTAAAAGTCGCTGATCGCCACCATTACTAGTAAAAAATATATAAATAAAAATATATCCCATAGTTTGTAGAAGTTATAACTTTTGCCCAAACCAAGCAATATACGCTTATTGCGATTTTTATTACCAAAAATATGTAGCAGAGACTTATTGGCCTAAATTGATGAAGAGATTCGATTTTTTTAAAAAAAATTATTGGCTGTTTTTTATAGCAGAAAGTAAAAATATTGTTTTTTCTTTTTTTTTTTAATTGTCAGTCTTTTTTTTGTTTATAGTATGAAAAACCGCAGAGGTGATCAAATGCCACAAAAAAAAAAAAAGCTCTATTTGTGGGGAAGAAAAAGGAAATCAATTTTGTTTCTGTACAGCGTTGCACGATCATGCAATTGTCAGTTAAAGTAATGCGGTTCGGTATCACAAAAAACGGCCTGGTCATGATGGAGGGTAAATCTTCCGGAGGGCAAGTGGGTAATGACAGGGGGTAAAGTCATTAGCCCCCATGCAAGCTGCAACACGAAACCTAAGCATATAATTTATATGGGCATCCAGCAGGTGAACAGAACAGTCCGGGTATGGGGGATGGTAAGATCTAGCAGCAGAAAGGGATGGGTTATCAAAACCTATCCCATTACTTAATTGACTCAACTGCCAAACCCCAAAAGAGGAACCTTTTGTTTCTGGTGGGAACTGAGATGTGACATGAGAGAGGGTTTCTGTGTAAACCGCTTTCCGCATTCAGAACAGGAATATGGCTTCTCCCCGGTGTGGACCCTTTCATGCCTAACCAGAGTTGATTTCCGGGTGAAACATTTCCCACATTCAGAACAGGAATACGGCAGAACCCCAGTGTGGACTCTCTGGTGCTGAAATAAACTGGAGATTTCCGTAAACCTTTTCCCACACTCCGAACACAAATACGGACGATCGCCAATGTGGACTTTATGATGTTTGACGAGAGTTGACTTGTCGGTAAAGCACTTGCCGCATTCTGAACAGGAATACGGGAGATCACCCGTGTGGATCCTCTGGTGCTGAACCAGCTTTGACTTATCTGTGAAACATTTTCCGCACTCCGAACAAGAATGTGGTTTTTCTCCCGTGTGAATCTTTTCATGGACGGTAAGATTTGACTTGTATGCAAAACGCCTGCCGCATTCGGTGCAGCAAAATGGTTTCTCCCCCGTGTGAGTCTTCTGATGCGCAATAAGATTTCCTTTTTTTTTAAAACTTTTACGACATTCAGGACACGAATATGGCTTCATCCCCGTATGACATATCTGGTGTTTAAAAAGACTGGATCTTTGGGTAAAACATCTGTCGCAGTCCGGACAGGAATACGGTTTTTCCCCCGTGTGAATCCTCTGGTGTAATATGACGTGTCCTTTCTGGGTAAAACATCTGCCGCATTCGGAACAAGAAAACGGCTTCTCGCCCGTGTGAGTCCTTTCATGGCGGTCAAGATGCGATCTGTATGGAAAAAGCTTTCCACATTTCGAACATGAATACAGTTTATCTGCTGAGTGTGTCCTCTGATGTGCAGTAAGATTCTCCTCCTTGTTAAAACATTTCCCGCATTCGGGACATGACTTACGCGTTGCGTCCATTCCCTGTCGCAGGGTGATTTCTGATCTCTCAGTAAGAGGTTTGCTAAATTCAGAACAAGAGAATGTTTCACCTTCTCCATCAGCCGAGGTGGTGGGGGAGTTATCAGAGTTACACTTACCAAATGAAGGTAAGCTTGAACTGTGAAGCACTGGATAAATATTTGGGATAATAGGATTTTCTTCGGAGGAATTGGATGTGATGTCTCCGTCTTCTGTTTTACCATTGGGCAAAATATTCGGACATTTCTCTACAGTAATCATTCTGTTGTGTCCATCTGGAGGGAATAAAAATATATATATTTAATTAAAAAATAAACTAAAATTAATTTGTCAGACTTCAAAACCGCATGTACCCGTGAAAAGTTACAGAAACGAAAATTCTCAAGAGGAGTACCGAGGCAGGGTGCTGTCATTTTTTCAGGAAGCCATGTACAGCACCCTGCCGGCCCCTGTGTGATCCCGCACTTCTGGGTACTTGGCGTGAATGCACACATCTAGGGGCTCTGTGGCGGTACTCACCGTCACTGGGAGTGAAAGACGGATACTTAATGGACACTGAGAAAATGGTTTAGATATCTTTAAATGGGAGAGTAATATTTATCAACAATATCTCTCAAGAAATATGAAGATTTAATCCCACTTTACATTGAGACCTATAGCCTGTTGCCATGAAGTCTGTGACTCCTAAATAATCAAAGCAATGCTATGTTTATTCCATGTACTTCAATGTAGGAGACGGACAGACTGTCACTGGCAGTCTTGTCCAATTGTCTGTCTATTGAGGTGTGGTGTGGATTGTGTTGAGTCTGTCTGTTCCATTGTAAAATGATAATAACCTCACATTGTTTCTGTTCAGATGGCTAGATAATTAGTTCAGGTTAATTCTATTTCTGCATACAATTTCATCTGCATATGATAATGTAATCAGGCAACCCCTGACCTGTGTGTGGCAATCTGATCAGGAGGGGGAGGTCCATGCTGTATATAAATTCTGTGGGACTGTTTAATAAACTGAGATTTCAGTAAAAGCTAAGTTGTCGGCTAGCTTTGTATGGGGCGGCTGGGAAAATCTGGTATCTATGTTAACGACTGGGAGGAAGCAGTATACTGACGGAAGTCCACAAGTACAGTGTGGGTTGCGGTTCCTTTACAGGCTCGCTCCCGTTGTGATTATAAACAGCAGCAGCCGATCAGCGGGTACCGCGGACTCAATGTCCACCAGCACCCTGCAGAAAGGCAGAATGGTTGTCTGCCTGTGTAAAAACAAGGCAGATCACTATTCTGACAGGAGGGAAGGCATGGATCCTGTGTCTCTGAAAAGCAGGGACATGGATCCATGCCTTCTCTTAGTAAAAGCACCTAAAGCACTGTAGTAAAACATAGGCTAGGCACACAGTTAACCTTTTGTTAACCCCGATGTTAACCCCTTCCCAGCCAGTGTCATTAGTACAGTGACAGTGCATAGTTTTAGCACTGATCACTGTATTGGTGTCATTGGTCCCCCAAAAGTGTCAAAAGTGTCAGTTAGTGTTGGAATGTCCGCCACAATATTGCAGTCCCGTTATAAGTTGCTGATCGCCGCCATTACTAGTAAAAAAATAATTAAATAAAAATGTCCCATAATTTATAAACACTATAACTTTTGCGCAAACCGACCAATATACACTTATTGGGATTTTTCTTACCAAAAATATGTAGCAGAGTACATATTGGCCTAGATTTATGAAGAAATTAGATTTTTTTTTTTTTTTTTAATCGGATGGGTTTTATAGCAGAAAGTAAAAAATATTGTTTTTTTTTTCTTTTTCAAAATTGTCGCTCTTTTTTTGTTTATAGCGCAAAAAAATAAATAACGCAGAGGTGACCAAATACCACCAAAAAAAAGCTCTATTTGTCAAAAAAAAGGACATCAATTTTTTTTTGGGTAAGTTTGGGCAATTGTCAGTTAAAGTAACGCAGTGCCGTATTGCAAAAAATGGCCTGGTCATAAAGGGGGCAAATCCGTCTGGAGCTGAAGAGGTTAAACATGTTGGAGAAATTTCTGTTCACAATAATGATCTCTAGCTACAATTGTCATAAACTGTAATTGGATCAGTAGAATTGCCTGCAGATGGAAGGGTGAATTCACATATTTTACTGCATTGTAAAAATTCCGGTCACCACAAGGACAAACAGAAAACAACTTTTTCTAGGTGTCCCATTCACAAAGCAACGCAGCCTGGAGCTGCATTTTATTGCAGCGCACTGTACTGTACTCACCGTCACTGGTAGTGAAAGACAGATAGATACTTAATGGTTTGAATTGCTACAAGTGGGACAGTAATAATTGTCAGCTGTTTGATTCCGAACACGTTCATTGAAAGAGCTAATCACATTGGCTTCTGTTCCATGCCCTTCAATGTCTGAGACAGGCTTTCCCTATTGTTTGTGTATTGAGATAATGTGTATTCCATGTACTTCAATGTAGAGGACGTTCAAACTGTCATTGGCAGTCTTGTTCTATTGTTTGTTTTGAGGTGGGATGTGTATTGTGTTAAGTCTGCCTGTTCCAATGTTAAATGTTAATGACCTCTCATTGTTCTGTCCAGATGGCTAGATAATTAGCTCAGGTTAATTCTGTTTTTGTAAACAATTTCATCTGCATATGATAATTTAATTGGGCAGAGGGGAGGGATTGTGTACACTGTATGGGAGTGACTGAGTGTAAAACTATGTTTTTATTGGATTGTGAATTTCACGTCCTGTTCCCCACAAGGTCCCCCTGGGCGGTAACCTTGTGGGGGAAAACTGTATAAATGAGCAGCTGTACCATTAAAGAGGTTGTAAACCCATGACACTTTTTTTTTTTGTGCTACAACCTGAAAGAGAAACCCATAATGAGCTAGTATGCATCGCATACTAGCTCATTATGAAATACTTACCTAAGAACGAGCCCCCGCCATGCCGCCCGCTCACCTGTAGGACGGGCGACATGTCCAGTCGCCGTCTTCTTGGATCGCGGCATCCGGCTATCTGATTGGCCGGAGCCGCGGTGACGTCACTCCCGCGCGCGGGAGCCGACAGTCACGGCACGGGGCTCTGAAGAAACGGCACCAGCGGCCGTTCCTTCAGAGCGCATGCGCCAGTGACGTCACTGTCTGCATGTAAGGTAAATATCTCCTTAACGGTACATGTTTAGGAGATATTTACAGTACCTATAGGTAAGCCTTAATATAGGCTTACCTATAGGTAAATGTGTCAGAGGAGGGTTTACTTCCTCTTTAAACCTAGAGTTCTACTACACCCTCAATCTAGAATCCTGTCTCTTATTAGGGGAATCTGCTACATGGGATTGCTATGCTCTTCATACTCCCTTGAATAATCACAAGCTCTTGTAAGAGCTTGTTCTTGTTGCTGTTCCTGCTTCACCTCTGGGGAAAGAGGTTCACCCACTGGAACCTGGAGCCTTGTCGTAGGTCCAGGGTGGGTAGGAGACGGCGAGACCCCAACCAAGATGTGGCAGTTCGTGGGGTCTTAGGTGGGTATGGTGTCTGGAGTGCTAGGAGCCCTCGGGAAGCACTAAGAGCATCCATCAACGGAGGTAGGTACCCAGTCGGGGTGCCAGTTGATCCGTTACAGACCACCCCAACTCAACACAGCACATGGAAACAAAGCAGTGGCTCTCAATCACAGGTTGTGTGCTAGAGGTCCCTCCCCTGTAAACCTTTTTTTTTTGTCTTGGTGTCAGGAAAACTTGTCAGAACTGACTCATGCAGATAGCAGAGGAAGGAAGCAGCAGACAGAAATGGCAGTTAGTGCTCTGGGTGGGAGACAAGTACACACTATAGAGGGATTTGCTTTGTTCATATTTCATGTCTAAGGTTTACAACTACTTAGCTGTAGCTGAACTACAGCAAAAAAATATTTTTGACGTGCACTTCAACAATAAGTTAACGCTAAAAATAAAATGGTGACCCAATTGTCTAGGCTGCAGTGTTGGAGTACTCATTGATTGGAGAAGGGGAAATTACTATGTTCATCACCCTTCCTCCACTCACAGGGCTTCTTGCATGTGTTGGTTGAATGATTGGAGGAGCTGGAGTGCGGCCCACTGTGATCTGAGTACTCCGTCGGCAATTTTAACTTGTAGTGCTGAAGTTCAGCTTTAAAATGAAAAGAAGAGATTTTGTAATTCATTTATGCATGTAATGTTTATTCCTCACCTGTGCTGATTGCTATAGGAATTTCCTCCTCCTTAATCCTCATATGTCCATCTTCTTCCTCCTTCTCAACTTTGATATCTCTCTGAGTGTCTCTGGAGTCTCCGGGGTCTGCGAATAAAGATGAGAGTGAAGCCCCCTGTACTGAGATGTATGAGAGACCCCAGAGAGTGTGTGTGGGGAAGACTGGTTACGTCTCTTGGCTGGTAACACACAATGACATGATGTGAGGAGGAGAGCCGGAGTCTAATAGAGGCTGATGGCTCCTGACTCCCCCACTGGGCACATACTGTCCCCCCATTACTGTCTACTGACAGAGGAGGGGGGAGAGAAGAAGAGATTGTTGTAGTGACTGAACAAGGAGAATCTGGGATTCTTCTCTGGATTGAGACTGCATTCACATCTGAGGGACGCAACACGTTTGGCACCAAAGTATCTTAGGTGGCTTTTTTTGGCACTGAGCCAAATGTGTTTTTGCAGTTATTTGTGGGGTTCCATTAGGTGCCATATCAAAAAAATAGGGGATTGTTGTAGTGACTGAACAAGGAGAATCTGGGACTCTTCTCTGGATTTAGTGTTTATTACTCACCTGTGCTGATCTCTGGAGGGATTTCCACCTCTTTGTATGGATCATCACCCCTCACATATGTCTCTTTTTTATCTTCAACTTTAACAACAATCAGACCTTTACACTGGACAGACAAAACACAGTTTATTTTATTAGTAACTTCATTTATCTTGAAGGAGAATACCAGTTATAGCTAAGTTCCATCTACCTTATCCTCCTGAGGGTTCTCCTGATGTTCCTGTGTGGAGTCCCGGGAATACAGAGGACGGGGACATCTCTCTGGGGGATTTATGTTACTGGATCCATCTGTAGGAAACACACACACTGACTGAATACATTGGAGGGAATTAACTCTTTTCTTATCGGAGGTGTACATATTAAAGCTGCCCCCAGAAAAAAAAAAAAAGTCGGCTGCCACACAAACTGTAGCTGCTGACTTTAAATATGTTAGGACACTTACCTGTCCTTGAATCTAGTGTTGTCGGCACCCCAGCTGATATTTTAATCGGCTGTCGGGTGCTGCCGCCGCCATTGCGATTGCGCATTCTGAATGGTACGGCGGCGGCCAAAGGAGGAGGGGGGACAGGCTTGTGACGTACTTCGTCGTGGCCAAGTCCACCGAAAGTAGGGACGGGTACCTGTCAAAAGCAGGTAACCGCCCCCCCCAGAGGTGCCAAATGTTGAACCAAAGGGGGGGGGGGGGAGCAAACAGAAGAGGAAGTTCCACTTTGGGGTGGAATTCCACTTTACCAAAGCATATAGACCTGGCTGAGGTCTTTCTGCTCCACCCATGCCAGTTACTATTTCAAAATTAAACAGAAAGTGGCTCTTGGTCTGCACCCAATTAGCAGTTATCAGTATAGAAAAAGTGCAAGATCTCAGCTTAGAAGAGTGGTGCAGGCGTAAAATCTGTGTCACTCTTTAGGAGTTCACCTAATTGTTTCTTTGTCTTTATATCAGAGGATGTGTGTGTGATGGAACGCCTGGCACCCAGCCTGAGTGCTTCGGCCAAGATACAATCTTGAACCAGGAACCAGGTATTGTAGCTGAGCACCCAAGAACTAGAAGACACTAGCTTAGGTGCAAACTGGAACTCCCTTTATTGTAAACTCAAACAGAAAATATATACACCACACAAAATAAGATAAGAGATTGATCACATTATGTAAATTAAACAGTAAGATAATTAACATAGCTAAAGAACAGCCAACCTAAACATACACAGTACGCTAATAACAAGCCTTGATTAGTCAGGGGGTGCCCAGACAATTCAGCAACAAGCCCACCACTCTGGATACACAAAGTACATTACACATTATCATAAACATAACGCATCCCACAATGGTTGGATAACGAGGGAAAAGTGGATACAATACTAATCCGATCCTGTAGGAACTTCCAGGAGGATTAGCCAACAGACAGAAACAATAGGTGACTCAGTTAACTCAATTAACAATGGCAATGCATACCTGGGGGCACACAATGGGGCAAAGACACTTAACACATAACACCTTAAACGGATTATAGCAGGAGACCCCACCATCAGGTGGTTTTGAGCTGATTATATTAACATCTATTCTGAGTCTAGGAGGGGGGTGAAGCAGTCATTGCTGATTTGGGCACAGAGGCCCCAGATCTGTATCCAGGTCATAGATTCCCATAGTCTGTGTGTTACGGGCAGACATTTACTTGAATCTGAAGTAAAACGACTCTAGAGGTCCCCCCGGCACACACCTCCCAAAGAATAGAGCCCCCTCAAAAGCCAGGGTTCATAGTCAGTAGGCAAGAGGATACCCTGCAGTCCTCTCCAAAAGCCCCTGTCCCTGTTGGGTCTGTCACAGTGTGTATCTAAACTAGAAGAGAAAGCGGCCGCACACCACAAAGGAGCTTGAATGAAGCGATATCTCGTTTATTGAAGCATGTACAACAGAAAAAATGTAACAGTGTGTATCTACGTGGATCCTCACTACTCTTCTCTCCTTTACAAGAAATTAAAGTCTCCTCTTACCTGGTGATGTGAGAGACGGCCGGTTCTCCATCATGACGTCCTTCTATATACTTTCACCGTTTTGAACACATGAACTGGTGATTTCCTACTAGCGTGACTGCTACTTATGGAGGTATCATCCCTATTTGGAAATACAAAATCGAAAATACAGATAAGGTGGCACTTTGTATATACCTCCAGGAGTAATAATACATATATTTTATAAAAGATCAAATTTTATTTTAGTATCAAAAAGACAACAAATACACAAAAAATTTTTTTTCACATAGCGCCCTCTTCCTCAGCCTGCCTGATTTGACTTCTATGCTAAGTAGTTTCAGGGGGAGGTGGCGGCAGATCGATAGGAGGGGGAAAGGAGAGGAGTGGAGAGAACACAGCCTGCTATGGAGGATGGGTGACAAGAGGCAGAACTCTGAACTGTAAATCAGCACCCCAAAACTCTGCATTGTGAACATCGTGCACCCCTGAACTCTGAACATCGTGCACCCCTGAACTTTGCACTCAACGCACCCCTGAACTCTGTACATAGCGCACCCCTGAACTCTGCACTCTGTACATCGCGCACCCCTGAACGCCGCATTCTGCTCATAACGCACCTCTGAACTCTGCACATAGCGCACCCCTGAACTCTGCACATAGCGCACCCCTGAACTCTGCACATAGCGCACCCCTGAACTCTGCACATAGCGCACCCCTGAACTCTGCACATAGCGCAACTCTGAACTCTGCACATAGTGCACCCCTGAACTCTGCACTCTGTACATAGCGTACCCCTGAACTCTGCACTCTGTACATAGCACACCCCTGAACTCTGCACATAGCGCAACTCTGAACTCTGCACATAGTGCACCCCTGAACTCTGCACATAGCGCACCCTGAACTCTGCATTCTGTACATAGCACACCCTTGAAATCTGCACATAGCGCACCCCTGAACTCTGCATTCTGTACATAGCACACCCTTGAACTCTGCACATAGCGCACCCCTGAACTCTGCATTCTGTACATAGCACACCCCTGAACTCTGCACTCAGTACATAGCGCACCCCTGAACTCTGCATTCTGTACATAGCGCACCCCTGAACTCTGCATTCTGTACATAGCGCACCCCTGAACTCTGCACATAGCGCACCCCTGAACTCTGCACATAGTGCACCCCTGAACTCTGCACATAGCGCACCCTGAACTCTGCACTCTGTACATAGCGCACCCCTGAACTCTGCATTCTGTACATAGCGCACCCCTGAACTCTGCATTCTGTACATAGCGCACCCCTGAACGCTGCATTCTGCACATAGCGCACCCCTGAACTCTGCATGCTGTACATAGCGCACCCCTGAACTCTGCACTCTGTACATAGCGCACCCCTGAACTCTGCATGCTGTACATAGCGCACCTCTGAACTCTGCACATAGCGCACCCCTGAACTCTGCATTCTGTACATAGCGCACCCCTGAACTCTGCACATAGCGCATACCTCCCAACCGTCCCGGATTCCGCGGGACTGTCCCGCAATTTGGCGGGAGTCCCGCGGTCCCGCGAGCCAGTCTAAAGTCCCGCAAAATCATCTGGTGGCCGGCCATCCCTCCTCCCAGCTCCGGCAGGGCCGTCTTTCTCATGCGCGATTGCTGGGGAGTTGTCTGGTGGCCCCCGATCTGATCCCCCCACGCCGCAGCAGCAGCTATTATCATGCAGTAAACACTGGTTGCTAAGATCGCCTGCCGAATGGCGTCTAGCAACCAGTGACGTCCGAGTAGGGACCCAGCATGCAAAGCGTCCTCCCCGACCTCCATGCCTAGAGACTCCGGCTCCACCCACCTCCGCTCCTCCCTTCATCCTCACTGTGCGGCCGCTGCGGAGGGGAAACTGCCTGAGTGACTGAGGCAGCAAGACCGAGAAAAGACAAAGTTACTGCTGCTAGTGCTTCAGGTGAGATATTTGTCCTCCTCCGACCTCCGTTCCTAGAGACTCTGGCTCCACCCACCTCCGCTCCTCCCTTCTTCATCCTCACTGTGCCGCACTGCTGCTTCAGGTGAGATATTCTTTCCCTCCCTCCCCCCTTCTCTCTCTCTCTCCCCCCTCTCTTCCTCCCTCCCCCCTTCTCTCTCTCCCCCCCTCTCTTCCTCCCTCCCCCCTTCTCTCTCTCTCCCCCCCTCTCTTCCTCCCTCCCCCCTTCTCTCCCCCCCCCTCTCTCTCTCTCCCCCCCCTCTCTCTCTCTCCCCCCTCTCTTCCTCCCTCCCCCCCTCTCTTACTCCCTCCCCCCTTCTCTCTCTCTCCCCCCCCTTTCTCCCCCCTTCTCTCTCTCTCCCCCCCTCTCTTCCTCCCTCCCCCCTTCTCTCTCTCTCCCCCCCTCTCTTCCTCCCTCCCCCCTTCTCTCTCTCTCCCCCCCTCTCTCCCTCCCTCCCCCCTTCTCTCCCCCCCCCCTCTCTCTCTCTCCCCCCCCCTCTCTCTATCTCCCCCCCCTCTCTTCCTCCCTCCCCCCC
>NC_138776.1:246394275-246586775 GCF_965119305.1 Pelophylax lessonae
CCCCTTCTAGGTCTGCCAAAAGTTTTGGGGTCCCTAGCTGGAAATTGAGGTGAGAACCGACCGGGGCATCGGAGCCACCCGCGGCCGGGAATGCTGCGGGTGGTCGGCCGCAAATTAGCGGCAACCTCCCGCTACCTCGGCGGATTGTAACTTGCGGTTTTTGCCGGCCCATATCTCCTGAACCGTAGGTGGCAGGGACGTAAAACTTGGTGGTCAAGGGGTCCATGACCCCTTCTAGGTCTGCCAAAAGTTTTGGGGTCCCTAGCTGGAAATTGAGGTGAGAACCGACCGGGGCATCGGAGCCACCCGCGGCCGGGTATGCTGCGGGTGGTCGGCCGCAAATTAGCGGCAACCTCCCGCTACCTCGGCGGATTGTAACTTGCGGTTTTTGCCGGCCCATATCTCCTGAACCGTAGGTGGCAGGGACGTAAAACTTGGTGGTCAAGGGGTCCATGACCCCTTCTAGGTCTGCCAAAAGTTTTGGGGTCCCTAGCTGGAAATTGAGGTGAGAACCGACCGGGGCATCGGAGCCACCCGCGGCCGGGAATGCTGCGGGTGGTCGGCCGCAAATTAGCGGCAACCTCCCGCTACCTCGGCGGATTGTAACTTGCGGTTTTTGCCGGCCCATATCTCCTGAACCGTAGGTGGCAGGGACGTAAAACTTGGTGGTCAAGGGGTCCATGACCCCTTCTAGGTCTGCCAAAAGTTTTGGGGTCCCTAGCTGGAAATTGAGGTGAGAACCGACCGGGGCATCGGAGCCACCCGCGGCCGGGAATGCTGCGGGTGGTCGGCCGCAAATTAGCGGCAACCTCCCGCTACCTCGGCGGATTGTAACTTGCGGTTTTTGCCGGCCCATATCTCCTGAACCGTAGGTGGCAGGGACGTAAAACTTGGTGGTCAAGGGGTCCATGACCCCTTCTAGGTCTGCCAAAAGTTTTGGGGTCCCTAGCTGGAAATTGAGGTGAGAACCGACCGGGGCATCGGAGCCACCCGCGGCCGGGAATGCTGCGGGTGGTCGGCCGCAAATTAGCGGCAACCTCCCGCTACCTCGGCGGATTGTAACTTGCGGTTTTTGCCGGCCCATATCTCCTGAACCGTAGGTGGCAGGGACGTAAAACTTGGTGGTCAAGGGGTCCATGACCCCTTCTAGGTCTGCCAAAAGTTTTGGGGTCCCTAGCTGGAAATTGAGGTGAGAACCGACCGGGGCATCGGAGCCACCCGCGGCCGGGAATGCTGCGGGTGGTCGGCCGCAAATTAGCGGCAACCTCCCGCTACCTCGGCGGATTGTAACTTGCGGTTTTTGCCGGCCCATATCTCCTGAACCGTAGGTGGCAGGGACGTAAAACTTGGTGGTCAAGGGGTCCATGACCCCTTCTAGGTCTGCCAAAAGTTTTGGGGTCCCTAGCTGGAAATTGAGGTGAGAACCGACCGGGGCATCGGAGCCACCCGCGGCCGGGTATGCTGCGGGTGGTCGGCCGCAAATTAGCGGCAACCTCCCGCTACCTCGGCGGATTGTAACTTGCGGTTTTTGCCGGCCCATATCTCCTGAACCGTAGGTGGCAGGGACGTAAAACTTGGTGGTCAAGGGGTCCATGACCCCTTCTAGGTCTGCCAAAAGTTTTGGGGTCCCTAGCTGGAAATTGAGGTGAGAACCGACCGGGGCATCGGAGCCACCCGCGGCCGGGAATGCTGCGGGTGGTCGGCCGCAAATTAGCGGCAACCTCCCGCTACCTCGGCGGATTGTAACTTGCGGTTTTTGCCGGCCCATATCTCCTGAACCGTAGGTGGCAGGGACGTAAAACTTGGTGGTCAAGGGGTCCATGACCCCTTCTAGGTCTGCCAAAAGTTTTGGGGTCCCTAGCTGGAAATTGAGGTGAGAACCGACCGGGGCATCGGAGCCACCCGCGGCCGGGTATGCTGCGGGTGGTCGGCCGCAAATTAGCGGCAACCTCCCGCTACCTCGGCGGATTGTAACTTGCGGTTTTTGCCGGCCCATATCTCCTGAACCGTAGGTGGCAGGGACGTAAAACTTGGTGGTCAAGGGGTCCATGACCCCTTCTAGGTCTGCCAAAAGTTTTGGGGTCCCTAGCTGGAAATTGAGGTGAGAACCGACCGGGGCATCGGAGCCACCCGCGGCCGGGAATGCTGCGGGTGGTCGGCCGCAAATTAGCGGCAACCTCCCGCTACCTCGGCGGATTGTAACTTGCGGTTTTTGCCGGCCCATATCTCCTGAACCGTAGGTGGCAGGGACGTAAAACTTGGTGGTCAAGGGGTCCATGACCCCTTCTAGGTCTGCCAAAAGTTTTGGGGTCCCTAGCTGGAAATTGAGGTGAGAACCGACCGGGGCATCGGAGCCACCCGCGGCCGGGAATGCTGCGGGTGGTCGGCCGCAAATTAGCGGCAACCTCCCGCTACCTCGGCGGATTGTAACTTGCGGTTTTTGCCGGCCCATATCTCCTGAACCGTAGGTGGCAGGGACGTAAAACTTGGTGGTCAAGGGGTCCATGACCCCTTCTAGGTCTGCCAAAAGTTTTGGGGTCCCTAGCTGGAAATTGAGGTGAGAACCGACCGGGGCATCGGAGCCACCCGCGGCCGGGAATGCTGCGGGTGGTCGGCCGCAAATTAGCGGCAACCTCCCGCTACCTCGGCGGATTGTAACTTGCGGTTTTTGCCGGCCCATATCTCCTGAACCGTAGGTGGCAGGGACGTAAAACTTGGTGGTCAAGGGGTCCATGACCCCTTCTAGGTCTGCCAAAAGTTTTGGGGTCCCTAGCTGGAAATTGAGGTGAGAACCGACCGGGGCATCGGAGCCACCCGCGGCCGGGAATGCTGCGGGTGGTCGGCCGCAAATTAGCGGCAACCTCCCGCTACCTCGGCGGATTGTAACTTGCGGTTTTTGCCGGCCCATATCTCCTGAACCGTAGGTGGCAGGGACGTAAAACTTGGTGGTCAAGGGGTCCATGACCCCTTCTAGGTCTGCCAAAAGTTTTGGGGTCCCTAGCTGGAAATTGAGGTGAGAACCGACCGGGGCATCGGAGCCACCCGCGGCCGGGAATGCTGCGGGTGGTCGGCCGCAAATTAGCGGCAACCTCCCGCTACCTCGGCGGATTGTAACTTGCGGTTTTTGCCGGCCCATATCTCCTGAACCGTAGGTGGCGCGGCCGGGAATGCTGCGGGTGGTCGGCCGCAAATTAGCGGCAACCTCCCGCTACCTCGGCGGATTGTAACTTGCGGTTTTTGCCGGCCCATATCTCCTGAACCGTAGGTGGCAGGGACGTAAAACTTGGTGGTCAAGGGGTCCATGACCCCTTCTAGGTCTGCCAAAAGTTTTGGGGTCCCAAGCTGGAAATTGAGGTGAGAACCGACCGGGGCATCGGAGCCACCCGCGGCCGGGAATGCTGCGGGTGGTCGGCCGCAAATTAGCGGCAACCTCCCGCTACCTCGGCGGATTGTAACTTGCGGTTTTTGCCGGCCCATATCTCCTGAACCGTAGGTGGCAGGGACGTAAAACTTGGTGGTCAAGGGGTCCATGACCCCTTCTAGGTCTGCCAAAAGTTTTGGGGTCCCTAGCTGGAAATTGAGGTGAGAACCGACCGGGGCATCGGAGCCACCCGCGGCCGGGAATGCTGCGGGTGGTCGGCCGCAAATTAGCGGCAACCTCCCGCTACCTCGGCGGATTGTAACTTGCGGTTTTTGCCGGCCCATATCTCCTGAACCGTAGGTGGCAGGGACGTAAAACTTGGTGGTCAAGGGGTCCATGACCCCTTCTAGGTCTGCCAAAAGTTTTGGGGTCCCTAGCTGGAAATTGAGGTGAGAACCGACCGGGGCATCGGAGCCACCCGCGGCCGGGAATGCTGCGGGTGGTCGGCCGCAAATTAGCGGCAACCTCCCGCTACCTCGGCGGATTGTAACTTGCGGTTTTTGCCGGCCCATATCTCCTGAACCGTAGGTGGCAGGGACGTAAAACTTGGTGGTCAAGGGGTCCATGACCCCTTCTAGGTCTGCCAAAAGTTTTGGGGTCCCTAGCTGGAAATTGAGGTGAGAACCGACCGGGGCATCGGAGCCACCCGCGGCCGGGAATGCTGCGGGTGGTCGGCCGCAAATTAGCGGCAACCTCCCGCTACCTCGGCGGATTGTAACTTGCGGTTTTTGCCGGCCCATATCTCCTGAACCGTAGGTGGCAGGGACGTAAAACTTGGTGGTCAAGGGGTCCATGACCCCTTCTAGGTCTGCCAAAAGTTTTGGGGTCCCTAGCTGGAAATTGAGGTGAGAACCGACCGGGGCATCGGAGCCACCCGCGGCCGGGAATGCTGCGGGTGGTCGGCCGCAAATTAGCGGCAACCTACCGCTACCTCGGCGGATTGTAACTTGCGGTTTTTGCCGGCCCATATCTCCTGAACCGTAGGTGGCAGGGACGTAAAACTTGGTGGTCAAGGGGTCCATGACCCCTTCTAGGTCTGCCAAAAGTTTTGGGGTCCCTAGCTGGAAATTGAGGTGAGAACCGACCGGGGCATCGGAGCCACCCGCGGCCGGGAATGCTGCGGGTGGTCGGCCGCAAATTAGCGGCAACCTCCCGCTACCTCGGCGGATTGTAACTTGCGGTTTTTGCCGGCCCATATCTCCTGAACCGTAGGTGGCAGGGACGTAAAACTTGGTGGTCAAGGGGTCCATGACCCCTTCTAGGTCTGCCAAAAGTTTTGGGGTCCCTAGCTGGAAATTGAGGTGAGAACCGACCGGGGCATCGGAGCCACCCGCGGCCGGGAATGCTGCGGGTGGTCGGCCGCAAATTAGCGGTCACCTCCCGCTACCTCGGCGGATTGTAACTTGCGGTTTTTGCCGGCCCATATCTCCTGAACCGTAGGTGGCAGGGACGTAAAACTTGGTGGTCAAGGGGTCCATGACCCTTTCTAGGTCTGCCAAAAGTTTTGGGGTCCCTAGCTGGAAATTGAGGTGAGAACCGACCGGGGCATCGGAGCCACCCGCGGCCGGGAATGCTGCGGGTGGTCGGCCGCAAATTAGCGGCAACCTCCCGCTACCTCGGCGGATTGTAACTTGCGGTTTTTGCCGGCCCATATCTCCTGAACCGTAGGTGGCAGGGACGTAAAACTTGGTGGTCAAGGGGTCCATGACCCCTTCTAGGTCTGCCAAAAGTTTTGGGGTCCCTAGCTGGAAATTGAGGTGAGAACCGACCGGGGCATCGGAGCCACCCGCGGCCGGGAATGCTGCGGGTGGTCGGCCGCAAATTAGCGGTCACCTCCCGCTACCTCGGCGGATTGTAACTTGCGGTTTTTGCCGGCCCATATCTCCTGAACCGTAGGTGGCAGGGACGTAAAACTTGGTGGTCAAGGGGTCCATGACCCCTTCTAGGTCTGCCAAAAGTTTTGGGGTCCCTAGCTGGAAATTGAGGTGAGAACCGACCGGGGCATCGGAGCCACCCGCGGCCGGGAATGCTGCGGGTGGTCGGCCGCAAATTAGCGGTCACCTCCCGCTACCTCGGCGGATTGTAACTTGCGGTTTTTGCCGGCCCATATCTCCTGAACCGTAGG
The DNA here is from genome assembly GCF_965119305.1 of Pelophylax lessonae. NCBI lineage: Eukaryota > Metazoa > Chordata > Amphibia > Anura > Ranidae > Pelophylax > Pelophylax lessonae. The sequence goes on from NC_138776.1 coordinate 246,399,822, forward strand.
TGGCAGGGACGTAAAACTTGGTGGTCAAGGGGTCCATGACCCCTTCTAGGTCTGCCAAAAGTTTTGGGGTCCCTAGCTGGAAATTGAGGTGAGAACCGACCGGGGCATCGGAGCCACCCGCGGCCGGGAATGCTGCGGGTGGTCGGCCGCAAATTAGCGGCAACCTCCCGCTACCTCGGCGGATTGTAACTTGCGGTTTTTGCCGGCCCATATCTCCTGAACCGTAGGTGGCAGGGACGTAAAACTTGGTGGTCAAGGGGTCCATGACCCCTTCTAGGTCTGCCAAAAGTTTTGGGGTCCCTAGCTGGAAATTGAGGTGAGAACCGACCGGGGCATCGGAGCCACCCGCGGCCGGGAATGCTGCGGGTGGTCGGCCGCAAATTAGCGGCAACCTCCCGCTACCTCGGCGGATTGTAACTTGCGGTTTTTGCCGGCCCATATCTCCTGAACCGTAGGTGGCAGGGACGTAAAACTTGGTGGTCAAGGGGTCCATGACCCCTTCTAGGTCTGCCAAAAGTTTTGGGGTCCCTAGCTGGAAATTGAGGTGAGAACCGACCGGGGCATCGGAGCCACCCGCGGCCGGGAATGCTGCGGGTGGTCGGCCGCAAATTAGCGGCAACCTCCCGCTACCTCGGCGGATTGTAACTTGCGGTTTTTGCCGGCCCATATCTCCTGAACCGTAGGTGGCAGGGACGTAAAACTTGGTGGTCAAGGGGTCCATGACCCCTTCTAGGTCTGCCAAAAGTTTTGGGGTCCCTAGCTGGAAATTGAGGTGAGAACCGACCGGGGCATCGGAGCCACCCGCGGCCGGGAATGCTGCGGGTGGTCGGCCGCAAATTAGCGGCAACCTCCCGCTACCTCGGCGGATTGTAACTTGCGGTTTTTGCCGGCCCATATCTCCTGAACCGTAGGTGGTAGGGACGTAAAACTTGGTGGTCAGGGGGTCCATGACCCCTTCTAGGTCTGCCAAAAGTTTTGGGGTCCCTAGCTGGAAATTGAGGTGAGAACCGACCGGGGCATCGGAGCCACCCGCGGCCGGGAATGCTGCGGGTGGTCGGCCGCAAATTAGCGGCAACCTCCCGCTACCTCGGCGGATTGTAACTTGCGGTTTTTGCCGGCCCATATCTCCTGAACCGTAGGTGGCAGGGACGTAAAACTTGGTGGTCAAGGGGTCCATGACCCCTTCTAGGTCTGCCAAAAGTTTTGGGGTCCCTAGCTGGAAATTGAGGTGAGAACCGACCGGGGCATCGGAGCCACCCGCGGCCGGGAATGCTGCGGGTGGTCGACCGCAAATTAGCGGCAACCTCCCGCTACCTCGGCGGATTGTAACTTGCGGTTTTTGCCGGCCCATATCTCCTGAACCGTAGGTGGCAGGGACGTAAAACTTGGTGGTCAAGGGGTCCATGACTCCTTCTAGGTCTGCCAAAAGTTTTGGGGTCCCTAGCTGGAAATTGAGGTGAGAACCGACCGGGGCATCGGAGCCACCCGCGGCCGGGAATGCTGCGGGTGGTCGGCCGCAAATTAGCGGCAACCTCCCGCTACCTCGGCGGATTGTAACTTGCGGTTTTTGCCGGCCCATATCTCCTGAACCGTAGGTGGCAGGGACGTAAAACTTGGTGGTCAAGGGGTCCATGACCCCTTCTAGGTCTGCCAAAAGTTTTGGGGTCCCTAGCTGGAAATTGAGGTGAGAACCGACCGGGGCATCGGAGCCACCCGCGGCCGGGAATGCTGCGGGTGGTCGACCGCAAATTAGCGGCAACCTCCCGCTACCTCGGCGGATTGTAACTTGCGGTTTTTGCCGGCCCATATCTCCTGAACCGTAGGTGGCAGGGACGTAAAACTTGGTGGTCAAGGGGTCCATGACCCCTTCTAGGTCTGCCAAAAGTTTTGGGGTCCCTAGCTGGAAATTGAGGTGAGAACCGACCGGGGCATCGGAGCCACCCGCGGCCGGGAATGCTGCGGGTGGTCGGCCGCAAATTAGCGGCAACCTCCCGCTACCTCGGCGGATTGTAACTTGCGGTTTTTGCCGGCCCATATCTCCTGAACCGTAGGTGGCAGGGACGTAAAACTTGGTGGTCAAGGGGTCCATGACCCCTTCTAGGTCTGCCAAAAGTTTTGGGGTCCCTAGCTGGAAATTGAGGTGAGAACCGACCGGGGCATCGGAGCCACCCGCGGCCGGGAATGCTGCGGGTGGTCGGCCGCAAATTAGCGGCAACCTCCCGCTACCTCGGCGGATTGTAACTTGCGGTTTTTGCCGGCCCATATCTCCTGAACCGTAGGTGGCAGGGACGTAAAACTTGGTGGTCAGGGGGTCCATGACCCCTTCTAGGTCTGCCAAAAGTTTTGGGGTCCCTAGCTGGAAATTGAGGTGAGAACCGACCGGGGCATCGGAGCCACCCGCGGCCGGGAATGCTGCGGGTGGTCGGCCGCAAATTAGCGGCAACCTCCCGCTACCTCGGCGGATTGTAACTTGCGGTTTTTGCCGGCCCATATCTCCTGAACCGTAGGTGGCAGGGACGTAAAACTTGGCGGTCAAGGGGTCCATGACCCCTTCTAGGTCTGCCAAAAGTTTTGGGGTCCCTAGCTGGAAATTGAGGTGAGAACCGACCGGGGCATCGGAGCCACCCGCGGCCGGGAATGCTGCGGGTGGTCGGCCGCAAATTAGCGGCAACCTCCCGCTACCTCGGCGGATTGTAACTTGCGGTTTTTGCCGGCCCATATCTCCTGAACCGTAGGTGGCAGGGACGTAAAACTTGGTGCTCAGGGGGTCCATGACCCCTTCTAGGTCTGCCAAAAGTTTTGGGGTCCCTAGCTGGAAATTGAGGTGAGAACCGACCGGGGCATCGGAGCCACCCGCGGCCGGGAATGCTGCGGGTGGTCGGCCGCAAATTAGCGGCAACCTCCCGCTACCTCGGCGGATTGTAACTTGCGGTTTTTGCCGGCCCATATCTCCTGAACCGTAGGTGGCAGGGACGTAAAACTTGGTGGTCAAGGGGTCCATGACCCCTTCTAGGTCTGCCAAAAGTTTTGGGGTCCCTAGCTGGAAATTGAGGTGAGAACCGACCGGGGCATCGGAGCCACCCGCGGCCGGGAATGCTGCGGGTGGTCGGCCGCAAATTAGCGGCAACCTCCCGCTACCTCGGCGGATTGTAACTTGCGGTTTTTGCCGGCCCATATCTCCTGAACCGTAGGTGGCAGGGACGTAAAACTTGGTGGTCAAGGGGTCCATGACCCCTTCTAGGTCTGCCAAAAGTTTTGGGGTCCCTAGCTGGAAATTGAGGTGAGAACCGACCGGGGCATCGGAGCCACCCGCGGCCGGGAATGCTGCGGGTGTTCGGCCGCAAATTAGCGGCAACCTCCCGCTACCTCGGCGGATTGTAACTTGCGGTTTTTGCCGGCCCATATCTCCTGAACCGTAGGTGGCAGGGACGTAAAACTTGGTGGTCAAGGGGTCCATGACCCCTTCTAGGTCTGCCAAAAGTTTTGGGGTCCCTAGCTGGAAATTGAGGTGAGAACCGACCGGGGCATCGGAGCCACCCGCGGCCGGGAATGCTGCGGGTGGTCGGCCGCAAATTAGCGGCAACCTCCCGCTACCTCGGCGGATTGTAACTTGCGGTTTTTGCCGGCCCATATCTCCTGAACCGTAGGTGGCAGGGACGTAAAACTTGGTGGTCAAGGGGTCCATGACCCCTTCTAGGTCTGCCAAAAGTTTTGGGGTCCCTAGCTGGAAATTGAGGTGAGAACCGACCGGGGCATCGGAGCCACCCGCGGCCGGGAATGCTGCGGGTGGTCGGCCGCAAATTAGCGGCAACCTCCCGCTACCTCGGTGGATTGTAACTTGCGGTTTTTGCCGGCCCATATCTCCTGAACCGTAGGTGGCAGGGACGTAAAACTTGGTGGTCAAGGGGTCCATGACCCCTTCTAGGTCTGCCAAAAGTTTTGGAGTCCCTAGCTGGAAATTGAGGTGAGAACCGACCGGGGCATCGGAGCCACCCGCGGCCGGGAATGCTGCGGGTGGTCGGCCGCAAATTAGCGGCAACCTCCCGCTACCTCGGCGGATTGTAACTTGCGGTTTTTGCCGGCCCATATCTCCTGAACCGTAGGTGGCAGGGACGTAAAACTTGGTGGTCAAGGGGTCCATGACCCCTTCTAGGTCTGCCAAAAGTTTTGGGGTCCCTAGCTGGAAATTGAGGTGAGAACCGACCGGGGCATCGGAGCCACCCGCGGCCGGGAATGCTGCGGGTGGTCGGCCGCAAATTAGCGGCAACCTCACGCTACCTCGGCGGATTGTAACTTGCGGTTTTTGCCGGCCCATATCTCCTGAACCGTAGGTGGCAGGGACGTAAAACTTGGTGGTAAAGGGGTCCATGACCCCTTCTAGGTCTGCCAAAAGTTTTGGGGTCCCTAGCTGGAAATTGAGGTGAGAACCGACCGGGGCATCGGAGCCACCCGCGGCCGGGAATGCTGCGGGTGGTCGGCCGCAAATTAGCGGCAACCTCCCGCTACCTCGGCGGATTGTAACTTGCGGTTTTTGCCGGCCCATATCTCCTGAACCATAGGTGGCAGGGACGTAAAACTTGGTGGTCAAGGGGTCCATGACCCCTTCTAGGTCTGCCAAAAGTTTTGGGGTCCCTAGCTGGAAATTGAGGTGAGAACCGACCGGGGCATCGGAGCCACCCGCGGCCGGGAATGCTGCGGGTGGTCGGCCGCAAATTAGCGGCAACCTCCCGCTACCTCGGCGGATTGTAACTTGCGGTTTTTGCCGGCCCATATCTCCTGAACCGTAGGTGGCAGGGACGTAAAACTTGGTGGTCAAGGGGTCCATGACCCCTTCTAGGTCTGCCAAAAGTTTTGGGGTCCCTAGCTGGAAATTGAGGTGAGAACCGACCGGGGCATCGGAGCCACCCGCGGCCGGGAATGCTGCGGGTGGTCGGCCGCAAATTAGCGGCAACCTCCCGCTACCTCGGCAGATTGTAACTTGCGGTTTTTGCCGGCCCATATCTCCTGAACCGTAGGTGGCAGGGACGTAAAACTTGGTGGTCAAGGGGTCCATGACCCCTTCTAGGTCTGCCAAAAGTTTTGGGGTCCCTAGCTGGAAATTGAGGTGAGAACCGACCGGGGCATCGGAGCCACCCGCGGCCGGGAATGCTGCGGGTGGTCGGCCGCAAATTAGCGGCAACCTCCCGCTACCTCGGCGGATTGTAACTTGCGGTTTTTGCCGGCCCATATCTCCTGAACCGTAGGTGGCAGGGACGTAAAACTTGGTGGTCAAGGGGTCCACGACCCCTTCTAGGTCTGCCAAAAGTTTTGGGGTCCCTAGCTGGAAATTGAGGTGAGAACCGACCGGGGCATCGGAGCCACCCGCGGCCGGGAATGCTGCGGGTGGTCGGCCGCAAATTAGCGGCAACCTCCCGCTACCTCGGCGGATTGTAACTTGCGGTTTTTGCCGGCCCATATCTCCTGAACCGTAGGTGGCAGGGACGTAAAACTTGGTGGTCAAGGGGTCCATGACCCCTTCTAGGTCTGCCAAAAGTTTTGGGGTCCCTAGCTGGAAATTGAGGTGAGAACCGACCGGGGCATCGGAGCCACCCGCGGCCGGGAATGCTGCGGGTGGTCGGCCGCAAATTAGCGGCAACCTCCCGCTACCTCGGCGGATTGTAACTTGCGGTTTTTGCCGGCCCATATCTCCTGAACCGTAGGTGGCAGGGACGTAAAACTTGGTGGTCAAGGGGTCCATGACCCCTTCTAGGTCTGCCAAAAGTTTTGGGGTCCCTAGCTGGAAATTGAGGTGAGAACCGACCGGGGCATCGGAGCCACCCGCGGCCGGGAATGCTGTGGGTGTTCGGCCGCAAATTAGCGGCAACCTCCCGCTACCTCGGCGGATTGTAACTTGCGGTTTTTGCCGGCCCATATCTCCTGAACCGTAGGTGGCAGGGACGTAAAACTTGGTGGTCAAGGGGTCCATGACCCCTTCTAGGTCTGCCAAAAGTTTTGGGGTCCCTAGCTGGAAATTGAGGTGAGAACCGACCGGGGCATCGGAGCCACCCGCGGCCGGGAATGCTGCGGGTGGTCGGCCGCAAATTAGCGGCAACCTCCCGCTACCTCGGCGGATTGTAACTTGCGGTTTTTGCCGGCCCATATCTCCTGAACCGTAGGTGGCAGGGACGTAAAACTTGGTGGTCAAGGGGTCCATGACCCCTTCTAGGTCTGCCAAAAGTTTTGGGGTCCCTAGCTGGAAATTGAGGTGAGAACCGACCGGGGCATCGGAGCCACCCGCGGCCGGGAATGCTGCGGGTGGTCGGCCGCAAATTAGTGGCAACCTCCCGCTACCTCGGCGGATTGTAACTTGCGGTTTTTGCCGGCCCATATCTCCTGAACCGTAGGTGGCAGGGACGTAAAATTTGGTGGTCAAGGGGTCCATGACCCCTTCTAGGTCTGCCAAAAGTTTTGGGGTCCCTAGCTGGAAATTGAGGTGAGAACCGACCGGGGCATCGGAGCCACCCGCGGCCGGGAATGCTGCGGGTGGTCGGCCGCAAATTAGCGGTCACCTCCCGCTACCTCGGCGGATTGTAACTTGCGGTTTTTGCCGGCCCATATCTCCTGAACCGTAGGTGGCAGGGACGTAAAACTTGGTGGTCAAGGGGTCCATGACCCCTTCTAGGTCTGCCAAAAGTTTTGGGGTCCCTAGCTGGAAATTGAGGTGAGAACCGACCGGGGCATCGGAGCCACCCGCGGCCGGGAATGCTGCGGGTGGTCGGCCGCAAATTAGCGGTCACCTCCCGCTACCTCGGCGGATTGTAACTTGCGGTTTTTGCCGGCCCATATCTCCTGAACCGTAGGTGGCAGGGACGTAAAACTTGGTGGTCAAGGGGTCCATGACCCCTTCTAGGTCTGCCAAAAGTTTTGGGGTCCCTAGCTGGAAATTGAGGTGAGAACCGACCGGGGCATCGGAGCCACCCGCGGCCGGGAATGCTGCGGGTGGTCGGCCGCAAATTAGCGGCAACCTCCCGCTACCTCGGCGGATTGTAACTTGCGGTTTTTGCCGGCCCATATCTCCTGAACCGTAGGTGGCAGGGACGTAAAACTTGGTGGTCAAGGGGTCCATGACCCCTTCTAGGTCTGCCAAAAGTTTTGGGGTCCCTAGCTGGAAATTGAGGTGAGAACCGACCGGGGCATCGGAGCCACCCGCGGCCGGGAATGCTGCGGGTGGTCGGCCGCAAATTAGCGGTCACCTCCCGCTACCTCGGCGGATTGTAACTTGCGGTTTTTGCCGGCCCATATCTCCTGAACCGTAGGTGGCAGGGACGTAAAACTTGGTGGTCAAGGGGTCCATGACCCCTTCTAGGTCTGCCAAAAGTTTTGGGGTCCCTAGCTGGAAATTGAGGTGAGAACCGACCGGGGCATCGGAGCCACCCGCGGCCGGGAATGCTGCGGGTGGTCGGCCGCAAATTAGCGGCAACCTCCCGCTACCTCGGCGGATTGTAACTTGCGGTTTTTGCCGGCCCATATCTCCTGAACCGTAGGTGGCAGGGACGTAAAACTTGGTGGTCAGGGGGTCCATGACCCCTTCTAGGTCTGCCAAAAGTTTTGGGGTCCCTAGCTGGAAATTGAGGTGAGAACCGACCGGGGCATCGGAGCCACCCGCGGCCGGGAATGCTGCGGGTGGTCGGCCGCAAATTAGCGGCAACCTCCCGCTACCTCGGCGGATTGTAACTTGCGGTTTTTGCTGGCCCATATCTCCTGAACCGTAGGTGGCAGGGACGTAAAACTTGGTAGTCAAGGGGTCCATGACCCCTTCTAGGTCTGCCAAAAGTTTTGGGGTCCCTAGCTGGAAATTGAGGTGAGAACCGACCGGGGCATCGGAGCCACCCGCGGCCGGGAATGCTGCGGGTGGTCGGCCGCAAATTAGCGGCAACCTCCCGCTACCTCGGCGGATTGTAACTTGCGGTTTTTGCCGGCCCATATCTCCTGAACCGTAGGTGGCAGGGACGTAAAACTTGGTGGTCAAGGGGTCCATGACCCCTTCTAGGTCTGCCAAAAGTTTTGGGGTCCCTAGCTGGAAATTGAGGTGAGAACCGACCGGGGCATCGGAGCCACCCGCGGCCGGGAATGCTGCGGGTGGTCGGCCGCAAATTAGCGGCAACCTCCCGCTACCTCGGCGGATTGTAACTTGCGGTTTTTGCCGGCCCATATCTCCTGAACCGTAGGTGGCAGGGACGTAAAACTTGGTGGTCAAGGGGTCCATGACCCCTTCTAGGTCTGCCAAAAGTTTTGGGGTCCCTAGCTGGAAATTGAGGTGAGAACCGACCGGGGCATCGGAGCCACCCGCGGCCGGGAATGCTGCGGGTGGTCGGCCGCAAATTAGCGGCAACCTCCCGCTACCTCGGCGGATTGTAACTTGCGGTTTTTGCCGGCCCATATCTCCTGAACCGTAGGTGGCAGGGACGTAAAACTTGGTGGTCAAGGGGTCCATGACCCCTTCTAGGTCTGCCAAAAGTTTTGGGGTCCCTAGCTGGAAATTGAGGTGAGAACCGACCGGGGCATCGGAGCCACCCGCGGCCGGGAATGCTGCGGGTGTTCGGCCGCAAATTAGCGGCAACCTCCCGCTACCTCGGCGGATTGTAACTTGCGGTTTTTGCCGGCCCATATCTCCTGAACCGTAGGTGGCAGGGACGTAAAACTTGGTGGTCAAGGGGTCCATGACCCCTTCTAGGTCTGCCAAAAGTTTTGGGGTCCCTAGCTGGAAATTGAGGTGAGAACCGACCGGGGCATCGGAGCCACCCGCGGCCGGGAATGCTGCGGGTGGTCGGCCGCAAATTAGCGGCAACCTCCCGCTACCTCGGCGGATTGTAACTTGCGGTTTTTGCCGGCCCATATCTCCTGAACCGTAGGTGGCAGGGACGTAAAACTTGGTGGTCAAGGGGTCCATGACCCCTTCTAGGTCTGCCAAAAGTTTTGGGGTCCCTAGCTGGAAATTGAGGTGAGAACCGACCGGGGCATCGGAGCCACCCGCGGCCGGGAATGCTGCGGGTGGTCGGCCGCAAATTAGTGGCAACCTCCCGCTACCTCGGCGGATTGTAACTTGCGGTTTTTGCCGGCCCATATCTCCTGAACCGTAGGTGGCAGGGACGTAAAACTTGGTGGTCAAGGGGTCCATGACCCCTTCTAGGTCTGCCAAAAGTTTTGGGGTCCCTAGCTGGAAATTGAGGTGAGAACCGACCGGGGCATCGGAGCCACCCGCGGCCGGGAATGCTGCGGGTGGTCGGCCGCAAATTAGCGGTCACCTCCCGCTACCTCGGCGGATTGTAACTTGCGGTTTTTGCCGGCCCATATCTCCTGAACCGTAGGTGGCAGGGACGTAAAACTTGGTGGTCAAGGGGTCCATGACCCCTTCTAGGTCTGCCAAAAGTTTTGGGGTCCCTAGCTGGAAATTGAGGTGAGAACCGACCGGGGCATCGGAGCCACCCGCGGCCGGGAATGCTGCGGGTGGTCGGCCGCAAATTAGCGGTCACCTCCCGCTACCTCGGCGGATTGTAACTTGCGGTTTTTGCCGGCCCATATCTCCTGAACCGTAGGTGGCAGGGACGTAAAACTTGGTGGTCAAGGGGTCCATGACCCCTTCTAGGTCTGCCAAAAGTTTTGGGGTCCCTAGCTGGAAATTGAGGTGAGAACCGACCGGGGCATCGGAGCCACCCGCGGCCGGGAATGCTGCGGGTGGTCGGCCGCAAATTAGCGGCAACCTCCCGCTACCTCGGCGGATTGTAACTTGCGGTTTTTGCCGGCCCATATCTCCTGAACCGTAGGTGGCAGGGACGTAAAACTTGGTGGTCAAGGGGTCCATGACCCCTTCTAGGTCTGCCAAAAGTTTTGGGGTCCCTAGCTGGAAATTGAGGTGAGAACCGACCGGGGCATCGGAGCCACCCGCGGCCGGGAATGCTGCGGGTGGTCGGCCGCAAATTAGCGGTCACCTCCCGCTACCTCGGCGGATTGTAACTTGCGGTTTTTGCCGGCCCATATCTCCTGAACCGTAGGTGGCAGGGACGTAAAACTTGGTGGTCAAGGGGTCCATGACCCCTTCTAGGTCTGCCAAAAGTTTTGGGGTCCCTAGCTGGAAATTGAGGTGAGAACCGACCGGGGCATCGGAGCCACCCGCGGCCGGGAATGCTGCGGGTGGTCGGCCGCAAATTAGCGGCAACCTCCCGCTACCTCGGCGGATTGTAACTTGCGGTTTTTGCCGGCCCATATCTCCTGAACCGTAGGTGGCAGGGACGTAAAACTTGGTGGTCAGGGGGTCCATGACCCCTTCTAGGTCTGCCAAAAGTTTTGGGGTCCCTAGCTGGAAATTGAGGTGAGAACCGACCGGGGCATCGGAGCCACCCGCGGCCGGGAATGCTGCGGGTGGTCGGCCGCAAATTAGCGGCAACCTCCCGCTACCTCGGCGGATTGTAACTTGCGGTTTTTGCTGGCCCATATCTCCTGAACCGTAGGTGGCAGGGACGTAAAACTTGGTAGTCAAGGGGTCCATGACCCCTTCTAGGTCTGCCAAAAGTTTTGGGGTCCCTAGCTGGAAATTGAGGTGAGAACCGACCGGGGCATCGGAGCCACCCGCGGCCGGGAATGCTGCGGGTGGTCGGCCGCAAATTAGCGGCAACCTCCCGCTACCTCGGCGGATTGTAACTTGCGGTTTTTGCTGGCCCATATCTCCTGAACCGTAGGTGGCAGGGACGTAAAACTTGGTAGTCAAGGGGTCCATGACCCCTTCTAGGTCTGCCAAAAGTTTTGGGGTCCCTAGCTGGAAATTGAGGTGAGAACCGACCGGGGCATCGGAGCCACCCGCGGCCGGGAATGCTGCGGGTGGTCGGCCGCAAATTAGCGGCAACCTCCCGCTACCTCGGTGGATTGTAACTTGCGGTTTTTGCCGGCCCATATCTCCTGAACCGTAGGTGGCAGGGACGTAAAACTTGGTGGTCAAGGGGTCCATGACCCCTTCTAGGTCTGCCAAAAGTTTTGGAGTCCCTAGCTGGAAATTGAGGTGAGAACCGACCGGGGCATCGGAGCCACCCGCGGCCGGGAATGCTGCGGGTGGTCGGCCGCAAATTAGCGGCAACCTCCCGCTACCTCGGCGTATTGTAACTTGCGGTTTTTGCCGGCCCATATCTCCTGAACCGTAGGTGGCAGGGACGTAAAACTTGGTGGTCAAGGGGTCCATGACCCCTTCTAGGTCTGCCAAAAGTTTTGGGGTCCCTAGCTGGAAATTGAGGTGAGAACCGACCGGGGCATCGGAGCCACCCGCGGCCGGGAATGCTGCGGGTGGTCGGCCGCAAATTAGCGGCAACCTCACGCTACCTCGGCGGATTGTAACTTGCGGTTTTTGCCGGCCCATATCTCCTGAACCGTAGGTGGCAGGGACGTAAAACTTGGTGGTAAAGGGGTCCATGACCCCTTCTAGGTCTGCCAAAAGTTTTGGGGTCCCTAGCTGGAAATTGAGGTGAGAACCGACCGGGGCATCGGAGCCACCCGCGGCCGGGAATGCTGCGGGTGGTCGGCCGCAAATTAGCGGCAACCTCCCGCTACCTCGGCGGATTGTAACTTGCGGTTTTTGCCGGCCCATATCTCCTGAACCATAGGTGGCAGGGACGTAAAACTTGGTGGTCAAGGGGTCCATGACCCCTTCTAGGTCTGCCAAAAGTTTTGGGGTCCCTAGCTGGAAATTGAGGTGAGAACCGACCGGGGCATCGGAGCCACCCGCGGCCGGGAATGCTGCGGGTGGTCGGCCGCAAATTAGCGGCAACCTCCCGCTACCTCGGCGGATTGTAACTTGCGGTTTTTGCCGGCCCATATCTCCTGAACCGTAGGTGGCAGGGACGTAAAACTTGGTGGTCAAGGGGTCCATGACCCCTTCTAGGTCTGCCAAAAGTTTTGGGGTCCCTAGCTGGAAATTGAGGTGAGAACCGACCGGGGCATCGGAGCCACCCGCGGCCGGGAATGCTGCGGGTGGTCGGCCGCAAATTAGCGGCAACCTCCCGCTACCTCGGCAGATTGTAACTTGCGGTTTTTGCCGGCCCATATCTCCTGAACCGTAGGTGGCAGGGACGTAAAACTTGGTGGTCAAGGGGTCCATGACCCCTTCTAGGTCTGCCAAAAGTTTTGGGGTCCCTAGCTGGAAATTGAGGTGAGAACCGACCGGGGCATCGGAGCCACCCGCGGCCGGGAATGCTGCGGGTGGTCGGCCGCAAATTAGCGGCAACCTCCCGCTACCTCGGCGGATTGTAACTTGCGGTTTTTGCCGGCCCATATCTCCTGAACCGTAGGTGGCAGGGACGTAAAACTTGGTGGTCAAGGGGTCCACGACCCCTTCTAGGTCTGCCAAAAGTTTTGGGGTCCCTAGCTGGAAATTGAGGTGAGAACCGACCGGGGCATCGGAGCCACCCGCGGCCGGGAATGCTGCGGGTGGTCGGCCGCAAATTAGCGGCAACCTCCCGCTACCTCGGCGGATTGTAACTTGCGGTTTTTGCCGGCCCATATCTCCTGAACCGTAGGTGGCAGGGACGTAAAACTTGGTGGTCAAGGGGTCCATGACCCCTTCTAGGTCTGCCAAAAGTTTTGGGGTCCCTAGCTGGAAATTGAGGTGAGAACCGACCGGGGCATCGGAGCCACCCGCGGCCGGGAATGCTGCGGGTGGTCGGCCGCAAATTAGCGGCAACCTCCCGCTACCTCGGCGGATTGTAACTTGCGGTTTTTGCCGGCCCATATCTCCTGAACCGTAGGTGGCAGGGACGTAAAACTTGGTGGTCAAGGGGTCCATGACCCCTTCTAGGTCTGCCAAAAGTTTTGGGGTCCCTAGCTGGAAATTGAGGTGAGAACCGACCGGGGCATCGGAGCCACCCGCGGCCGGGAATGCTGCGGGTGTTCGGCCGCAAATTAGCGGCAACCTCCCGCTACCTCGGCGGATTGTAACTTGCGGTTTTTGCCGGCCCATATCTCCTGAACCGTAGGTGGCAGGGACGTAAAACTTGGTGGTCAAGGGGTCCATGACCCCTTCTAGGTCTGCCAAAAGTTTTGGGGTCCCTAGCTGGAAATTGAGGTGAGAACCGACCGGGGCATCGGAGCCACCCGCGGCCGGGAATGCTGCGGGTGGTCGGCCGCAAATTAGCGGCAACCTCCCGCTACCTCGGCGGATTGTAACTTGCGGTTTTTGCCGGCCCATATCTCCTGAACCGTAGGTGGCAGGGACGTAAAACTTGGTGGTCAAGGGGTCCATGACCCCTTCTAGGTCTGCCAAAAGTTTTGGGGTCCCTAGCTGGAAATTGAGGTGAGAACCGACCGGGGCATCGGAGCCACCCGCGGCCGGGAATGCTGCGGGTGGTCGGCCGCAAATTAGTGGCAACCTCCCGCTACCTCGGCGGATTGTAACTTGCGGTTTTTGCCGGCCCATATCTCCTGAACCGTAGGTGGCAGGGACGTAAAACTTGGTGGTCAAGGGGTCCATGACCCCTTCTAGGTCTGCCAAAAGTTTTGGGGTCCCTAGCTGGAAATTGAGGTGAGAACCGACCGGGGCATCGGAGCCACCCGCGGCCGGGAATGCTGCGGGTGGTCGGCCGCAAATTAGCGGTCACCTCCCGCTACCTCGGCGGATTGTAACTTGCGGTTTTTGCCGGCCCATATCTCCTGAACCGTAGGTGGCAGGGACGTAAAACTTGGTGGTCAAGGGGTCCATGACCCCTTCTAGGTCTGCCAAAAGTTTTGGGGTCCCTAGCTGGAAATTGAGGTGAGAACCGACCGGGGCATCGGAGCCACCCGCGGCCGGGAATGCTGCGGGTGGTCGGCCGCAAATTAGCGGTCACCTCCCGCTACCTCGGCGGATTGTAACTTGCGGTTTTTGCCGGCCCATATCTCCTGAACCGTAGGTGGCAGGGACGTAAAACTTGGTGGTCAAGGGGTCCATGACCCCTTCTAGGTCTGCCAAAAGTTTTGGGGTCCCTAGCTGGAAATTGAGGTGAGAACCGACCGGGGCATCGGAGCCACCCGCGGCCGGGAATGCTGCGGGTGGTCGGCCGCAAATTAGCGGCAACCTCCCGCTACCTCGGCGGATTGTAACTTGCGGTTTTTGCCGGCCCATATCTCCTGAACCGTAGGTGGCAGGGACGTAAAACTTGGTGGTCAAGGGGTCCATGACCCCTTCTAGGTCTGCCAAAAGTTTTGGGGTCCCTAGCTGGAAATTGAGGTGAGAACCGACCGGGGCATCGGAGCCACCCGCGGCCGGGAATGCTGCGGGTGGTCGGCCGCAAATTAGCGGTCACCTCCCGCTACCTCGGCGGATTGTAACTTGCGGTTTTTGCCGGCCCATATCTCCTGAACCGTAGGTGGCAGGGACGTAAAACTTGGTGGTCAAGGGGTCCATGACCCCTTCTAGGTCTGCCAAAAGTTTTGGGGTCCCTAGCTGGAAATTGAGGTGAGAACCGACCGGGGCATCGGAGCCACCCGCGGCCGGGAATGCTGCGGGTGGTCGGCCGCAAATTAGCGGCAACCTCCCGCTACCTCGGCGGATTGTAACTTGCGGTTTTTGCCGGCCCATATCTCCTGAACCGTAGGTGGCAGGGACGTAAAACTTGGTGGTCAGGGGGTCCATGACCCCTTCTAGGTCTGCCAAAAGTTTTGGGGTCCCTAGCTGGAAATTGAGGTGAGAACCGACCGGGGCATCGGAGCCACCCGCGGCCGGGAATGCTGCGGGTGGTCGGCCGCAAATTAGCGGCAACCTCCCGCTACCTCGGCGGATTGTAACTTGCGGTTTTTGCTGGCCCATATCTCCTGAACCGTAGGTGGCAGGGACGTAAAACTTGGTAGTCAAGGGGTCCATGACCCCTTCTAGGTCTGCCAAAAGTTTTGGGGTCCCTAGCTGGAAATTGAGGTGAGAACCGACCGGGGCATCGGAGCCACCCGCGGCCGGGAATGCTGCGGGTGGTCGGCCGCAAATTAGCGGCAACCTCCCGCTACCTCGGCGGATTGTAACTTGCGGTTTTTGCTGGCCCATATCTCCTGAACCGTAGGTGGCAGGGACGTAAAACTTGGTAGTCAAGGGGTCCATGACCCCTTCTAGGTCTGCCAAAAGTTTTGGGGTCCCTAGCTGGAAATTGAGGTGAGAACCGACCGGGGCATCGGAGCCACCCGCGGCCGGGAATGCTGCGGGTGGTCGGCCGCAAATTAGCGGCAACCTCCCGCTACCTCGGTGGATTGTAACTTGCGGTTTTTGCCGGCCCATATCTCCTGAACCGTAGGTGGCAGGGACGTAAAACTTGGTGGTCAAGGGGTCCATGACCCCTTCTAGGTCTGCCAAAAGTTTTGGAGTCCCTAGCTGGAAATTGAGGTGAGAACCGACCGGGGCATCGGAGCCACCCGCGGCCGGGAATGCTGCGGGTGGTCGGCCGCAAATTAGCGGCAACCTCCCGCTACCTCGGCGGATTGTAACTTGCGGTTTTTGCCGGCCCATATCTCCTGAACCGTAGGTGGCAGGGACGTAAAACTTGGTGGTCAAGGGGTCCATGACCCCTTCTAGGTCTGCCAAAAGTTTTGGGGTCCCTAGCTGGAAATTGAGGTGAGAACCGACCGGGGCATCGGAGCCACCCGCGGCCGGGAATGCTGCGGGTGGTCGGCCGCAAATTAGCGGCAACCTCACGCTACCTCGGCGGATTGTAACTTGCGGTTTTTGCCGGCCCATATCTCCTGAACCGTAGGTGGCAGGGACGTAAAACTTGGTGGTAAAGGGGTCCATGACCCCTTCTAGGTCTGCCAAAAGTTTTGGGGTCCCTAGCTGGAAATTGAGGTGAGAACCGACCGGGGCATCGGAGCCACCCGCGGCCGGGAATGCTGCGGGTGGTCGGCCGCAAATTAGCGGCAACCTCCCGCTACCTCGGCGGATTGTAACTTGCGGTTTTTGCCGGCCCATATCTCCTGAACCATAGGTGGCAGGGACGTAAAACTTGGTGGTCAAGGGGTCCATGACCCCTTCTAGGTCTGCCAAAAGTTTTGGGGTCCCTAGCTGGAAATTGAGGTGAGAACCGACCGGGGCATCGGAGCCACCCGCGGCCGGGAATGCTGCGGGTGGTCGGCCGCAAATTAGCGGCAACCTCCCGCTACCTCGGCGGATTGTAACTTGCGGTTTTTGCCGGCCCATATCTCCTGAACCGTAGGTGGCAGGGACGTAAAACTTGGTGGTCAAGGGGTCCATGACCCCTTCTAGGTCTGCCAAAAGTTTTGGGGTCCCTAGCTGGAAATTGAGGTGAGAACCGACCGGGGCATCGGAGCCACCCGCGGCCGGGAATGCTGCGGGTGGTCGGCCGCAAATTAGCGGCAACCTCCCGCTACCTCGGCAGATTGTAACTTGCGGTTTTTGCCGGCCCATATCTCCTGAACCGTAGGTGGCAGGGACGTAAAACTTGGTGGTCAAGGGGTCCATGACCCCTTCTAGGTCTGCCAAAAGTTTTGGGGTCCCTAGCTGGAAATTGAGGTGAGAACCGACCGGGGCATCGGAGCCACCCGCGGCCGGGAATGCTGCGGGTGGTCGGCCGCAAATTAGCGGCAACCTCCCGCTACCTCGGCGGATTGTAACTTGCGGTTTTTGCCGGCCCATATCTCCTGAACCGTAGGTGGCAGGGACGTAAAACTTGGTGGTCAAGGGGTCCACGACCCCTTCTAGGTCTGCCAAAAGTTTTGGGGTCCCTAGCTGGAAATTGAGGTGAGAACCGACCGGGGCATCGGAGCCACCCGCGGCCGGGAATGCTGCGGGTGGTCGGCCGCAAATTAGCGGCAACCTCCCGCTACCTCGGCGGATTGTAACTTGCGGTTTTTGCTGGCCCATATCTCCTGAACCGTAGGTGGCAGGGACGTAAAACTTGGTAGTCAAGGGGTCCATGACCCCTTCTAGGTCTGCCAAAAGTTTTGGGGTCCCTAGCTGGAAATTGAGGTGAGAACCGACCGGGGCATCGGAGCCACCCGCGGCCGGGAATGCTGCGGGTGGTCGGCCGCAAATTAGCGGCAACCTCCCGCTACCTCGGCGGATTGTAACTTGCGGTTTTTGCTGGCCCATATCTCCTGAACTGTAGGTGGCAGGGACGTAAAACTTGGTGGTCAAGGGGTCCATGACCCCTTCTAGGTCTGCCAAAAGTTTTGGGGTCCCTAGCTGGAAATTGAGGTGAGAACCGACCGGGGCATCGGAGCCACCCGCGGCCGGGAATGCTGCGGGTGGTCGGCCGTAAATTAGCGGCAACCTCCCGCTACCTTGGCAGATTGTAACTTGCGGTTTTTGCCGGCCCATATCTCCTGAACCGTAGGTGGCAGGGACGTAAAACTTGGTGGTCAAGGGGTCCATGACCCCTTCTAGGTCTGCCAAAAGTTTTGGGGTCCCTAGCTGGAAATTGAGGTGAGAACCGACCGGGGCATCGGAGCCACCCGCGGCCGGGAAAGCTGCGGGTGGTCGGCCGCAAATTAGCGGCAACCTCCCACTACCTCGGCGGATTGTAACTTGCGGTTTTTGCCGGCCCATATCTCCTGAACCGTAGGTGGCAGGGACGTAAAACTTGGTGGTCAAGGGGTCCACGACCCCTTCTAGGTCTGCCAAAAGTTTTGGGGTCCCTAGCTGGAAATTGAGGTGAGAACCGACCGGGGCATCGGAGCCACCCGCGGCCGGGAATGCTGCGGGTGGTCGGCCGCAAATTAGCGGCAACCTCCCGCTACCTCGGCGGATTGTAACTTGCGGTTTTTGCTGGCCCATATCTCCTGAACCGTAGGTGGCAGGGACGTAAAACTTGGTGGTCAAGGGGTCCACGACCCCTTCTAGGTCTGCCAAAAGTTTTGGGGTCCCTAGCTGGAAATTGAGGTGAGAACCGACCGGGGCATCGGAGCCACCCGCGGCCGGGAATGCTGCGGGTGGTCGGCCGCAAATTAGCGGCAACCT
The DNA here is from genome assembly GCF_965119305.1 of Pelophylax lessonae. Taxonomy (NCBI): domain Eukaryota; kingdom Metazoa; phylum Chordata; class Amphibia; order Anura; family Ranidae; genus Pelophylax; species Pelophylax lessonae. Next base: position 246,417,772 of record NC_138776.1, read on the forward strand.
CCCGCTACCTCGGCGGATTGTAACTTGCGGGTTTTGCCGGCCCATATCTCCTGAACCGTAGGTGGCAGGGACGTAAAACTTGGTGGTCAAGGGGTCCATGACCCCTTCTAGGTCTGCCAAAAGTTTTGGGGTCCCTAGCTGGAAATTGAGGTGAGAACCGACCGGGGCATCGGAGCCACCCGCGGCCGGGAATGCTGCGGGTGGTCGGCCGCAAATTAGCGGCAACCTCCCGCTACCTCGGCAGATTGTAACTTGCGGTTTTTGCCGGCCCATATCTCCTGAACCGTAGGTGGCAGGGACGTAAAACTTGGTGGTCAAGGGGTCCACGACCCCTTCTAGGTCTGCCAAAAGTTTTGGGGTCCCTAGCTGGAAATTGAGGTGAGAACCGACCGGGGCATCGGAGCCACCTGCGGACGGGAATGCTGCGGGTGGTCGGCCGCAAATTAGCGGCAACCTCCCGCTACCTCGGCGGATTGTAACTTGCGGTTTTTGCCGGCCCATATCTCCTGAACCGTAGGTGGCAGGGACGTAAAACTTGGTGGTCAAGGGGTCCATGACCCCTTCTAGGTCTGCCAAAAGTTTTGGGGTCCCTAGCTGGAAATTGAGGTGAGAACCGACCGGGGCATCGGAGCCACCCGCGGCCGAGAATGCTGCGGGTGGTCGGCCGCAAATTAGCGGCAACCTCCCGCTACCTCGGCGGATTGTAACTTGCGGTTTTTGCCGGCCCATATCTCCTGAACCGTAGGTGGCAGGGACGTAAAACTTGGTGGTCAAGGGGTCCACGACCCCTTCTAGGTCTGCCAAAAGTTTTGGGGTCCCTAGCTGGAAATTGAGGTGAGAACCGACCGGGGCATCGGAGCCACCTGCGGACGGGAATGCTGCGGGTGGTCGGCCGCAAATTAGCGGCAACCTCCCGCTACCTCGGCGGATTGTAACTTGCAGTTTTTGCCGGCCCATATCTCCTGAACCGTAGGTGGCAGGGACGTAAAACTTGGTGGTCAAGGGGTCCATGACCCCTTCTAGGTCTGCCAAAAGTTTTGGGGTCCCTAGCTGGAAATTGAGGTGAGAACCGACCGGGGCATCGGAGCCACCCGCGGCCGAGAATGCTGCGGGTGGTCGGCCGCAAATTAGCGGCAACCTCCCGCTACCTCGGCGGATTGTAACTTGCGGTTTTTGCCGGCCCATATCTCCTGAACCGTAGGTGGCAGGGACGTAAAACTTGGTGGTCAAGGGGTCCATGACCCCTTCTAGGTCTGCCAAAAGTTTTGGGGTCCCTAGCTGGAAATTGAGGTGAGAACCGACCGGGGCATCGGAGCCACCCGCGGCCGGGAATGCTGCGGGTGGTCGGCCGCAAATTAGCGGCAACCTCCTGCTACCTCGGCAGATTGTAACTTGCGGTTTTTGCCGGCCCATATCTCCTGAACCGTAGGTGGCAGGGACGTAAAACTTGGTGGTCAAGGGGTCCACGACCCCTTCTAGGTCTGCCAAAAGTTTTGGGGTCCCTAGCTGGAAATTGAGGTGAGAACCGACCGGGGCATCGGAGCCACCCGCGGCCGGGAATGCTGCGGGTGGTCGGCCGCAAATTAGCGGCAACCTCCCGCTACCTCGGCGGATTGTAACTTGCGGTTTTTGCCGGCCCATATCTCCTGAACCGTAGGTGGCAGGGACGTAAAACTTGGTGGTCAAGGGGTCCATGACCCCTTCTAGGTCTGCCAAAAGTTTTGGGGTCCCTAGCTGGAAATTGAGGTGAGAACCGACCGGGGCATCGGAGCCACCCGCGGCCGAGAATGCTGCGGGTGGTCGGCCGCAAATTAGCGGCAACCTCCCGCTACCTCGGCGGATTGTAACTTGCGGTTTTTGCCGGCCCATATCTCCTGAACCGTAGGTGGCAGGGACGTAAAACTTGGTGGTCAAGGGGTCCATGACCCCTTCTAGGTCTGCCAAAAGTTTTGGGGTCCCTAGCTGGAAATTGAGGTGAGAACCGACCGGGGCATCGGAGCCACCCGCGGCCGGGAATGCTGCGGGTGGTCGGCCGCAAATTAGCGGCAACCTCCCGCTACCTCGGCAGATTGTAACTTGCGGTTTTTGCCGGCCCATATCTCCTGAACCGTAGGTGGCAGGGACGTAAAACTTGGTGGTCAAGGGGTCCACGACCCCCTCTAGGTCTGCCAAAAGTTTTGGGGTCCCTAGCTGGAAATTGAGGTGAGAACCGACCGGGGCATCGGAGCCACCCGCGGCCGGGAATGCTGCGGGTGGTCGGCCGCAAATTAGCGGCAACCTCCCGCTACCTCGGCGGATTGTAACTTGCGGTTTTTGCCGGCCCATATCTCCTGAACCGTAGGTGGCAGGGACGTAAAACTTGGTGGTCAAGGGGTCCACGACCCCTTCTAGGTCTGCCAAAAGTTTTGGGGTCCCTAGCTGGAAATTGAGGTGAGAACCGACCGGGGCATCGGAGCCACCCGCGGCCGGGAATGCTGCGGGTGGTCGGCCGCAAATTAGCGGCAACCTCCCGCTACCTCGGCGGATTGTAACTTGCGGTTTTTGCTGGCCCATATCTCCTGAACTGTAGGTGGCAGGGACGTAAAACTTGGTGGTCAAGGGGTCCATGACCCCTTCTAGGTCTGCCAAAAGTTTTGGGGTCCCTAGCTGGAAATTGAGGTGAGAACCGACCGGGGCATCGGAGCCACCCGCGGCCGGGAATGCTGCGGGTGGTCGGCCGCAAATTAGCGGCAACCTCCCGCTACCTTGGCAGATTGTAACTTGCGGTTTTTGCCGGCCCATATCTCCTGAACCGTAGGTGGCAGGGACGTAAAACTTGGTGGTCAAGGGGTCCATGACCCCTTCTAGGTCTGCCAAAAGTTTTGGGGTCCCTAGCTGGAAATTGAGGTGAGAACCGACCGGGGCATCGGAGCCACCCGCGGCCGGGAATGCTGCGGGTGGTCGGCCGCAAATTAGCGGCAACCTCCCACTACCTCGGCGGATTGTAACTTGCGGTTTTTGCCGGCCCATATCTCCTGAACCGTAGGTGGCAGGGACGTAAAACTTGGTGGTCAAGGGGTCCACGACCCCTTCTAGGTCTGCCAAAAGTTTTGGGGTCCCTAGCTGGAAATTGAGGTGAGAACCGACCGGGGCATCGGAGCCACCCGCGGCCGGGAATGCTGCGGGTGGTCGGCCGCAAATTAGCGGCAACCTCCCGCTACCTCGGCGGATTGTAACTTGCGGTTTTTGCTGGCCCATATCTCCTGAACCGTAGGTGGCAGGGACGTAAAACTTGGTGGTCAAGGGGTCCACGACCCCTTCTAGGTCTGCCAAAAGTTTTGGGGTCCCTAGCTGGAAATTGAGGTGAGAACCGACCGGGGCATCGGAACCACCCGCGGCCGGGAATGCTGCGGGTGGTCGGCCGCAAATTAGCGGCAACCTCCCGCTACCTCGGCGGATTGTAACTTGCGGGTTTTGCCGGCCCATATCTCCTGAACCGTAGGTGGCAGGGACGTAAAACTTGGTGGTCAAGGGGTCCATGACCCCTTCTAGGTCTGCCAAAAGTTTTGGGGTCCCTAGCTGGAAATTGAGGTGAGAACCGACCGGGGCATCGGAGCCACCCGCGGCCGGGAATGCTGCGGGTGGTCGGCCGCAAATTAGCGGCAACCTCCCACTACCTCGGCGGATTGTAACTTGCGGTTTTTGCCGGCCCATATCTCCTGAACCGTAGGTGGCAGGGACGTAAAACTTGGTGGTCAAGGGGTCCACGACCCCTTCTAGGTCTGCCAAAAGTTTTGGGGTCCCTAGCTGGAAATTGAGGTGAGAACCGACCGGGGCATCGGAGCCACCCGCGGCCGGGAATGCTGCGGGTGGTCGGCCGCAAATTAGCGGCAACCTCCCGCTACCTCGGCGGATTGTAACTTGCGGTTTTTGCTGGCCCATATCTCCTGAACCGTAGGTGGCAGGGACGTAAAACTTGGTGGTCAAGGGGTCCACGACCCCTTCTAGGTCTGCCAAAAGTTTTGGGGTCCCTAGCTGGAAATTGAGGTGAGAACCGACCGGGGCATCGGAGCCACCCGCGGCCGGGAATGCTGCGGGTGGTCGGCCGCAAATTAGCGGCAACCTCCCGCTACCTCGGCGGATTGTAACTTGCGGGTTTTGCCGGCCCATATCTCCTGAACCGTAGGTGGCAGGGACGTAAAACTTGGTGGTCAAGGGGTCCATGACCCCTTCTAGGTCTGCCAAAAGTTTTGGGGTCCCTAGCTGGAAATTGAGGTGAGAACCGACCGGGGCATCGGAGCCACCCGCGGCCGGGAATGCTGCGGGTGGTCGGCCGCAAATTAGCGGCAACCTCCCGCTACCTCGGCGGATTGTAACTTGCGGTTTTTGCCGGCCCATATCTCCTGAACCGTAGGTGGCAGGGACGTAAAACTTGGTGGTCAAGGGGTCCATGACCCCTTCTAGGTCTGCCAAAAGTTTTGGGGTCCCTAGCTGGAAATTGAGGTGAGAACCGACCGGGGCATCGGAGCCACCCGCGGCCGAGAATGCTGCGGGTGGTCGGCCGCAAATTAGCGGCAACCTCCCGCTACCTCGGCGGATTGTAACTTGCGGTTTTTGCCGGCCCATATCTCCTGAACCGTAGGTGGCAGGGACGTAAAACTTGGTGGTCAAGGGGTCCACGACCCCTTCTAGGTCTGCCAAAAGTTTTGGGGTCCCTAGCTGGAAATTGAGGTGAGAACCGACCGGGGCATCGGAGCCACCTGCGGACGGGAATGCTGCGGGTGGTCGGCCGCAAATTAGCGGCAACCTCCCGCTACCTCGGCGGATTGTAACTTGCAGTTTTTGCCGGCCCATATCTCCTGAACCGTAGGTGGCAGGGACGTAAAACTTGGTGGTCAAGGGGTCCATGACCCCTTCTAGGTCTGCCAAAAGTTTTGGGGTCCCTAGCTGGAAATTGAGGTGAGAACCGACCGGGGCATCGGAGCCACCCGCGGCCGAGAATGCTGCGGGTGGTCGGCCGCAAATTAGCGGCAACCTCCCGCTACCTCGGCGGATTGTAACTTGCGGTTTTTGCCGGCCCATATCTCCTGAACCGTAGGTGGCAGGGACGTAAAACTTGGTGGTCAAGGGGTCCATGACCCCTTCTAGGTCTGCCAAAAGTTTTGGGGTCCCTAGCTGGAAATTGAGGTGAGAACCGACCGGGGCATCGGAGCCACCCGCGGCCGGGAATGCTGCGGGTGGTCGGCCGCAAATTAGCGGCAACCTCCCGCTACCTCGGCAGATTGTAACTTGCGGTTTTTGCCGGCCCATATCTCCTGAACCGTAGGTGGCAGGGACGTAAAACTTGGTGGTCAAGGGGTCCACGACCCCTTCTAGGTCTGCCAAAAGTTTTGGGGTCCCTAGCTGGAAATTGAGGTGAGAACCGACCGGGGCATCGGAGCCACCCGCGGCCGGGAATGCTGCGGGTGGTCGGCCGCAAATTAGCGGCAACCTCCCGCTACCTCGGCGGATTGTAACTTGCGGTTTTTGCCGGCCCATATCTCCTGAACCGTAGGTGGCAGGGACGTAAAACTTGGTGGTCAAGGGGTCCATGACCCCTTCTAGGTCTGCCAAAAGTTTTGGGGTCCCTAGCTGGAAATTGAGGTGAGAACCGACCGGGGCATCGGAGCCACCCGCGGCCGAGAATGCTGCGGGTGGTCGGCCGCAAATTAGCGGCAACCTCCCGCTACCTCGGCGGATTGTAACTTGCGGTTTTTGCCGGCCCATATCTCCTGAACCGTAGGTGGCAGGGACGTAAAACTTGGTGGTCAAGGGGTCCATGACCCCTTCTAGGTCTGCCAAAAGTTTTGGGGTCCCTAGCTGGAAATTGAGGTGAGAACCGACCGGGGCATCGGAGCCACCCGCGGCCGGGAATGCTGCGGGTGGTCGGCCGCAAATTAGCGGCAACCTCCCGCTACCTCGGCAGATTGTAACTTGCGGTTTTTGCCGGCCCATATCTCCTGAACCGTAGGTGGCAGGGACGTAAAACTTGGTGGTCAAGGGGTCCACGACCCCCTCTAGGTCTGCCAAAAGTTTTGGGGTCCCTAGCTGGAAATTGAGGTGAGAACCGACCGGGGCATCGGAGCCACCCGCGGCCGGGAATGCTGCGGGTGGTCGGCCGCAAATTAGCGGCAACCTCCCGCTACCTCGGCGGATTGTAACTTGCGGTTTTTGCTGGCCCATATCTCCTGAACTGTAGGTGGCAGGGACGTAAAACTTGGTGGTCAAGGGGTCCATGACCCCTTCTAGGTCTGCCAAAAGTTTTGGGGTCCCTAGCTGGAAATTGAGGTGAGAACCGACCGGGGCATCGGAGCCACCCGCGGCCGGGAATGCTGCGGGTGGTCGGCCGCAAATTAGCGGCAACCTCCCGCTACCTTGGCAGATTGTAACTTGCGGTTTTTGCCGGCCCATATCTCCTGAACCGTAGGTGGCAGGGACGTAAAACTTGGTGGTCAAGGGGTCCATGACCCCTTCTAGGTCTGCCAAAAGTTTTGGGGTCCCTAGCTGGAAATTGAGGTGAGAACCGACCGGGGCATCGGAGCCACCCGCGGCCGGGAATGCTGCGGGTGGTCGGCCGCAAATTAGCGGCAACCTCCCACTACCTCGGCGGATTGTAACTTGCGGTTTTTGCCGGCCCATATCTCCTGAACCGTAGGTGGCAGGGACGTAAAACTTGGTGGTCAAGGGGTCCACGACCCCTTCTAGGTCTGCCAAAAGTTTTGGGGTCCCTAGCTGGAAATTGAGGTGAGAACCGACCGGGGCATCGGAGCCACCCGCGGCCGGGAATGCTGCGGGTGGTCGGCCGCAAATTAGCGGCAACCTCCCGCTACCTCGGCGGATTGTAACTTGCGGTTTTTGCTGGCCCATATCTCCTGAACCGTAGGTGGCAGGGACGTAAAACTTGGTGGTCAAGGGGTCCACGACCCCTTCTAGGTCTGCCAAAAGTTTTGGGGTCCCTAGCTGGAAATTGAGGTGAGAACCGACCGGGGCATCGGAACCACCCGCGGCCGGGAATGCTGCGGGTGGTCGGCCGCAAATTAGCGGCAACCTCCCGCTACCTCGGCGGATTGTAACTTGCGGGTTTTGCCGGCCCATATCTCCTGAACCGTAGGTGGCAGGGACGTAAAACTTGGTGGTCAAGGGGTCCATGACCCCTTCTAGGTCTGCCAAAAGTTTTGGGGTCCCTAGCTGGAAATTGAGGTGAGAACCGACCGGGGCATCGGAGCCACCTGCGGACGGGAATGCTGCGGGTGGTCGGCCGCAAATTAGCGGCAACCTCCCGCTACCTCGGCGGATTGTAACTTGCGGTTTTTGCCGGCCCATATCTCCTGAACCGTAGGTGGCAGGGACGTAAAACTTGGTGGTCAAGGGGTCCATGACCCCTTCTAGGTCTGCCAAAAGTTTTGGGGTCCCTAGCTGGAAATTGAGGTGAGAACCGACCGGGGCATCGGAGCCACCCGCGGCCGGGAATGCTGCGGGTGGTCGGCCGCAAATTAGCGGCAACCTCCCGCTACCTCGGCAGATTGTAACTTGCGGTTTTTGCCGGCCCATATCTCCTGAACCGTAGGTGGCAGGGACGTAAAACTTGGTGGTCAAGGGGTCCACGACCCCTTCTAGGTCTGCCAAAAGTTTTGGGGTCCCTAGCTGGAAATTGAGGTGAGAACCGACCGGGGCATCGGAGCCACCCGCGGCCGGGAATGCTGCGGGTGGTCGGCCGCAAATTAGCGGCAACCTCCCGCTACCTCGGCGGATTGTAACTTGCGGTTTTTGCCGGCCCATATCTCCTGAACCGTAGGTGGCAGGGACGTAAAACTTGGTGGTCAAGGGGTCCACGACCCCTTCTAGGTCTGCCAAAAGTTTTGGGGTCCCTAGCTGGAAATTGAGGTGAGAACCGACCGGGGCATCGGAGCCACCCGCGGCCGGGAATGCTGCGGGTGGTCGGCCGCAAATTAGCGGCAACCTCCCGCTACCTCGGCGGATTGTAACTTGCGTTTTTTGCCGGCCCATATCTCCTGAACCGTAGGTGGCAGGGACGTAAAACTTGGTGGTCAAGGGGTCCATGACCCCTTCTAGGTCTGCCAAAAGTTTTGGGTTCCCTAGCTGGAAATTGAGGTGAGAACCGACCGGGGCATCGGAGCCACCCGCGGCCGGGAATGCTGCGGGTGGTCGGCCGCAAATTAGCGGCAACCTCCCGCTACCTCGGCGGATTGTAACTTGCGGTTTTTGCCGGCCCATATCTCCTGAACCGTAGGTGGCAGGGACGTAAAACTTGGTGGTCAAGGGGTCCACGACCCCTTCTAGGTCTGCCAAAAGTTTTGGGGTCCCTAGCTGGAAATTGAGGTGAGAACCGACCGGGGCATCGGAGCCACCCGCGGCCGGGAATGCTGCGGTTGGTCGGCCGCAAATTAGCGGCAACCTCCCGCTACCTCGGCGGATTGTAACTTGCGGTTTTTGCTGGCCCATATCTCCTGAACTGTAGGTGGCAGGGACGTAAAACTTGGTGGTCAAGGGGTCCATGACCCCTTCTAGGTCTGCCAAAAGTTTTGGGGTCCCTAGCTGGAAATTGAGGTGAGAACCGACCGGGGCATCGGAGCCACCCGCGGCCGGGAATGCTGCGGGTGGTCGGCCGCAAATTAGCGGCAACCTCCCGCTACCTTGGCAGATTGTAACTTGCTGTTTTTGCTGGCCCATATCTCCTGAACCGTAGGTGGCAGGGACGTAAAACTTGGTAGTCAAGGGGTCCATGACCCCTTCTAGGTCTGCCAAAAGTTTTGGGGTCCCTAGCTGGAAATTGAGGTGAGAACTGACCGGGGCATCGGAGCCACCCGCGGCCGGGAATGCTGCGGGTGGTCGGCCGCAAATTAGCGGCAACCTCCCGCTACCTCGGCGGATTGTAACTTGCGGTTTTTGCTGGCCCATATCTCCTGAACTGTAGGTGGCAGGGACATAAAACTTGGTGGTCAAGGGGTCCATGACCCCTTCTAGGTCTGCCAAAAGTTTTGGGGTCCCTAGCTGGAAATTGAGGTGAGAACCGACCGGGGCATCGGAGCCACCCGCGGCCGGGAATGCTGCGGGTGGTCGGCCGCAAATTAGCGGCAACCTCCCGCTACCTTGGCAGATTGTAACTTGCTGTTTTTGCCGGCCCATATCTCCTGAACCGTAGGTGGCAGGGACGTAAAACTTGGTGGTCAAGGGGTCCATGACCCCTTCTAGGTCTGCCAAAAGTTTTGGGGTCCCTAGCTGGAAATTGAGGTGAGAACCGACCGGGGCATCGGAGCCACCCGCGGCCGGGAATGCTGCGGGTGGTCGGCCGCAAATTAGCGGCAACCTCCCGCTACCTCGGCGGATTGTAACTTGCGGTTTTTGCCGGCCCATATCTCCTGAACCGTAGGTGGCAGGGACGTAAAACTTGGTGGTCAAGGGGTCCATGACCCCTTCTAGGTCTGCCAAAAGTTTTGGGGTCCCTAGCTGGAAATTGAGGTGAGAACCGACCGGGGCATCGGAGCCACCCGCGGCCGGGAATGCTGCGGGTGGTCGGCCGCAAATTAGCGGCAACCTCCCGCTACCTCGGCAGATTGTAACTTGCGGTTTTTGCCGGCCCATATCTCCTGAACCGTAGGTGGCAGGGACGTAAAACTTGGTGGTCAAGGGGTCCATGACCCCTTCTAGGTCTGCCAAAAGTTTTGGGGTCCCTAGCTGGAAATTGAGGTGAGAACCGACCGGGGCATCGGAGCCACCCGCGGCCGGGAATGCTGCGGGTGGTCGGCCGCAAATTAGCGGCAACCTCCCGCTACCTTGGCAGATTGTAACTTGCGGTTTTTGCCGGCCCATATCTCCTGAACCGTAGGTGGCAGGGACGTAAAACTTGGTGGTCAAGGGGTCCATGACCCCTTCTAGGTCTGCCAAAAGTTTTGGGGTCCCTAGCTGGAAATTGAGGTGAGAACCGACCGGGGCATCGGAGCCACCCGCGGCCGGGAATGCTGCGGGTGGTCGGCCGCAAATTAGCGGCAACCTCCCACTACCTCGGCGGATTGTAACTTGCGGTTTTTGCCGGCCCATATCTCTTGAACCGTAGGTGGCAGGGACGTAAAACTTGGTGGTCAAGGGGTCCATGACCCCTTCTAGGTCTGCCAAAAGTTTTGGGGTCCCTAGCTGGAAATTGAGGTGAGAACCGACCGGGGCATCGGAGCCACCCGCGGCCGGGAATGCTGCGGGTGGTCGGCCGCAAATTTGCGGCAACCTCCCGCTACCTCGGCGGATTGTAACTTGCGGTTTTTGCTGGCCCATATCTCCTGAACCGTAGGTGGCAGGGACGTAAAACTTGGTGGTCAAGGGGTCCACGACCCCTTCTAGGTCTGCCAAAAGTTTTGGGGTCCCTAGCTGGAAATTGAGGTGAGAACCGACCGGGGCATCGGAGCCACCCGCGGCCGGGAATGCTGCGGGTGGTCGGCCGCAAATTAGCGGCAACCTCCCGCTACCTCGGCGGATTGTAACTTGCGGGTTTTGCCGGCCCATATCTCCTGAACCGTAGGTGGCAGGGACGTAAAACTTGGTGGTCAAGGGGTCCATGACCCCTTCTAGGTCTGCCAAAAGTTTTGGGGTCCCTAGCTGGAAATTGAGGTGAGAACCGACCGGGGCATCGGAGCCACCTGCGGACGGGAATGCTGCGGGTGGTCGGCCGCAAATTAGCGGCAACCTCCCGCTACCTCGGCGGATTGTAACTTGCGGTTTTTGCCGGCCCATATCTCCTGAACCGTAGGTGGCAGGGACGTAAAACTTGGTGGTCAAGGGGTCCATGACCCCTTCTAGGTCTGCCAAAAGTTTTGGGGTCCCTAGCTGGAAATTGAGGTGAGAACCGACCGGGGCATCGGAGCCACCCGCGGCCGAGAATGCTGCGGGTGGTCGGCCGCAAATTAGCGGCAACCTCCCGCTACCTCGGCGGATTGTAACTTGCGGTTTTTGCCGGCCCATATCTCCTGAACCGTAGGTGGCAGGGACGTAAAACTTGGTGGTCAAGGGGTCCATGACCCCTTCTAGGTCTGCCAAAAGTTTTGGGGTCCCTAGCTGGAAATTGAGGTGAGAACCGACCGGGGCATCGGAGCCACCCGCGGCCGGGAATGCTGCGGGTGGTTGGCCGCAAATTAGCGGCAACCTCCCGCTACCTCGGCAGATTGTAACTTGCGGTTTTTGCCGGCCCATATCTCCTGAACCGTAGGTGGCAGGGACGTAAAACTTGGTGGTCAAGGGGTCCACGACCCCTTCTAGGTCTGCCAAAAGTTTTGGGGTCCCTAGCTGGAAATTGAGGTGAGAACCGACCGGGGCATCGGAGCCACCCGCGGCCGGGAATGCTGCGGGTGGTCGGCCGCAAATTAGCGGCAACCTCCCGCTACCTCGGCGGATTGTAACTTGCGGTTTTTGCCGGCCCATATCTCCTGAACCGTAGGTGGCAGGGACGTAAAACTTGGTGGTCAAGGGGTCCACGACCCCTTCTAGGTCTGCCAAAAGTTTTGGGGTCCCTAGCTGGAAATTGAGGTGAGAACCGACCGGGGCATCGGAGCCACCCGCGGCCGGGAATGCTGCGGGTGGTCGGCCGCAAATTAGCGGCAACCTCCCGCTACCTCGGCGGATTGTAACTTGCGTTTTTTGCCGGCCCATATCTCCTGAACCGTAGGTGGCAGGGACGTAAAACTTGGTGGTCAAGGGGTCCATGACCCCTTCTAGGTCTGCCAAAAGTTTTGGGGTCCCTAGCTGGAAATTGAGGTGAGAACCGACCAGGGCATCGGAGCCACCCGCGGCCGGGAATGCTGCGGGTGGTCGGCCGCAAATTAGCGGCAACCTGCCGCTACCTCGGCGGATTGTAACTTGCGGTTTTTGCCGGCCCATATCTCCTGAACCGTAGGTGGCAGGGACGTAAAACTTGGTGGTCAAGGGGTCCACGACCCCTTCTAGGTCTGCCAAAAGTTTTGGGGTCCCTAGCTGGAAATTGAGGTGAGAACCGACCGGGGCATCGGAGCCACCCGCGGCCGGGAATGCTGCGGGTGGTCGGCCGCAAATTAGCGGCAACCTCCCGCTACCTCGGCGGATTGTAACTTGCGGTTTTTGCTGGCCCATATCTCCTGAACTGTAGGTGGCAGGGACGTAAAACTTGGTGGTCAAGGGGTCCATGACCCCTTCTAGGTCTGCCAAAAGTTTTGGGGTCCCTAGCTGGAAATTGAGGTGAGAACCGACCGGGGCATCGGAGCCACCCGCGGCCGGGAATGCTGCGGGTGGTCGGCCGCAAATTAGCGGCAACCTCCCGCTACCTTGGCAGATTGTAACTTGCTGTTTTTGCTGGCCCATATCTCCTGAACCGTAGGTGGCAGGGACGTAAAACTTGGTAGTCAAGGGGTCCATGACCCCTTCTAGGTCTGCCAAAAGTTTTGGGGTCCCTAGCTGGAAATTGAGGTGAGAACTGACCGGGGCATCGGAGCCACCCGCGGCCGGGAATGCTGCGGGTGGTCGGCCGCAAATTAGCGGCAACCTCCCGCTACCTCGGCGGATTGTAACTTGCGGTTTTTGCTGGCCCATATCTCCTGAACTGTAGGTGGCAGGGACGTAAAACTTGGTGGTCAAGGGGTCCATGACCCCTTCTAGGTCTGCCAAAAGTTTTGGGGTCCCTAGCTGGAAATTGAGGTGAGAACCGACCGGGGCATCGGAGCCACCCGCGGCCGGGAATGCTGCGGGTGGTCGGCCGCAAATTAGCGGCAACCTCCCGCTACCTTGGCAGATTGTAACTTGCTGTTTTTGCCGGCCCATATCTCCTGAACCGTAGGTGGCAGGGACGTAAAACTTGGTGGTCAAGGGGTCCATGACCCCTTCTAGGTCTGCCAAAAGTTTTGGAGTCCCTAGCTGGAAATTGAGGTGAGAACCGACCGGGGCATCGGAGCCACCCGCGGCCGGGAATGCTGCGGGTGGTCGGCCGCAAATTAGCGGCAACCTCCCGCTACCTCGGCGGATTGTAACTTGCGGTTTTTGCCGGCCCATATCTCCTGAACCGTAGGTGGCAGGGACGTAAAACTTGGTGGTCAAGGGGTCCATGACCCCTTCTAGGTCTGCCAAAAGTTTTGGGGTCCCTAGCTGGAAATTGAGGTGAGAACCGACCGGGGCATCGGAGCCACCCGCGGCCGGGAATGCTGCGGGTGGTCGGCCGCAAATTAGCGGCAACCTCCCGCTACCTCGGCGGATTGTAACTTGCGGTTTTTGCCGGCCCATATCTCCTGAACCGTAGGTGGCAGGGACGTAAAACTTGGTGGTAAAGGGGTCCATGACCCCTTCTAGGTCTGCCAAAAGTTTTGGGGTCCCTAGCTGGAAATTGAGGTGAGAACCGACCGGGGCATCGGAGCCACCCGCGGCCGGGAATGCTGCGGGTGGTCGGCCGCAAATTAGCGGCAACCTCCCGCTACCTCGGCGGATTGTAACTTGCGGTTTTTGCCGGCCCATATCTCCTGAACCATAGGTGGCAGGGACGTAAAACTTGGTGGTCAAGGGGTCCATGACCCCTTCTAGGTCTGCCAAAAGTTTTGGGGTCCCTAGCTGGAAATTGAGGTGAGAACCGACCGGGGCATCGGAGCCACCCGCGGCCGGGAATGCTGCGGGTGGTCGGCCGCAAATTAGCGGCAACCTCCCGCTACCTTGGCAGATTGTAACTTGCTGTTTTTGCCGGCCCATATCTCCTGAACCGTAGGTGGCAGGGACGTAAAACTTGGTGGTCAAGGGGTCCATGACCCCTTCTAGGTCTGCCAAAAGTTTTGGAGTCCCTAGCTGGAAATTGAGGTGAGAACCGACCGGGGCATCGGAGCCACCCGCGGCCGGGAATGCTGCGGGTGGTCGGCCGCAAATTAGCGGCAACCTCCCGCTACCTCGGCGGATTGTAACTTGCGGGTTTGCCGGCCCATATCTCCTGAACCGTAGGTGGCAGGGACGTAAAACTTGGTGGTCAAGGGGTCCATGACCCCTTCTAGGTCTGCCAAAAGTTTTGGAGTCCCTAGCTGGAAATTGAGGTGAGAACCGACCGGGGCATCGGAGCCACCCGCGGCCGGGAATGCTGCGGGTGGTCGGCCGCAAATTAGCGGCAACCTCCCGCTACCTCGGCGGATTGTAACTTGCGGTTTTTGCCGGCCCATATCTCCTGAACCGTAGGTGGCAGGGACGTAAAACTTGGTGGTAAAGGGGTCCATGACCCCTTCTAGGTCTGCCAAAAGTTTTGGGGTCCCTAGCTGGAAATTGAGGTGAGAACCGACCGGGGCATCGGAGCCACCCGCGGCCGGGAATGCTGCGGGTGGTCGGCCGCAAATTAGCGGCAACCTCCCGCTACCTCGGCGGATTGTAACTTGCGGTTTTTGCCGGCCCATATCTCCTGAACCATAGGTGGCAGGGACGTAAAACTTGGTGGTCAAGGGGTCCATGACCCCTTCTAGGTCTGCCAAAAGTTTTGGGGTCCCTAGCTGGAAATTGAGGTGAGAACCGACCGGGGCATCGGAGCCACCCGCGGCCGGGAATGCTGCGGGTGGTCGGCCGCAAATTAGCGGCAACCTCCCGCTACCTCGGCGGATTGTAACTTGCGGTTTTTGCCGGCCCATATCTCCTGAACCGTAGGTGGCAGGGACGTAAAACTTGGTGGTCAAGGGGTCCATGACCCCTTCTAGGTCTGCCAAAAGTTTTGGGGTCCCTAGCTGGAAATTGAGGTGAGAACCGACCGGGGCATCGGAGCCACCCGCGGCCGGGAATGCTGCGGGTGGTCGGCCGCAAATTAGCGGCAACCTCCCGCTACCTCGGCAGATTGTAACTTGCGGTTTTTGCCGGCCCATATCTCCTGAACCGTAGGTGGCAGGGACGTAAAACTTGGTGGTCAAGGGGTCCATGACCCCTTCTAGGTCTGCCAAAAGTTTTGGGGTCCCTAGCTGGAAATTGAGGTGAGAACCGACCGGGGCATCGGAGCCACCCGCGGCCGGGAATGCTGCGGGTGGTCGGCCGCAAATTAGCGGCAACCTCCCGCTACCTCGGCGGATTGTAACTTGCGGTTTTTGCTGGCCCATATCTCCTGAACCGTAGGTGGCAGGGACGTAAAACTTGGTGGTCAAGGGGTCCACGACCCCTTCTAGGTCTGCCAAAAGTTTTGGGGTCCCTAGCTGGAAATTGAGGTGAGAACCGACCGGGGCATCGGAGCCACCCGCGGCCAGGAATGCTGCGGGTGGTCGGCCGCAAATTAGCGGCAACCTCCCGCTACCTCGGCGGATTGTAACTTGCGGTTTTTGCTGGCCCATATCTCCTGAACCGTAGGTGGCAGGGACGTAAAACTTGGTAGTCAAGGGGTCCATGACCCCTTCTAGGTCTGCCAAAAGTTTTGGGGTCCCTAGCTGGAAATTGAGGTGAGAACCGACCGGGGCATCGGAGCCACCCGCGGCCGGGAATGCTGCGGGTGGTCGGCCGCAAATTAGCGGCAACCTCCCGCTACCTCGGCGGATTGTAACTTGCGGTTTTTGCTGGCCCATATCTCCTGAACTGTAGGTGGCAGGGACGTAAAACTTGGTGGTCAAGGGGTCCATGACCCCTTCTAGGTCTGCCAAAAGTTTTGGGGTCCCTAGCTGGAAATTGAGGTGAGAACCGACCGGGGCATCGGAGCCACCCGCGGCCGGGAATGCTGTGGGTGGTCGGCCGCAAATTAGCGGCAACCTCCCGCTACCTTGGCAGATTGTAACTTGCGGTTTTTGCCGGCCCATATCTCCTGAACCGTAGGTGGCAGGGACGTAAAACTTGGTGGTCAAGGGGTCCATGACCCCTTCTAGGTCTGCCAAAAGTTTTGGGGTCCCTAGCTGGAAATTGAGGTGAGAACCGACCGGGGCATCGGAGCCACCCGCGGCCGGGAATGCTGCGGGTGGTCGGCCGCAAATTAGCGGCAACCTCCCACTACCTCGGCGGATTGTAACTTGCGGTTTTTGCTGGCCCATATCTCCTGAACCGTAGGTGGCAGGGACGTAAAACTTGGTGGTCAAGGGGTCCACGACCCCTTCTAGGTCTGCCAAAAGTTTTGGGGTCCCTAGCTGGAAATTGAGGTGAGAACCGACCGGGGCATCGGAGCCACCCGCGGCCGGGAATGCTGCGGGTGGTCGGCCGCAAATTAGCGGCAACCTCCCGCTACCTCGGCGGATTGTAACTTGCGGTTTTTGCTGGCCCATATCTCCTGAACCGTAGGTGGCAGGGACGTAAAACTTGGTGGTCAAGGGGTCCACGACCCCTTCTAGGTCTGCCAAAAGTTTTGGGGTCCCTAGCTGGAAATTGAGGTGAGAACCGACCGGGGCATCGGAGCCACCCGCGGCCGGGAATGCTGCGGATGGTCGGCCGCAAATTAGCGGCAACCTCCCGCTACCTCGGCGGATTGTAACTTGCGGTTTTTGCCGGCCCATATCTCCTGAACCATAGGTGGCAGGGACGTAAAACTTGGTGGTGAAGGGGTCCAGGACCCCTTCTAGGTCTGCCAAAAGTTTTGGGGTCCCTAGCTGGAAATTGAGGTGAGAACCGACCGGGGCATCAAAGCCACCCGCGGCCGGGAATGCTGCGGGTGGTCGGCCGCAAATTAGCGGCAACCTCCCGCTACCTCGGCGGATTGTAACTTGCGGTTTTTGCTGGCCCATATCTCCTGAACCGTAGGTGGCAGGGACGTAAAACTTGGTGGTCAAGGGGTCCAGGACCCCTTCTAGGTCTGCCAAAAGTTTTGGGGTCCCTAGCCGGAAATTGAGGTGAGAACCGACTGGGGCATCGGAGCCACCCGCGGCCGGGAATGCTGTGGGTGGTCGGCCGCAAATTAGCGGCAGCCACCCGCTACCTCGGCGGATTGTAACTTGGGCTTTTTGCCGGCCCATATCTCCTGAACCGTGGGTGGCAGGGACGTAAAATTTGGTGGTCAAGGGGTCCAGGACCCCTTCTAGGTCTGCTAAAAGTTTGGGGTCCCTAGCTCGAAATTGAGGTGAGAACCGAGCCACCCGCGGCCGGGAATGCTGCGAGTGGTCTGCCGCAAATTAGCAGCAGCCTCCCGCGTTCTCGGGGGATTGTAACTTGTGGTATTTGCCGACCCATATCTCCTGAACCATAGGTGGCAGGGACGTAGAACTTGGTGGTCAAGGGGTCCAGGACCCCTTCTAGGTCTGCTAAAAGTTTGGGGTTCCTAGCTGGAAATTGGGTTGAGAACCGACCGGGGAATCGGAGCCACCCGCGGCCGGGAATGCTGCGAGTGGTCTGCCGCAAATTAGCAGCAGCCTCCCGCAACCTCGGCGGATTGTAACTTGCGGTTTTTGCCGGCCCATATCTCCTGAACCAAAGGTGGCAATGACTTGAAACTTAGTGGTCGAGGGGTCCAGGACCCCTTCTAGGTCTGCTAATAGTTTGGGGTCTCTGGACCCAAAAGGTCCCGAGGACACACTTGTTGAAATCACTTAGAAGGCTGTGTGTCAAAACATCCACTGGCTAAGTCTTTTTGCGTCACAAAATTTCAAAGTCCCAGTGTTCAAAAGTTTTGGGAAACTCACCACAACTCTGGATCCCGAGGTAGCCTGAGGTTTGAGCTCCACGTTTCTTGTCGCCTAGGAGGAGCATGGGACTGAGCCAGAACCGACCCAGGAGGAGCATGGGACTGAGCCAGAACCGACCCAGGAGGAGCATGGGACTGAGCCAGAAGGAGCATGGGACTGAGCCAGAACCGACCCAGGAGGAGCATGGGACTGAGCCAGAACAGACCCAGGAGGGGCATGGGACTGAGCCAGAACAGACCCAGGAGGGGCATGGGACTGAGCCAGAACAGACCCAGGAGGGGCATGGGACTGAGCCAGAACCGACCCAGGAGGGGCATGGGACTGAGCCAGAACAGACCCAGGAGGAGCATGGGACTGAGCCAGAACAGACCCAGGAGGAGCATGGGACTGAGCCAGAACAGACCCAGGAGGAGCATGGGACTGAGCCAGAACAGACCCAGGAGGAGCATGGGACTGAGCCAGAACAGACCCAGGAGGAGCATGGGACTGAGCCAGAACCGATGCAGAGGAGCATGGGACTGAGCCAGAACCGACGCAGAGGAGCATGGGACTGAGCCAGAACCGACGCAGAGGAGCATGGGACTGAGCCAGAACCGACGCAGAGGAGCATGGGACTGAGCCAGAACCGACGCAGAGGAGCATGGGACTGAGCCAGAACCGACGCAGAAGATGATAGAGAGGAGTGAGAGTAGGGATGGGCGATAAAACGATACCGATATGTATCGCGATAGTCACATGTTCGATAGCAATAACGATAAAACGTTCGATATTAGAATATTAGAACTTGAAAAGTACTATTTCCGCTTGTGCAGCCAGCCCCCACGTAACTACACACACCCTGGGGGTCCAGCCAGCTCGTAGTCCTATCACAGCCCCTGGCCTGTACAGACCCGTTTCCTCTCCCGGCAGCTGACGTCACATCCAGGCCAGGGAGTTCTCTGTACCTATCACAGCGCTCCGCAGCCCCTGTACAGACGCACCGCCCGCAGCTGACATCACATCCAGGCGCGGCGGTGGTCCGTTACTGGGGAGTTAGGTGGTTCCTGTGCGGCAGACTACGAGCTGGCTGGACCCCCAGGGTATGTGTAGTTACGCGGGGGCTGGCTGCACAAGCGGAAAAAGTACTTTCAAGAACTGTTCTAATATTCTAATAAGAATAGGCGAAAAAAACAAATGTACAAAAACCGAGTTGGAAAAAAAAAAATAGTACTTTCAAGTTTCAACTAAAAAAGGTGGCCGGTTATTACTGGGGAGTTCTTCTCTGTACCTATCACAGCGCAGCCCCTGTACAGCCCGCAGCTGACGTCACATCCAGGCGCGGGGGTGGTCCGTCAGGTCAGAGTCAGAGTGTCACAGTCAGACACACATATACAGCAGCATTTCTCCGGACTCCTCCTCAGTCCTCCCTCCACACAGTGAGCTCTCCTCCCTCCCCGCCCAGCCCTAGTTGCTAGGTTACCAAAAGTGTGAGAGTGCCTTTGTTAATGCAACCAACCAATGCAAAAAATGAGTGCCGCAGCGAGTGAGGAAATTGTAAATAAAAGAGGAAAAGTCAGCTCGCCAGTATGGCAGTTTTTTGGATATTATAAGTCTGACCGTAGTCAGACCAATGTCATCTGCAGGTTATGCAAGACCGTTGCGTTGTACCTACCAAGACTGGTAATAGCACAAACTTGTTTTACCACCTTAGCCGCGCTCATCCTTTGGAGCACAGCCGTATTCAACCAACAACATCTGCAACACCGCACAAGCAGCAGACCACCATGGAGAGGTACTCTGCATCAGTGCCTAATGACAAAGAATCTAAACGGTACAAAGATATAAACGGAGGCAGTGGCATATCATATAGCCAAAGACATGCTTCCGCTTAGCACTGTCGAGAAGCCAGGTTATAAAAAGCTCATACACGTGCTTGACCCACGCTGTTATTCCTGGCCGAAAGTACTTTTCTAAGACTGCCATTCCTAAGCTGTATGTAATGTGCAAAGAATCTGTGCAGCAAGAAATATTGTCAGCCAAGTACTTTGCAACAACCTCTGACCTGCGGTCAAGCCGTACTTCTGAGCCATACATTAGCTTGACCATTCAAACGACAATGAATGGGGTTTGAAAACCAGATGTCTTGAGACTGCATATTTCCCCGAAGATCACACAGAAGTGATAGCAGAAGGCTTGAAGGAGGCACTGTTGTCCTGGAGTCTGAATGAAGACAAAATGGTGTGCATCACCACAGACAGCAGGGCAAATGTAGTGAAGGCGACTTCACTGAACAACTGGACACGGCTGCAGTGTTTTGGCCATCGTTTGCACTCTGCTATTGGTGAGTAGCTTTGTCATTTTAATGCTCGTCATCAATGTTGTACACGATCTATTATCAGTTATTTACACTGGCATTGTTTTTCTGCAGGTGCTGCAGGAAAAGATAAAAGAGTGGAGAGGGCTGTAGGTGTGTGCAAGAAAGTGGTATCTGCCTTTTCTTACTCGTGGAAGAAAAAGAGTGCGCTCTCTAAAGCACAGGAACGTCTCCATCTTCCCACACACCAGCTGGTCACAGAGTCACTAACCAGGTGGGGCTCAAGACAAAAGATGGTGGCAAGGGTCCTAGAGCAACAAAAGGCCATCATTGAAGTTCTGTCTTCTGACAAAAACAACAGGCACCTGATCCCAACGTGGCAGGATAATGACGTCCTTGAGTCAATGCATGCGGCCTTAACTCCTCTCCTGGAGTTCACAGACTCCCTTTCTGGGGAGTCATATGTGACGGTCTCGTACGTGAAGCCTGTGCTCCACCTTTTCCGCTCCAGTTTTCTGAAAGTTAATGAGGGGGACACTGAGGTCACAAAAGAGCTGAAGACAAAGATAATGACTTATCTCGACGAGAAATATGCTGACCCTGACACAGATGATCTTCTTGACATGGCTACCTTCGTCGACCCTAGATTTAAGGGCCAATACATCAGACCAGAGAAGGTAGGGGCCATTCAAATGAGAGCTGTGTCTGAGATCATGCATGAAGACCAGGGCCAACAATCACAGGCAGGGCCTTCTGAAGGAGCAGCAGACCAAGGTGCAGAAGGAGGAGCTGCAAGTGGACCACCTCTGCCACTGGGCGTGAAGAAGCAACGCAAATCATTGGGGAGCTTTTTCAAAAAACAGTGCCAAGATGATGATGCTTTGCCTCTCACTGAAAAACAAAAAGTGGAGAGCGAGCTGGAAAGTTACCTGAGGTGCCCTGATGCAGACAGTGAGTCTAACCCTCTGGACTGGTGAAGGCTACATGAACACAACTTCCCCAGATTGTCTCTGCTGGCGAAAAAGTACTTGTGCATTCCCGCCACCAGCACCCCCTCAGAAAGAATTTTTAGTACTGGGGGTAATATTGTTACATGCACCAGAGAAGCTTTAGAGCCAGAGAAGGTCAACCAGCTGGTGTTCCTAGCACAAAACCTGGACTAAAATATACTTGAATAATTCAACTAAGTATGATGATTAGAGTAAGAATAGCTTGAAGACTGAGTTACTTTTTCATATTTCTGCAGGTTTTATATTTCAAACAATGTTACTGTACTGTAGGTTTGTTTTTTATGTTACAGATGTACTGTACCTCAGTCTACCTCAGTTTTATTTGTTTACAAAACACTGCACATACAGCAGGCCTCGACAAATCCCGGGCGCCAGGTCGCATTTGCGACTAGAATTAGCGACCTGGCGCCTGGGGTGCCCTGCTTGAGCTGTCCTGTCCCTTTTGCGCCCCCCACCTCCTCTTCGAGTTCACGGACTTCCACGCCGTCCAGAAATTTAGTCCCCGGCTTTTCGGCCTTCTTCTGTGAGATGAGAAGCTAGGGGAACTGGCGCCCTCTTGTGGTGGCCGGGAGTAATGCATGTTCTCAATGCCTTTTCTTCTCCTTCCAAAGAGGAGAAGAGAGGGAAGTTTTTTAAGGCTTCATCTCTCTGTCCAGTTACCTTTGCTTAAAGGTAAGTGGACAGGGAGTGTGGTTATTATTAATTTATTTTTTAAATGTAAAAAAAATAATTTTTTCTTTTTTTTTTTTAATTATTAAAAAAAAAAATAAAAAAATGTTTTCTTTTTTTTTCTTCAATTCTTATTAAAAAAAAATATATATATATATATAAATATATATATATATCTTTTTTTTTTTTTCCTCATCGCCGTGCCACAGCCAAAGGCCCCTTTCACACGGGCTGTCTGATCAGGTCCGCCTGTCAGTTTTTCAGGCAGACCTGATCGGACCGTTCAGTCTCCTCTATGGAGCGGTAATCTGCCGCCATCTGACCCTGCCCGCCAAAAACAGACGGATGGTGGTTCTATTTTCTATCCATCCCGTGGATCCGATCAGATGGCATCGGATGGAAAGAGACAGACAGTCTGTTTCCATCCAATTGCGCTATATAGGAGAGTGGGGTTCTAGTCGTATTTATGTGTAAATTTAGTATCAGTTTTATTAAATAAAGCTTGGTTGTTAGTTTAAAAAAAAAAAAAAAACTGGCTCCTAACTTTTTTAGCTGGCTCCTAGATTTCAGGCAAATTTGTCAAGCCCTGACATACAGTACATAGCAGCTGCTACTACTACAGTGCACTACAGCATACCCAGCAGGCCAGCAGCGGAGCAGCCACATTCACACTGGCAATCTTCTGATTCCTGACAGCTGTGAGCGGCTAGATGTGGCTGCCGGCCCTGTTAACTAGAATGATAGGTCGCAGCTATTCGCGGCTAGCTAGCCTTAAAGTGGTTTGTTAGGGCCAGCTTGGCCCAAATTACAGGCCAAGTTCACCTTTTGGAACATGTTCGTTTCAACTTACAGCCTATGCAGGTTGCAGTTGGTTGTGGTGCGTTTTTTTTTTTTTTTTTACACATATTTGATGCAATGTGTGTTTTTGGGATGGGTCTGTTGTCATACGGAGAGAAACTAAACACTTTATTCACCAGAAGGTGAACAGCTAGTGAACCTCATAGCACTAAATTCTTAGGTTTCTCTGTTTATATTTAACAGTTTGCACTATTTTATTACACTTTATTAAGCATTTCTTACATTTTCTTTCATTTTGCACCTAAATGTAAGATAATTGTTAAGTGTTCATTGTGACTTATGTTTACATTTTAATTATTTGAGTTTTACATGGTTGTGTTGACATTTTATTGTCTTAAGAACTGAGGGGATTATTATGATCAGACTCAGAGAAAGGTTAAGTTTAAAATAAAAATGTTTAAATGTAACATTTTTCTCCTGGTCCTTATTTTAATGGGTAATAAAAAATATCAATAATTATCGATATTATGAAACACTGATATCGTGATACAGTTTTCAGCCATATCTATGCCCAGCCCTAAGTGAGAGAAAGGGAGGTAGGAGAGGGTTTCCCGATCTCTCAGCTGTCATCTTCTTCCCTCCCTTCTTCTGACCACCATTCTTCCACACTTTCACCCATTCAGGGATCTCTTTGGAATCTTCCGTTTCTGGCCGCCATCCTTCAAACAATCTTCTCAGCTTCACTGCAGTTCTGCAAAAAGGACAAAGTTAGTTTTTCTGCCCAAAACCAGTTTGTGACCAATTTTAAACCCTTCAAATCCCCCCCCCCCCTTCAGACAAATAGCCCCTTGCTCCAATCTGGATATTGCTACACATTTACATGACACCGAACCTCAACCCAATAACCCCCCCTCCAAAAGAAGTTCAATTCATACACAGTGAGGGACATCCCCCCCCCATACACAGCGAGGGACATCCCCCCCCCCCCCCATACACAGCGAGGGACATCCCCCCCCCCTATACAGAGCGAGGGACACCCCCCCAGAAAACACAGCGGGGGACATTCCCCTCTCCCCCCCATATAGAGCAACCCCCATATAGAGCTACAGACATCCCCCCCCCCATATACAGCTACAGACATCCCCCCCCCATATACAGACATCCCCCCCCCATATACAGCTACAGACAATCCCCCCCCCATATACAGCTACAGATATCCCCCCCCCCATATACAGCTACAGATATCCCCCCCCCCATATACAGCTACAGACAATCCCCCCCCCCCCCCCATATACAGCTACAGACAATCCCCCCCCCATATACAGCTACAGACATCCCCCCCCCCATATACAGCTACAGACATCCCCCCCATATACAGCTACAGACAATCCCCCCCCCCCCATATACAGACATCTCCCCCCATATACAGACATCTCCCCCCATATACAGACATCCCCCCCCCATATACAGCTACAGACAATCCCCCCCCCCCATATACAGACATCTCCCCCCATATACAGACATCCCCCCCCATACACAGACATCCCCCCCCATATACAGACATCTCCCCCCCCCCCATATACAGACATCTCCCCCCCCATATACAGACATCTCCCCCCCCATATACAGACATCTCCCCCCCCATATACAGACATCCCCCCCATATACAGACATCTCCCCCCTCCTTGGCAGAGATTGCAGAAGAAGAAGCAGACCCCCATATACAGACATCTCCCCCATATACAGACATCCCCCCCCCATATACAGACATCCCCCCCATATACAGACATCCCCCCCTCCTTGGCAGAGATTGCAGAAGAAGCAGATCCCCATATACAGACATCTCCCCCCCATATACAGACATCCCCCACATCCCCCCCATATACAGACATCTCCCCCCCCCCATATACAGACATCCCCCCCTCCTTGGCAGAGATTGCAGACGAGGCAGACCCCCATATACAGACACCCCCCCCATATACAGACATCTCCCCCCATATACAGACACCCCCCCCCCATATACAGACATCCCCCCTCCTTGGCAGAGATTGCAGAAAAAGCAGACCCCCATATACAGACACCCCCCCCATATACAGACACCCCCCCCCCCCATATACAGACACCCCTCCTCCTTGGCAGAGATTGCAGAAGAAGCAGACCCCCATATACAGACACCCCCCCCACATACAGACACCCCCCCCCCCCCACATACAGACACCCCCCCCACATATACAGACATCTCCCCCACATACAGACATCCCCCATATACAGACACCCCCCCCCCCCCCTTGGCAGAGATTGCAGAAGAAGAAGCAGACCCCCATATACAGACATCTCCCCCATATACAGACATCTCCCCCTCCTTGGTAGAGATTGCAGAAGAAGAAGCAGACCCCCATATACAGACATCTCCCCCCATATACAGACATCCCCCACATCCCCCCATATACAGACACCCCCCCCCATATACAGACATCCCCCACATCCCCCCATATACAGACATCCCCCCTCCTTGGCAGAGATTGCAGAAAAAGCAGACCCCCATATACAGACACCCCCCCCCATATACAGACACCCCCCCCATATACAGACACCTCTCCTCCTTGGCAGAGATTGCAGAAGAAGCAGACCCCCATATACAGACACCCCCCCCACATACAGACACCCCCCCCACATATACAGACATCTCCCCCACATCCCCCCACATACAGACATCCCCCATATACAGACACCCCCCCCCCCTTGGCAGAGATTGCAGAAGAAGAAGCAGACCCCCATATACAGACATCTCCCCCATATACAGACATCTCCCCCTCCTTGGTAGAGATTGCAGAAGAAGAAGCAGACCCCCATATACAGACATCTCCCCCCATATACAGACATCCCCCACATCCCCCCATATACAGACCCCCCCCCCCATATACAGACATCCCCCACATCCCCCCATATACAGACATCCCCCCCCCCATATACAGACATCCCCCCTCCTTGGCAGAGATTGCAGAAGAAGCAGACCCCCATATACAGACACCCCCCCCCCCCATTTACAGACATCTCCCCCCACATACAGACATCCCCCCTCCTTGGCAGAGATTGCAGAAGAAGAAGCAGACCCCCATATACAGACACCCCCCATATACAGACATCTCCCCCCCATATACAGACATCCCCCCATATACAGACATCCCCCCTCCTTGGCAGAGATTGCAGAAAAAGCAGACCCCCATATACAGACACCCCCCCCCATATACAGACACCCCCCCCCCATATACAGACACACCCCCCCCCCTATACAGACACCCCCCCTCCTTGGCAGAGATTGCAGAAGAAGCAGACCCCCATATACAGACACCCCCCCCCACATACAGACACCCCCCCCCCCCCCACATACAGACATCTCCCCCCATATACAGACATCTCCCCCCCATATACAGACATCTCCCCCACATCCCCCCACATACAGACATCCCCCATATACAGACACCCCCCCCCCCCCCTTGGCAGAGATTGCAGAAGAAGAAGCAGACCCCCCATATACAGACATCTCCCCCATATACAGACATCTCCCCCTCCTTGGTAGAGATTGCAGAAGAAGAAGCAGACCCCCATATACAGACATCTCCCCCCATATACAGACATCCCCCACATCCCCCCATATACAGACATCCCCCCTCCTTGGCAGAGATTGCAGAAGAAGCAGACCCCCATATACAGACATCTCCCCCCCATATACAGACATCCCCCACATCCCCCCACATACAGACATCCCCCCTCCTTGGCAGAGATTGCAGAAGAAGAAGCAGACCCCCATATACAGACACCCCCCATATACAGACATCTCCCCCCCATATACAGACATCCCCCCATATACAGACATCTCCCCCCCCCCATATACAGACATCTCCCCCCCCCCCCATATACAGACATCTCCCCCCCCCCCCCATATACAGACATCTCCCCCCATATACAGACATCTCCCCCCATATACAGACATCCCCCACATCCCCCCATATACAGACACCCCCCCCCCCCCCCATATACAGACATCCCCCACATCCCCCCATATACAGACATCCCCCCTCCTTGGCAGAGATTGCAGAAGAAGCAGACCCCCATATACAGACATCTCCCCCCCATATACAGACATCCCCCACATCCCCCCATATACAGACCCCCCCCCCCCCATATACAGACATCCCCCCTCCTTGGCAGAGATTGCAGAAGAAGCAGACCCCCATATACAGACACCCCCCATATACAGACATCTCCCCCCCATATACAGACATCCCCCCATATACAGACATCTCCCCCCCCATATACAGACATCTCCCCCCCCCCCCATATACAGACATCTCCCCCCCCCCCATATACAGACATCTCCCCCCCATATACAGACATCTCCCCCCCATATACAGACATCTCCCCCCCATATACAGACATCTCCCCCCCATATACAGACATCTCCCCCCCATATACAGACATCTCCCCCCAATATACAGACATCTCCCCCCATATACAGACATCCCCCCTCCTTGGCAGAGATTGCAGAAGAAGAAGCAGACCCCCATATACAGACATCCCCCACATCCCCCCATATACAGACATCCCCCCCCATATACAGACATCCCCCACATCCCCCCATAAACAGACATCCCCCCATATACAGACATCCCCCCCTCCTTGGCAGAGATTGCAGAAGAAGCAGACCCCCATATACAGACACCCCCCCCCCCCCATATACAGACATCTCCCCCCACATACAGACATCCCCCCTCCTTGGCAGAGATTGCAGAAGAAGAAGCAGACCCCCATATACAGACACCCCCCCATATACAGACATCCCCCACATACAGACATCTCCCCCCCCCCATATACAGACATCCCCCCCCCATATACAGACATCTCCCCCCCTTATACAGACATCTCCCCATATACAGACATCCCCCCCCCATATACAGACATCTCCCCCCCCCCATATACAGACATCTCCCCCCCCCCATATACAGACATCTCCCCCCCCATATACAGACATCTCCCCCCCCCCCATATACAGACATCTCCCCCCCCATATACAGACATCTCCCCCCCCCCATATACAGACATCTTCCCCCCCCATATACAGACATCTTCCCCCCCCCATATACAGACATCTCCCCCCCCATATACAGACATCTCCCCCCCCCATATACAGACATCTCCCCCCCCATATACAGACATCTCCCCCCCCCATATACAGACATCTCCCCCCCCCATATACAGACATCTCCCCCCCCCCATATACAGACATCTCCCCCCCCCATATACAGACATCTCCCCCCATATACAGACATCCCCCCTCCTTGGCAGAGATTGCAGAAGAAGAAGCAGACCCCCATATACAGACATTTCCCCCCCCCCCATATACAGACATCTCCCCCCCATATACAGACATCTCCCCCCATATACAGACATCTCCCCCCATATACAGACATCCCCCCCTCCTTGGCAGAGATTGCAGAAGAAGCAGACCCCCATATACAGACATCTCCCCATATACAGACATCTCTCCCCCCCATATACAGACATCTCTCCCCCCCATATACAGACATCTCCCCCCACATACAGACATCTCCCCCCACATACAGACATCTCCCCCCACATACAGACATCCCCCCATATACAGACATCTCCCCCCACATACAGACATCTCCCCCCCATATATACAGACATCCCCCCATATACAGACATCTCCCCCCATATACAGACATCTCCCCCCCCATATACAGACATCTCCCCCCATATACAGACATCTCCCCCCCTATATACAGACATCTCCCCCCCTATATACAGACATCTCCCCCCACATACAGACATCTCCCCCCACATACAGACATCTCCCCCCCCCCCATATACAGACATCTCCCCCCCCCCCATATACAGACATCTCCCCCCCCATATGCAGACATCTCCCCCCATATACAGACATCTCCCCCCCATATACAGACATCTCCCCCCCCCATATGCAGACATCTCCCCCCCATATGCAGACATGTCCCCCCATATACAGACATCTCCCCCCACATACAGACATCTCCCCCCCCATATACAGACATCTCCCCCCACATACAGACATCTCCCCCCCATATACAGACATCTCCCCCCCTATATACAGACATCCCCCCATATACAGACATCTCCCCCCCATATACAGACATCTCCCCCCCTATATACAGACATCTCCCCCCATATACAGACATCCCCCCATATACAGACATCTCCCCCCATATACAGACATCTCCCCCCATATACAGACATCTTCCCCCCCCCCCATATACAGACATCTTCCCCCCATATACAGACATCTCCCCCCACATACAGACATCCCCCCCCCATATACAGACATCTCCCCCCCCCCATATACAGACATCTCCCCCCATATACAGACATCTCCCCCCATATACAGACATCTCCCCCCCATATACAGACATCTCCCCCCCCCCATATGCAGACATCTCCCACCATATACAGACATCTCCCCCCCCCCCATATACAGACATCTCCCCCCCATATACAGACATCTCCCCCCCCCATATGCAGACATCTCCCCCCCATATGCAGACATGTCCCCCCATATACAGACATCTCCCCCCCCATATACAGACATCTCCCCCCCCATATACAGACATCTCCCCCCACATACAGACATCTCCCCCCACATACAGACATCTCCCCCCACATACAGACATCTCCCCCCACATACAGACATCTCCCCCCCATATACAGACATCTCCCCCCCTATATACAGACATCCCCCCATATACAGACATCCCCCCATATACAGACATCTCCCCCCCATATACAGACATCTCCCCCCCTATATACAGACATCCCCCCATATACAGACATCCCCCCATATACAGACATCTCCCCCCATATACAGACATCTTCCCCCCCCCCCATATACAGACATCTTCCCCCCATATACAGACATCTCCCCCCACATACAGACATCCCCCCCCCCATATACAGACATCTCCCCCCCCCATATACAGACATCTCCCCCCCCCATATACAGACATCTCCCCCCCATATGCAGACATCTCCCCCCATATACAGACATCTCCCCCCATATACAGACATCTCCCCCCCATATACAGACATCTCCCCCCCATATACAGACATCTCCCCCCCATATACAGACATCTCCCCCCCATATACAGACATCTCCCCCCCCCCCCATATGCAGACATCTCCCCCCATATACAGACATCTCCCCCCCCCCATATGCAGACATCTCCCCCCCATATGCAGACATCTCCCCCCCCATATGCAGACATCTCCCCCCCCCCCATATGCAGACATCTCCCCCCCATATGCAGACATGTCCCCCCATATACAGACATCTCCCCCCATATACAGACATCTCCCCCCTCCTTGGCAGAGATTGCAGAAGACGAAGCAGAAAAAAACCCAGGAACAGACCTTCCCTGCAGAGCAGACACATAGGATGTGATGAGTTCCGTCCACTTCCTGTACTTCTCTGTACCATGTGACCAAACAGTCACATGGTCTGTGACATCACCAGGGTCCTTCTACTGGGCAGGAACTAGCCGCTACCCTAAAACAACCACCAGAGGGCGGTCGTTTTCAGATGTAACAGCAGGAAGTTCAAGAGCAGGAATAGGTGGCCGCCATTTTGTTGTAGCCCGGAAAAAGTGTTAGGAGGATTATTTATCAACAAGATTCCTTCTGGAGGGGATGTGAGTGTGGAGAGTGTTTGCCCAGTGAGGAGGAGGTAATAATAATATTCTTATTATGAGAGAAGGGGGTCCCAGCACTCTGTGTGGACTGGATGGGGGGATGGTGTCACCTCCACACATCATCTCTATTGTGTAGACCAGTGTTTTGCAGCCTTTTTCAGTTGAGGCGCCCTTTAAAATGATAGAAAATCTTAAAGCGGTAGTATCCTGCTTTTTGACACTTTTACCTACAGGTAAGCCTATAATAAGGCTTACCTGTAGGTACAATTAATATCTCCTAAACCGGCATGGTTTAGGAGATATTTACAGTGCATGCAGCCGCTCGCGCGAGCGGCGCATGCGCTCTGAAGGTCTGGGGGGACCTTCAATTAGTTTGCCGGGAGCTTGCCGGAAAATCACTCCCGCGCGCATGCGGCTCCGGCCAATCATCGCGCCGGAGCCGTCTCTTCCGGCCAATCACCGCGCCGGAGCCGCCGAACCCGGAAGAGATGGCGAGGGATCATGGCAGCGCCTGCAGCAATGTCGGTCCGTGTCGGGGCTTCGTTCTAAGGTAAGTTACACATAATGGGCTAGTATGTGATGCATACTAGCTTATTATGCCTTTGTCTTGCAGGTTTTTTTTTATTTTTTTTATTTTTTAGGGTTTACAGCCGATTTAACCACTTTACCACCGGAGGATTTTGCTGTCTTCCGTCCAGGCCACTTTTTGCAATTCGGCGCTGTGCGACTTCAACTGACAATTGCGCGGTCGTGCGACGCCGTACCCAAACAAAATTTACGTCCTTTTTTTCCCACAAACAGAGCTTTCTTTTGGTGGTATTTGATCACCTGTGCGATTTTTACTTTTTGCGCTATAAACAAAAAAAGAGCGTTTATTTTGAAAAAATAACAATATTTTTAACATTTTTTTATATGAAATTCCCCCCCAAAAAAGATGTAAAAACCAATTTTTTAAAAAATTTTTGGCCAATTTGTTTTCTGCTACCTATGTTTGGTAAAAAAAATCGCAATAAGCGTATTTTGATTGGTTTGCGCAAAAGTTATTGCGTTTACTAACAAAGGGAAAGATTTCTGTCATTTTTGGTGGTTTTTTTTTTTAACGCGTAATGGCGGCGATCTGCGATTTTTTTTGCGGGACTGCGACATTGCGGCGGACAGATCGGACCCTTGACTGACATTTTTGACACTTTTGGGGGTACCAGTGACATTACTGCAGTAATCAGTGCTATATATATGCACTGTTACTGTAAAAATGACACTGGCAGGGAAGGGGTTAATTTTATTGGAGAGGGAGGGGTTAATGTATGCCTGGTGCTTACTGACGTGTAGGGGGGGAGGTGACTGAGTGAGTCAGGGACAGATCGGATGTCCAGCTATGCTGAACACTCCGATCTGTCACTCCCTGTCACTATGGAGATCCGCCCGCTTGTGTTTACACAGGCGGGCGGATCTCCACACTAGATCCCCGGCGATCGGGGCAGAGCAGCGGCGATCGCCGCTGCTCCTCCCCTGGCCCGACTCCCGCTGTGAATGAAAACAGCGGGAGCGAGCCTCCGGCAGCCCGCAAGCGCCGCCCAGAAGGGGGAGTGTCTGACGACGTAGTACTACGTCGTCAGACGATAACGAGCCACTCTGCCGCAGTAATATTACTGTGGGCGGTGGTAAAGCGGTTAAGGCACCCCATTCTGAAATGTAAAAAGCATTTCTAATAGTTACATGGTCGCCTGACAAGTCGCCTGCCATAGAGTAGCACAGGACCCGTTCTAATAGGAGAGACACAAGTCGCTCCGACTTAGAAAAAGGGTCCGTAGCTTCTTTGGGGCGACCTGGAGCGACCTGCATTGACTTCAATGATATGAAGTCCGTGCCGGCCGCTCCGAGGTCGTGGTGCGAGCTGTGCACCGCGACTTCACAGGTCGCCCCGGCAAGTCGTGTCGCGCCTGTGTGAACCGGCTCTTCACGTTTTTACATTTATGCTGGGGCTCCCTTTATTTATATTTTATTTATATTATTCACATATTTGTTTCAGATTTGAAAAAATGTATCACATATATACTTTCTTTATCCACTGCGCGGGTGTGTTGGTGCTTAACGCCAATTTTTTCCCATTTTCTCCATTTATAGACAATTTGTCTTACCTTGGACTGATGAACAGCAAGGCTTTTGGAGATACTTTTATAACCCTTTCCAGCTTTATGCAAGTCAACAATTCTTAATCGTAGGTCTTCTGAGAGCTCTTTTGTGCGAGGCATCATTCACATCAGGCAATGCTTCTGGTGAAAAGCAAACCCAGAACTGGTGTGTGTTTTTTATAGGGCAGGGCAGCTGTAACCAACACCTCCAATCTCATCTCATTGCTTGGACTCCAGTCGGCTGACATCTGACTCCAATTAGCTCTTGGAGATGTCATTAGTCTAGGCCACATGTGTCAAACACAAGGCCCATGGGCCGAATCCGGCCCTCCAGGCCTTTTTATGCGGCCCTCGCACCTCTCCTGCAGCTGCAGGAGAGCTCCAGCCCTCCACTGGTCCTCCTCCAGACCCTGCACTTTCTGCTTTTCAGAAATCCCTCCAGCTTCTTCCCATCAGCAGCACAAGGTAAAGGGGGTGCACTGTGATGTAAGTGAGGGTGGGGGACTCAACCTTTGATGGTGAAGAGGCTCTTGATGTCTTATGTAAGGGTAGGGCATGCTCTGCACATCTAGTCTTACAGATACAACCGGCCCTTTTGAGGGCAATAATAATGCTGATGCGGCCCACTATTAAATTAAGTTTGACACCTCTGGTCTAGGGGTTCACATACTTTTTCCACCTGCACTGTGAATGTTTACCTGGTGTGTTCAATAAAAACATGGCAACATTTCATTCTTTGTGTGTTATTAGTTTAAGCAGACTGTAAGCCCCCGTTCACACTGGGGCGACGCTACTTCGGACCGCGACCTCCGAGGTCGCAGTGCGAGCAGCGCGCCGCGACCTCGGAGCGGCCGCCAAGGACTTCATAACATTGAAGTCTATGGCGGTCGCCTCCTGGTCGCCCCAAAGAAGCTCCGGACCCTTTTTCTGAGTCGGAGCGACTTGTGTCGCTCCTATCAGAACGGGTCCGCAGCTTCCCTATGGGAGGCGACCTGCGGCGACCTGTGAGGCGACCAGGTCGCCTCACAGGTCGCCCCAGTGTGAACGGGGGCTGATTGTCTATTGTTGTGACTTAGATGATGATCAGATCACATTTTATGACCAATTTGTGCAGAAATCCATATCATTCCAAAGGGTTCACATACTTTTTCTTCCAGCTGTATATTTTTATCTTCAGTCGTACCAATTTATTTTAATAAGATATATTTATATTTTATATCTTTATATCTTATATTTATATATAATAAATGTTATTATATTTATGCCCATATTTTTCACTTTTTGGCATAAGTTGGAGTGAGTATTATATTTTTCATTCATTTTTATCTTATTTTCACGTATGAGATACTGCACCGGCTGAGATTGTTTAAGGATTTCCCTCACCTTGTAATCCCAGTCCTTTATTATTATAGCGCTGCACTTTTTTTCTTTGCTATATATTTTTTCTTTGCTATGTAAGTAGCTGCAATAAATAAATAATAATGGAACTGTCCATCCGAGGCATAAGCAAAAGAATATGTAACGATATAGCCTCGCGCTATATAAGCAAAAGAAGAAGGGCATATCAAGACCATATGAGTTCCTTTATCCTTCATTACATACCACCCGAGTGCAGGAGAATTTTTTGTTTGGTCATCCGAGGCATAAGCCTGTGTAGCATTCAACCCTATTTATACTACATTGTGCAGTTTATGATTTTTACTAGATATATTTTATGTGTTTTATGTTGACTTTTGGCAGTTTCAAGTTCATAAACTACTGAAAATTTTAAGTGCACTGAGGTGGAAGTAGTCAGAAGGACGCAAGGACATCATGATGGAGAACTTTCCGGCCCTCACATCACCGGGTAACAGGAGACATTAATTTCTTGTATTGAGGATCCCCCTAGATACACACATCCTCTGATATAAAGACATAGAAACAATGTATTCAGTCAGTGTGTGTGTTTCCTACAGATGGATCCAGTAATAGAAATCCCCCAGAGAGATGTCCCCGTCCTCTGTATTCCCGGGACTCCACACAGGAACATCAGGAGATCCCTCAGGAGGATCAGGTAGGTTGAGTTTAATTTCAACTAATTCAGTAAATGGTTTTAACAAACACCTGATGGGTCCTTGTAATATCTGTATTATTTTCTATTTTTAAGAGTGAAAGTCTGAATAAGATTAAATCTGAAGTGAAAGAAGAAGCTGAAGAGCAATTTGTGAGGGGAGATCTATGTAAGGAGGAGGAAGACCCCCCAGAGATCAACGCAGGTGAGTGATAAACAGTAAATCCAGAGAAGAGTCTCAGATTCACCCTGTTCAGTCACTGCAACAATCTCTTATTTTTTTTTTTATGGCACCCAAACAAAAAATCCTGCAAAAAAAAGCTTAGTGCCAAAAAAGGTACATGAGCTACTCTGGCACCAAACGCGTTGCGTCCCTCAGGCGTGAATGCACTCTAAATCCAGAAAAGACTCTCAGATTCACCTTGTTCAGTCACTACAACAATCTCTTATTTTTTGTTTTATGGCACCCCAAACAAAAAATCCTGCAAAAAAAAGCTTAGTGCCAAAAAAGGTACATGAGCTACTCTGGCACCAAACGCGTTGCGTCCCTCAGGCGTGAATGCACTCTAAATCCAGAAAAGACTCTCAGATTCACCTTGTTCAGTCACTACAACAATCTCTTATTTTTTGTTTTATGGCACCCCAAACAAAAAATCCTGCAAAAAAAAGCTTAGTGCCAAAAAAGGTACATGAGCTACTCTGGCACCAAACTCGTTGCGTCCCTCAGGCGTGAATGCACTCTAAATCCAGAAAAGAGTCTCAGATTCACCTTGTTCAGTCACTACAACAATCTCTTATTTTTTTTTTTTTTTTAAGGCATCCCAAACAAAAAATCCTGCAAAAAAAAGCTTAGTGCCAAAAAAGGTACATGAGCTACTCTGGCACCAAACGCGTTG
The DNA here is from genome assembly GCF_965119305.1 of Pelophylax lessonae. Taxonomy (NCBI): domain Eukaryota; kingdom Metazoa; phylum Chordata; class Amphibia; order Anura; family Ranidae; genus Pelophylax; species Pelophylax lessonae. Next base: position 246,452,941 of record NC_138776.1, read on the forward strand.
CGTCCCTCAGGCGTGAATGCACTCTAAATCCAGAAAAGACTCTCAGATTCTCCTTGTTCAGTCACTACAACAATCTCTTCTTCTCCCCCCTCCTCTGTCAGTAGGCAGTAATGGGGGGACAGTATGTGCCCAGTGGGGGAGTCAGGAGCCATCAGCCTCCATTAGACTCCGGCTCTCCTCCTCACATCATGTCATTGTGTGTTACCAGCCAAGAGAGGTGACCAGTCTCCCCCCACACACACTCTCTGGGGTCTCTCATACATCTCAGTACAGGGGGCTTCACTCTCATCTTTATTCACGGACTCCAAAGTTAGTAATGCCAAAATCAAGAAGGAGGAAGAATGTGTAAGGATTAAAGATGCAGATTCTCGTAGAGAAATCAGCATAGGTAAGTAGAGACATAGGGGTTAATTTACTGCAACTGGAGAGTGTACAATCTGGTGCAGCTGTGTATGGTAGCCAATCAGCTTCTAACTTCAGCTTTGACAAAAAAAAAAACCTGGAAGCTGATTGGTTTCTATGTGCCAGATTTTGCACTCTACAGTTTTAGTAAATCAACCCCATTAAATCAGAAACAACTAAAAAATAATAACATCTACAGAGTGGTAAACCTGAGACAGTTTCCAGAAGAGATTTGTAATTAAGGCTATGTAAAGTTATTAATTATTTTCCCTGAATGTTAAAATATAACTAGAGGCAAAACTATTTTTTTTAGTATTGGATAGAGTGGAGGGGGATTAGAGCCCCTGTCAGATTTTACTGCTGTCTGTGCCCCCATTGGGGAGATTCGCCCTCTCTATTTGTCCTGTTTACCATTATCATTAAAAGAAAAGAAACCCTAAATTTTGGGTTGTCCCCAGAAAAATAATAGGGAGGAAATCTTCCAATACGGGAAACTAGTTCTGGTGACCTGGGGGCCCCCAAGAGATTCCCTTAAATATTTCTGGACCAGAAATGGACTATATATATATATATATATATATATATATATATATAGCAGAGACCCTAGAGAATAAAATGAAGATCGTTGTAATATTTTTTATCACACCGTATTTGTGCAGCTGTCTTACGAACGCAATTTTTGGATGAAATAAAAAATATAATATATATATATTTTTTTTTTGTGTTTTTATATATAATATAAAAATACACTTTTTTGAATTATAAAAAGAAGAAAACAGTAAAATTAGCCCAATTTTTTTCTATAATGTGAAAGATAATTTTACGCTGAGTAAATTAATACCCAACATGTCATGCTTCAAAATTGCGCACGCTCTGCAACAAATATTGGTACTTAAAAATCCCCATAGGCGACATTTTAAAAATTTCTACAGGTTACCAGCTTATCTTGCTCTAACGATCGCGGCGATACCTCACATGTGTGGCTGTAGGCGCAACTTCGCTTGCTTTCGCTTCTGTGTTCGAGCTAATGGGGACGGCGCGCTTAAATTTTTTTTTCCTATTTATTTTATCTTTTATTTTTACACTGTTTTGATCACCTTTATTCCTATTATAAGGAATGTAAACTTTCCTTGTAATATAAATAAGCATGACAGGACCTCTTTAATGTGAGATCTGGGGTCAAAAAGACCTCACATCTCACATCTACACTAAAAAAGAAAAAAAGAAAATATTTTTTTTTTCATGATAAAAAAAATGGGCTCTTTAAATCTGTTGCTAGGAAGTGACGTATGACGTCGCTCCGGTCCTCCAAGGCCATAGAGTCGAGTGAGGGCCATCTTGCCCTCACTAGACTTCCTGCCTGAGGGGACAGCGGACCGGATCGTTTTCCCCGCTACTGACGGGTCCGGAGTGCATCAAAAATGACCTGGAATTTGTGGGGGGGAGGGGGGGTTGGGAAAACGAAACCGCCGCTGGGACCACCCTTATGTTAAATCGGACCGCCCGCCATTTGAAAAAAAATACCGGGGTTATGGCAGCTATCTTCCACCATAATCCCGGGTATTTAACATCAAAGTACCAACGTAAATACACAGTGGGCGGTCTGTAAGTGGTTAACTAGCTGGGATTTCTGCTCACTTCCTGTTTGGCTATGGGACAGGAAGTGAAGGTAAATCTCCCCAATGGGACAGAGATGGCAAGAAATAAACTGACAGGGGTTATAACCCTCCCTTACTCTATTCAAAATGAAAAAAAATTTAACTGCAACACTTAAATTTCACGATACTAATACAATCAGACATCTAAATAACGCCCTGCTATTTTATTACACATGCTTTTTCACTTTTTATTTTATGCAGATGGACAAGTATGCACATATAATATAGTAAAGCTTCCCCTTATCTCAACAAATGGTGAAAAAGATGAAGATCTCACATCCAACTCTTCAGAAGAAAACCCCATTACCCGAAACCTCCAGCCAACACCTCACTCTACAGAGTCTTCTACTGTCAGCTTTACCAACACCGATCAAATAGCTCATAGAGAGGCGGAAACTTTCCCTTGTTCTGAATGCGGCAAATGTTTTCATCAGAAAACTCATCTTGCTTCACACCAAAGGTCTCATTCAGGGAAGGAATCTCACGCTTGTTCTGAGTGCGGAACATGCTTTTCCTCCAGAAAAGTTCTTGCTGAACATCAGAGAACTCACAGCGGAATGAAGCAATTTTCGTGTCCTGAATGCGGGAAAACTTTTACTTCGAAATGGTCTCTTATGAGACACCAAAGAGTTCACACGGGAGAGAAGCCGTATTCATGTTCGGAATGTGGGAAGTGTTTTTCCCTGATGGACCATCTTATTAATCACGAGCGAACGCACACTGGAGAGAAGCCGTTTTCATGTCCTGAATGTGGGAAACGCTTTACACAGAAATCGGGTGCACTAAGGCATCTGAGAAATCACACTGGACTAAAGCCGTTTTTATGTTCTGAATGTGGGAAGTGTTTTCCCAGGAAAGGAGCCCTAATCACACATCAGCATGTGCATTCCGTAGAGAAGCCGTATTCCTGTTCAGAGTGCGGGAAATGTTTCCCCACCTCGTCTCATCTGATCCATCACGAAAAGACTCACATGTCTGAAAAGCCATTTAACTGTTCTGAATGCGGGAAGTCCTATGTTCAGAGAGGGCATCTTACTTTACACCTAAGATCTCACACGGGGGAAAAGCCGTTTCCATGCCCCGAGTGCGGGAAATGTTTTCCCCAGAAAGACAGTCTTGTTAAACACCAGAGATGTCACACAGGAGACAGGCCATATTCCTGCACTGAATGTGGGAAATGTTTTTCCAGCAAACAAAGTCTTAAATCCCACCAGTCGGCTCACACAGGGGTGAAGCCATTTTCATGTTCGGAATGTGGGGGAAGTTTTTCCCGGAAAGGAGCCCTGATCAGGCATCAACGTGTGCACACAGGAGAGAAGCCATATTCCTGTTCGAAGTGCCGCAAATGTTTTGTGACCAGAGCTCATCTTATCTATCACGAGAGGTCTCACATGTCTGAAAAGCCGTTTTGCTGTTCTGAATGTGGAAAGTCCTTCACTCAGAGGGGGAGCCTTATTTCACACCAGAGATGTCACACGGGGGAAAAGCCGTTTTCATGCTCTGAGTGCGGGAAATGTTTTCCTCACAAAGACACTCTTATTAAACACCAGAGATGTCACACGGGGGAAAAGCCCTTTTCATGCCAGGAATGTGGAAAATGTTTTCCCCAGAAGAATTATCTTATTAGACACCAGAGAAGTCACACAGGAGAAAAGCCATTTTCCTGCACTGAATGCGGGAGATGTTTTTCCACCATACAAAATCTTATTTCACACAAGAGAATTCACACTGGACTGAAGCCATATTCATGCTCGGAATGTGGGAGATGTTTTTCCTGGAAAAAAGCTCTGATCAGGCATCAGCGTTTGCACTCGGGAGAGAGTCTCCAAGTCTCCTCTTCTCTATCTCAAGAAGGCCCACATGACTTGTCAACCTACTTTATTGAAACACCAAAAGTTGAGGGACTGGACTGAGTTGATGTTGAACTGGTCACCTTTAGCAACATCTTGCCAATGTTTAATAAAGATTTAATTATATTGTTTGTGTGTGTGTACACAATTTCCTAACCGTACATCCCAGGAGAGTTATTTCTTAGACTATTTGCGTGACTGGACAATGTTAAATAGCAATTGATGTGTCTGGAGTCAGGGTCAGAGGCCAGTAGCTTTCACAGTGGAGAGGCTCCCACCGACAAGCAGGATAAGTATACAAACAGGTCACCCTGGTAGATGACGCAGGCTCACTCGAGGTGCGGGGTCTAATACCAAACAGTATTTGCCAGAGGATCGCCCCACCAGGAGGTGTGCAAGTAGCAGATATAGCAGGTAGGGATCAAGCAGAAGCATAGTCAGTAAACAAGACAAAGGTATGTAAGAAGCAGTTGCAGGTTGGGATCAAGCAGAAGCATAATGAGGAACAAGCTAAAGGTCGGTAACAGGTGGTTGCAGAGATACGGACAGCAGCAGGAGTTATAAGAGCAAGATATTGGCTGGACGGAGCACAATAATCTGGCAAACAGGAAGTACAAGGGCATGTCTTAAATAGGAAGTTCACGGGAGAAGCAAAAAGTTCAAGGTTCAAGAAAAGCAAGGCAGGATTGTAAGAGATCAGACAGGGAGCTGTCCAACACCTCAGATGGCCAGCAAGAAGAGTTACTGTCAGACACAGCAAAGGTCCAAGGTTCAGATTTGTTTTTTCTTGCTAGTGTCTTTTGGTGCGGGACCTGTCTCTCTGCTAAGAAAGATTTCTCCTGAGATGCAGAAAATCTTTCAGGATTGCATTTAACTGCTAATGCCCCGTACACCGATAATTGTACGACAAAACTCGCTTTCGACCTCGCTTTCGCACGAGAATCTAATCGTTAGTACACTGCTTTCGACAGCCGATCACGACAACAAAATCCGAAAGGACAAACAGGAAAACTTCTGTTGCGACAATCGTTTCATCAGTACACTATGCGTCTGCTAAAAATCGATCGACAAAGACCGCGCATGCTCAGAAACACTAAAATAGCATGGAAAAAGCCTGGCTGCCATTGTTTTTGTTTTGCACCATCTGATATGTAACTAAGCAACCATGAAGCTTTTCCCGAATGGTACAACAAAAATCATACCGTTTGTACGCATTGTTGAATTTGATGTTAGTATCATGCAACAAAATGCGAGTGAGGTGCTGTAAAGGTCCAGGGCTGTGGTCTGCTGTAGCAACGACTAGACCCTGCATGGTAGTATGACTGGGATGAGGTGAAGACTGAGCCTTTTAGTTCTGCTGTGTATTATGTAAGTTGCCTCCATTATGGTGAGTCCCCAAATACTGATTCCCTGCCTCCAGGCTGTGGAGGAACCTTTGGCATGGTCAGCAGATTTGCCTGCTGTGCCTGGGAGCTGTATGCCCAGACCAACTGGTGCTGGAGGGCGCCATTGTGCTGTACTGCTCTATGGTCTTTTGGTGCTGGACGAGCATGTGCCACCCAGGCTAGGGTGCAAGAGAGCTGTTAGTTCAGTGCACACCCTTTTTTGGTAAACTGTTACTTGTGAACTGACTTTTCTTAGAGAACACACAGCCCAGCACACAGCACCTTCTCTCTTCTTCACTCTCACTATTCCACTGGCTCAAAAGGAACAGTCTAGCGTTTTTGTTTTTTAGGGATTTATTCTAACATTGAACTTGGATGTGGTAAAGGGAGCATTGGATACCCCAAAAAGGAAACAAACTGGTGAACCAAACACTTTGAGGATTCCTCCTCTATCTTGCTGAGCTGCACAAAATGTCCCACTAAGGCCCCTTTCACACATACAGTCCGTTCAGTTCATCAGTTCAGTCACGTCAAATGTATCAGTTTTTCATCCGTTTTTCGTCAGTTGTCATCCGTTTTTCGTCAGTTGTTATCCGTTTTTGTTGTTATCCGTTTTTCATCCGTTGTCATCCGTTGTCATCAGTTGACATCCGTTTTTCATCCGTTGTCATCAGTTGACATCCGTTGTCATCCGTTTTTCATCCATTGTCATCCGTTTTTCGTCCGATCCGTTTTTTTGACGGATGAAAAATACGGCATTCATCCATTCAAAAAAACGGACATTGACAGAAGTGGATAAAAACGGATGTTAAATGATGATCATCAGTTGTCATCCGTTTTTACATAGAGATGCATTGATGTCTGTTTTTCATCCGTCAACGGATGGATGAAAAACGGACAAACGGACAGCATGTGTGAAAGGGGCCTAATGCTAACAGGTGACTTTTCCCAAAAGACCAAAGTCTGCACACAGTCATGGGCGTCCGCAGAACTTTTTTCAGGGGGGGCAACATTTTAAGGTCACCCATGCTCCATCATTTTTCAACAATGTCATTATACTTATTTTGAGCATTTATTTTTACAGAGCAAACAGCAGCATTTATTTTTAAAGCATTTGTTAACCTAAAAAAAAAAATATCCTGTTCCCTTAAAGCATGTTATACAGTGCTTTGCTGTTTAATTTGGCCCCTTCTATCACCTAAAATACTTGGCTGATCCTGCCTGGCTATGTCCTACCCTCTGTAAACTGACCACGGTATACCATGGCGGCTGAGCCCTGACACTGTGGTCAGTTTACGTGCCTCCGTCATCCTGTGTGCACCTGTGTCTGTGTTTTGTAAAAATAAGCCATTCTTTACAAATTTTCAGAACGCCACTCGCCGCTCACGTGACCCAACACCTCTCTCCTCCTCTCCCCCTCCTCCCCCCCCCCCTCACATCAGTGAGGAATCTTCGGCCCCGCCCGCTGCAGGCAGCTGTCAGACGGGGAGAAGAGAGAGCTGACGGGTCACGTGAGTGGCGCTTGACCCTCTGAAAACTGGTAAAGAACGGCTTATTTTTGTAAAACACAGACACCGGGGTACACAGGATTAATAAACAGACCAGACAGGATGGTATAAAGTGGCTTAAAGCGGAGTTCCAGCCTTTTCTGTGTTTATTAAAAGTCAGCAGCTACAAAAAGTGTAGCTGCTGACTTTTAATAAACACAGATTCACCTGTCCCACGGTCCAGTGATGCGGCTGCCCGAAGCCCCGATCCTCTCCCTCTGGTCTCGGTGTCGCCAGCATCACTGGTGTGGGCACCCGGCTGTGACAGTTTGCTGCTTCACAGCCGGGTACGCACTGCGCATGCGTGAGTTGCGCTGCGCTTCTTGATTGGCTGGCAATCTTCTTTGCAGAGAGGGAGGGGGAGAGGAGAACTTCTGCTCAGAGCGCCGTGGCGCTCCGAGCGGAAGTGGGAGCGGGTACTTGTCAAAACTAGGTACCCGCTCCCCCCCCCAAAAAAAATGACATGCCAAATGTGGTATGTCAGGGGGTTAGGATTACCAAAAGCGGAAGGTCCATTTTTGGGTGGAACTCCGCTTTAACAATCATTTGAAAGGGGAACTTGAGGTTCCAGGGGGGGGCATTTGCCCCCCCTTGCCCCTACCTGCGGATGCCCATGCACACAGTCACTAACTTCCATCACCGGGGTCATCTAGTCACCCCGCCACAGGATCATCGATTGCCTCCTTCTTATATTCACTATATATATAGGCTGGTCAATCTATTTTTCCTCCCACTACAACTCTAGAATCCTCTAGAATTCAGGGGGGAGCAATCAGAGCAACAACAAGAGTACTGCTCACCGACTTCGTGCATTACCACTTATTAAAATCCAAAAAAGCGGTTGGATGGTAATGTACAAGGTCAGTGCGCCCTTCTCTTGTTGTTTTTCAGTATATTTGGATACCCTTGGTCCTCAGGGGGCAGCAAGTCCCTAGGTGGTTATACCAAAGACCACACAAGACCACTCACCTTCCCACATACCACTTGAACGCAGGAAAGATACTGTTTTGGAAGCAATCAGAGCAACAGCCTGTGGGACACTGAGCAGGCCTCAACAAACAACCCCTGCTCCACTGATTACAGAGCAGTCAACTAAATGTATCTGCACTAATCTATGAGGGTGCTATAGCAGATTAGAAGTTACTAGGGACTAAGATGCAGAGTAAATTTTCAAGCTGGTTGGAGGATCTCCCCATCATCTCTGATTCTGTCTTCTTGTTTTCTGCACCAAGATGGATGCTACATCGTGATCATCCTCAGGGGCCCCTGCAAATGGGGGCTAAAGAGCACTAAGGGGGCTAAAGAGCACTGAAGGGGGGGTTAATAGCACTGGGGGGGTTATTAGCACTGGGGGGGGGTTATTAGCACGGGGGGCTAAAGAGCACTGAGGGGGGCCAGCAAAGGAAGTTGTATAGGAGGGGGATGGAGCAGCTGCATATAGATGAATTGAACTTTCCATATTCCTACTGCAGCCCCTGAGAGGAGGAGTAGCAAGCATTCACCGACAGCAGGAGGAATATGGAAAGTTCAATTCATCTATATGCAGCTGTCCCATCCCATCCCCCTCCTATCCAGCACACAAAACGAGACTCCTCCGGCACTCTCACTGACCTTCTTCCTGCAGCTGCCTTCTTCACACGGAGATGCAGGCGGCCCGGCGGACACTGGCCTGACACCCCCAGTGCAGCAATGCGGGCGGCCCGGCAGACACCTCCCGAGTGCGGCCTGACAACCCCCAATGCGGCGATGCGGGCGGACACTGGCCTGACACCCCCCAGTGCGGCGATCCGGGTGGCCCGGCTGACGACCCCTAGTGCGCCCCCCTCCCCGCTGGTACGCCCCTGGGAGCGGGACAGTAAGTGCACTATTTTTTGGTTTCAGGTTTAGGCAGATCAATCCGCCGCAGGGTTCCTAACCTGTCACGGTCTCTTCAAATTGAAGAGGCCAGTGACCAGGCTTCAGCTGTGCAGCGTGCTGCGGATAATTAATCCGCTTAAACACGAAACAGAGAAAATAGTCCACTTACTGTCCCCCGCTCCCACAGAATACAGGGGGCCCAGAGACATATATTTTCTAAATTAAATAGTTGCACAGAATTCCATTACTTTTCCAAAACTTAGTGGGGTTTACTCATATTCCATAACTTTTCCAGGCCTGGAAAGGGTCATGTGAAAATCCCATGATTTTTCCAGGATTTTCATGACCGTACGAACCCTGGATCTTGCTTGAGTTCTTAAAGAATTTTGTTTGATTAAAAATTAACTCAATACAAATATATGTCAGTCAAATTGTTCTTAGGTTGGAGGCACTGTGATTCGATTGGTTTGGATGACTACATTAATCGTTCAGGCATTCCCTAACACACCATAGCATATTTGCACAGTAAATGTTTTATACACAGTGTACTGCTATGTTGTATTGGACAGCAGATTATATCACTTTGAAAATAGAGGAACAGTGTAATTATGCAGCTAATCTTATATGGGAATATCAATATTGGTATTGCTGCAATGAATTCTAGTATTACTGATGGTGGTTTGCTGGATGGAAAATGATTTATAAATATTAGTAGGAAGAAAGTGAAAGTGAAAGTATAAAAAGTAAGTGTGGACAAATCCATTCAGTATGCTTTTATCTTGATTGGATAAAGTGGAGCATCTATCCGGATCAGTTGGATACAGCGGCTGTACCCAACTGAAAGTTGTTAAATGATTACATTCACTGGAGAGTGTGCCAAGGACTATATGTCCCCCAACTAAAGTAGCTCATTATATAAAAATAGTAAAAAAAGAAGTAAACATATATTTATTGCTATTTTTTATTAGATATCTGTTGTGCATTTAGCTAAATTATATTCCACATCGGATGATTTCCAATTCCAGCTTCAACTTTTTTCTAATTACACAAGTTGTTGTTTCCCAAGATGGCAAGGTGACTCCATAATGCATCTTTTACTTCTTCCTCTTTAGCATTCTCATTACTTTCTTCATTTTCTACTTCATCTGCATCTCACCTAGGAGAAGACGCAATTATAGTTAATCAAAGCAACATTGATTTATACACAAAGACTGTATTTTACTGGGACCAAATAAGTGTATTTTTAGGCCACATTTGGCGCTTTTCCACTGCATGGAACCGAACGGTTTGGCTCGCTTTTGTGTTTTTCCACTGCTGGTACCGCATGGTACGGTGTAGGAACGGTTCAGTACGGTACGGCGGCGCTTTTCCACTGCATGGAACCGAACGGTATGGCTCTCAAAAACAGTACCACCTTGATTGTGGTTCCAAGAGGTACCATACCCGGTACCATATCCCACAATCCTTTGCATGCAGTCACTACTAGCCACTGATTGGTCAGAGAATCCCACCCACCCCGTTGTTATCCCACCCACTTAACTTTAGTACTACTTTAGTGGAAAAGCAAACCATACCGTACCGTACCGAGGCTTGTGCCACCCAGGCTAGGGTGCAAGAGAGCTGTTAGTTCAGTGCACACCCTTTTTTGGTAAACTGTTACTTGTGAACTGACTTTTCTTAGAGAACACACAGCCCAGCACACAGCACCTTCTCTCTTCTTCACTCTCACTATTCCACTGGCTCAAAAGGAACAGTCTAGCGTTTTTGTTTTTTAGGGATTTATTCTAACATTGAACTTGGATGTGGTAAAGGGAGCATTGGATACCCCAAAAAGGAAACAAACTGGTGAACCAAACACTTTGAGGATTCCTCCTCTATCTTGCTGAGCTGCACAAAATGTCCCACTAAGGCCCCTTTCACACATACAGTCCGTTCAGTTCATCAGTTCAGTCACGTCAAATGTATCAGTTTTTCATCCGTTTTTCGTCAGTTGTCATCCGTTTTTCGTCAGTTGTTATCCGTTTTTGTTGTTATCCGTTTTTCATCCGTTGTCATCCGTTGTCATCAGTTGACATCCGTTTTTCATCCGTTGTCATCAGTTGACATCCGTTGTCATCCGTTTTTCATCCATTGTCATCCGTTTTTCGTCCGATCCGTTTTTTTGACGGATGAAAAATACGGCATTCATCCATTCAAAAAAACGGACATTGACAGAAGTGGATAAAAACGGATGTTAAATGATGATCATCAGTTGTCATCCGTTTTTACATAGAGATGCATTGATGTCTGTTTTTCATCCGTCAACGGATGGATGAAAAACGGACAAACGGACAGCATGTGTGAAAGGGGCCTAATGCTAACAGGTGACTTTTCCCAAAAGACCAAAGTCTGCACACAGTCATGGGCGTCCGCAGAACTTTTTTCAGGGGGGGCAACATTTTAAGGTCACCCATGCTCCATCATTTTTCAACAATGTCATTATACTTATTTTGAGCATTTATTTTTACAGAGCAAACAGCAGCATTTATTTTTAAAGCATTTGTTAACCTAAAAAAAAAAATATCCTGTTCCCTTAAAGCATGTTATACAGTGCTTTGCTGTTTAATTTGGCCCCTTCTATCACCTAAAATACTTGGCTGATCCTGCCTGGCTATGTCCTACCCTCTGTAAACTGACCACGGTATACCATGGCGGCTGAGCCCTGACACTGTGGTCAGTTTACGTGCCTCCGTCATCCTGTGTGCACCTGTGTCTGTGTTTTGTAAAAATAAGCCATTCTTTACAAATTTTCAGAACGCCACTCGCCGCTCACGTGACCCAACACCTCTCTCCTCCTCTCCCCCTCCTCCCCCCCCCCTCACATCAGTGAGGAATCTTCGGCCCCGCCCGCTGCAGGCAGCTGTCAGACGGGGAGAAGAGAGAGCTGACGGGTCACGTGAGTGGCGCTTGACCCTCTGAAAACTGGTAAAGAACGGCTTATTTTTGTAAAACACAGACACCGGGGTACACAGGATTAATAAACAGACCAGACAGGATGGTATAAAGTGGCTTAAAGCGGAGTTCCAGCCTTTTCTGTGTTTATTAAAAGTCAGCAGCTACAAAAAGTGTAGCTGCTGACTTTTAATAAACACAGATTCACCTGTCCCACGGTCCAGTGATGCGGCTGCCCGAAGCCCCGATCCTCTCCCTCTGGTCTCGGTGTCGCCAGCATCACTGGTGTGGGCACCCGGCTGTGACAGTTTGCTGCTTCACAGCCGGGTACGCACTGCGCATGCGTGAGTTGCGCTGCGCTTCTTGATTGGCTGGCAATCTTCTTTGCAGAGAGGGAGGGGGAGAGGAGAACTTCTGCTCAGAGCGCCGTGGCGCTCCGAGCGGAAGTGGGAGCGGGTACTTGTCAAAACTAGGTACCCGCTCCCCCCCCCCAAAAAAAATGACATGCCAAATGTGGTATGTCAGGGGGTTAGGATTACCAAAAGCGGAAGGTCCATTTTTGGGTGGAACTCCGCTTTAACAATCATTTGAAAGGGGAACTTGAGGTTCCAGGGGGGGGCATCTGCCCCCCCTTGCCCCTACCTGCGGATGCCCATGCACACAGTCACTAACTTCCATCACCGGGGTCATCTAGTCACCCCGCCACAGGATCATCGATTGCCTCCTTCTTATATTCACTATATATATAGGCTGGTCAATCTATTTTTCCTCCCACTACAACTCTAGAATCCTCTAGAATTCAGGGGGGAGCAATCAGAGCAACAACAAGAGTACTGCTCACCGACTTCGTGCATTACCACTTATTAAAATCCAAAAAAGCGGTTGGATGGTAATGTACAAGGTCAGTGCGCCCTTCTCTTGTTGTTTTTCAGTATATTTGGATACCCTTGGTCCTCAGGGGGCAGCAAGTCCCTAGGTGGTTATACCAAAGACCACACAAGACCACTCACCTTCCCACATACCACTTGAACGCAGGAAAGATACTGTTTTGGAAGCAATCAGAGCAACAGCCTGTGGGACACTGAGCAGGCCTCAACAAACAACCCCTGCTCCACTGATTACAGAGCAGTCAACTAAATGTATCTGCACTAATCTATGAGGGTGCTATAGCAGATTAGAAGTTACTAGGGACTAAGATGCAGAGTAAATTTTCAAGCTGGTTGGAGGATCTCCCCATCATCTCTGATTCTGTCTTCTTGTTTTCTGCACCAAGATGGATGCTACATCGTGATCATCCTCAGGGGCCCCTGCAAATGGGGGCTAAAGAGCACTAAGGGGGCTAAAGAGCACTGAAGGGGGGGTTAATAGCACTGGGGGGGTTATTAGCACTGGGGGGGGGGTTATTAGCACGGGGGGCTAAAGAGCACTGAGGGGGGCCAGCAAAGGAAGTTGTATAGGAGGGGGATGGAGCAGCTGCATATAGATGAATTGAACTTTCCATATTCCTACTGCAGCCCCTGAGAGGAGGAGTAGCAAGCATTCACCGACAGCAGGAGGAATATGGAAAGTTCAATTCATCTATATGCAGCTGTCCCATCCCATCCCCCTCCTATCCAGCACACAAAACGAGACTCCTCCGGCACTCTCACTGACCTTCTTCCTGCAGCTGCAGCTGCCTTCTTCACACGGAGATGCAGGCGGCCCGGCGGACACTGGCCTGACACCCCCAGTGCAGCAATGCGGGCGGCCCGGCAGACACCTCCCGAGTGCGGCCTGACAACCCCCAATGCGGCGATGCGGGCGGACACTGGCCTGACACCCCCCAGTGCGGCGATCCGGGTGGCCCGGCTGACGACCCCTAGTGCGCCCCCCTCCCCGCTGGTACGCCCCTGGGAGCGGGACAGTAAGTGCACTATTTTTTGGTTTCAGGTTTAGGCAGATCAATCCGCCGCAGGGTTCCTAACCTGTCACGGTCTCTTCAAATTGAAGAGGCCAGTGACCGGGCTTCAGCTGTGCAGCGTGCTGCGGATAATTAATCCGCTTAAACACGAAACAGAGAAAATAGTCCACTTACTGTCCCCCGCTCCCACAGAATACAGGGGGCCCAGAGACATATATTTTCTAAATTAAATAGTTGCACAGAATTCCATTACTTTTCCAAAACTTAGTGGGGTTTACTCATATTCCATAACTTTTCCAGGCCTGGAAAGGGTCATGTGAAAATCCCATGATTTTTCCAGGATTTTCATGACCGTACGAACCCTGGATCTTGCTTGAGTTCTTAAAGAATTTTGTTTGATTAAAAATTAACTCAATACAAATATATGTCAGTCAAATTGTTCTTAGGTTGGAGGCACTGTGATTCGATTGGTTTGGATGACTACATTAATCGTTCAGGCATTCCCTAACACACCATAGCATATTTGCACAGTAAATGTTTTATACACAGTGTACTGCTATGTTGTATTGGACAGCAGATTATATCACTTTGAAAATAGAGGAACAGTGTAATTATGCAGCTAATCTTATATGGGAATATCAATATTGGTATTGCTGCAATGAATTCTAGTATTACTGATGGTGGTTTGCTGGATGGAAAATGATTTATAAATATTAGTAGGAAGAAAGTGAAAGTGAAAGTATAAAAAGTAAGTGTGGACAAATCCATTCAGTATGCTTTTATCTTGATTGGATAAAGTGGAGCATCTATCCGGATCAGTTGGATACAGCGGCTGTACCCAACTGAAAGTTGTTAAATGATTACATTCACTGGAGAGTGTGCCAAGGACTATATGTCCCCCAACTAAAGTAGCTCATTATATAAAAATAGTAAAAAAAGAAGTAAACATATATTTATTGCTATTTTTTATTAGATATCTGTTGTGCATTTAGCTAAATTATATTCCACATCGGATGATTTCCAATTCCAGCTTCAACTTTTTTCTAATTACACAAGTTGTTGTTTCCCAAGATGGCAAGGTGACTCCATAATGCATCTTTTACTTCTTCCTCTTTAGCATTCTCATTACTTTCTTCATTTTCTACTTCATCTGCATCTCACCTAGGAGAAGACGCAATTATAGTTAATCAAAGCAACATTGATTTATACACAAAGACTGTATTTTACTGGGACCAAATAAGTGTATTTTTAGGCCACATTTGGCGCTTTTCCACTGCATGGAACCGAACGGTTTGGCTCGCTTTTGTGTTTTTCCACTGCTGGTACCGCATGGTACGGTGTAGGAACGGTTCAGTACGGTACGGCGGCGCTTTTCCACTGCATGGAACCGAACGGTATGGCTCTCAAAAACAGTACCACCTTGATTGTGGTTCCAAGAGGTACCATACCCGGTACCATATCCCACAATCCTTTGCATGCAGTCACTACTAGCCACTGATTGGTCAGAGAATCCCACCCACCCCGTTGTTATCCCACCCACTTAACTTTAGTACTACTTTAGTGGAAAAGCAAACCATACCGTACCGTACCGAACCGTTCCAACACCGTACCGTGCGGTACCAGCAGTGGAAAAGCAAACCGGGCCAAGCAGGGCCGAGTAGAGCCAAGCCGGTACTTGCAGTGGAAAAGTGCCATTTGACTACTATTCTATGACCACATTATCATGGGAAAGGATCAGCAGGAACATTCTGTTATATGCTGTGGCATAGAGCTTTCTCATTAGTAAGAGGACACAGCTAAAGTTGTTCATATACCAGTAGAATTGTTTGTATGGAAATTCAGAAAAAATCATTCGATTTTGCCATCATTGTATCAACTAATTTTGTTTCATATCCCTTCCAATTGTGTCCAGACCTGCTGCTTGAATGGAATCCCAGATGATACAGAAAGATGTCTTTTGTACCATAGAACATGGGTGCTCAACGTGTGGCCCTCCAGCTGTTGCAAAACTACAAGTCCCATCATGCCTTTGCCTTTGGGAGTCATTCTTGTACCTGTCAGCCTTGCAGTGCCTCATGGGACCTGTACAGTAGTTCTGCAACAGCTGGAGGACCACCGGTTGAGCACCTATGCCATAGAACATGCACATTACAATATGTGTGATTTCTCCCAAAACGAAAATTACATTCACGGTAAGAATTCCTCTCATTTGAGCAAGATTTACTATTCTGTTCCTTTGGATTTTCTCATCATTATGATCAAAAACAATCTTTGATTTGACCCCACTAACCATTAGGAAATCGAACAAACCTAAAAACAAACATCTTCTATCAAAATTTTACCAGTGTTTGGCCAGCTTAAAAGGAAACATGTATTGTAGAGGGTTCATGGAGATCACCTAATTAGGAACTTTTGTCCATATATGGTATACTGGTCCAGTAGCAGGGCGCTTTCGGGAGGAAATATTTCAGATGACCTCGGAACTCATGGTCTCCATGATCCCTTTCTTAGCTCAATATACATAGTTACATAGTTAGTGAGGTTGAAAAAGGATATCAGTCCATCCAGTTCAACCTATGATGATGTGTGTTTGCTGTTAACCGTACATTGTATACCCCTGTATGTTGTGGTCTTTAAGGTGCCCATCTAATAGTTTTTTGAAACTATCCATGCTCCCTGCTGATACGACTGTTTGCGGAAGAGAATTCCACATCCTTACTGCTCTTACAGTGAAGAACCCCCTGCGTATTTTAAGGTTAAACCACCTTTCCTCTAGTTTTAGTGAGTGGCCACGTGTCTTATTGTATTTCCATTGTCTGAATAGTTTGTTTCTTATGCTAGGGTCGCCAGTACAGTATTTGTACATTGATATCATATCCCTCCTCAATCGTCTTTTCTCCAGAGAGAATTAAGCCCCGTACACACGCACCGATTGTTGGCTGACCGTTCGGCCGTCTTTTGTCCGGTGCTGTCGTGTTGGTTGAAAAGTGCTAAAGACTGCACACGAATTTTGTCGGCCAACAACAACCGACTGCAGAAGTGATGTCATGTGATGGTTAACTTTCCGTGTGTTTTTTCTTCTCTGAGCATGCCCAGTCTTGCTCATCTGCTTTTTGTCGGCCGAAATCTGTACTGACTGACGAACAATCGGCCGTTCTTTGTTGGCCAACAAAAATTTTATAGCATGCACACCAGATTTTGTTCGGCCGAAAAGTCGCAGTCGGTTGTCGGAAGCATCATACTAACAAGCCGACAATCGGCCGATCGGACGTTGGCCGAATATTTACGGCCGACAATCGGTATGTGTGTACGGGGCTTTTGTTCAGTGCTTGTAGTCTTTACTCATAGCTGATGTCCTCCATTCCCCTAATTATTTGTGTTGCCCTTCTCTGGACTCTCTCCAGTTCCAGCACATCCTTCCTGAGGACCGGTGCCCAGAACTGGACAGCATACTCCAGATGTGGCCGGACCAGAGTCTTGTAGAGTGGGAGAATAATTCCTTTATTTCTGGAGTGAATCCCCTTTTTTATACATCCCAGTGTTCTGTTGGCTTTGCTTGCGGCGGCTTGGCATTGCATGCCACTGCCAAGCCTGTTGTCTACCAGTACCCCCAGGTCCTTTTCCATCCTAGACTCACCCAGAGGTTCCCCCCCTAGTGAGTAGCTTGCTTTCTGGTTTCTGGCACCCAAGTGCATTACTTTACATTTTTCAACATTAAAACTCATCTGCCATGTAGTTGCCCACCCCATTATTTTGTTCAGGTCTGCTTGTAAGGTTTCCACATCCTGCATAGAAGATATTGGCATGCTTAGTTTAGTATCATCCGCAAATACTGAGATTTTACTAGATATCCCCTCCTCTAGATCATTTATGAATAAATTTAACAGGATTGGCCCCAGGACAGAACTGCACTCCTAAACCTCAAACCCACCAAGGCCTTTCCAACATCCCTTTTAAATGAATGATTTATGTTTTTATGGAAGCCAAAAAATGGCTAAGGCCTGGAAATCACCCACAATTTTTTTGTCTATGGTCAACTTAGTCATGCTTCACAAAATAAAATGATAGAAACCAGACTGACTGATACAAAAATCAAATATTTGTCATATCACTGGGCCTTACACAGTTAGTCAGGTTGAAAAAAGAGACAAGTCCATCTGGTTCAACCAACAAAAAGGAAAAGAAAACAGTATTGAAAACCCAACCATACAATCCTTGTGTTGTCTTCCAGCAGGAGCTCTGAATGGTGGTGCGCTTTGGGATACAGTTGCCCTGTTCTCAGTCTCCCATCCCCTACCCCCCTTTCCCTTCATTGTTATGCCTTCTCTGCCATACCCTTTCTCTTCCCCCACCTTGCCCCTTCAAGTGATGTCAGGCATCTCTCACTACATCACAAGTAAATCTCTCACATCATTGGCTCCACTCTCCCCTTGTAATTATTTAATATTTTTTTTATAATTACGCAAGTTGACGTTTCCGCCCGAATCTCTGGGGCGCCCATCTGTTTATGTTGTCCCTTTTAGTTTCCCCTTCATTTTCTTCTTCATCTCGCCTAGAAAAAGACACAGTTATTGTCATATATAGCAACACCGATTACTGTGTACTGCGGCAAAGTGGCACGATTCCGTCCAGCGACGTAGACCTACGTCGCTGGACTCCTCCCCCTGTAGGCGGCGCTCGCGCGCCGCCGGAGGCTCGCTCCCGCTGTTTTCAGTCACAGCAGGAGTCAGGCCAGGGGAGGAGCGGCGGCGATCGCCGCTGCTCTTCCCTGATCATCGGGGAATCTAGTTTGGAGATCCGCCCGCTTGTGTAAACAGAGCGGGCGGATCTCCTAAGTGACAAGAAGTGACAGATTGCAGGGTTCAGCATAGCTGAACATGCGATCTGTCCTTGAGTCACTCAGTCACCTCCCCCCCACACACGTGAGTAAGCACCAGGCATACATTAACCCCTCCCTCTCCAATAAAATTAACCCCTTCCCTGCCAGTGTCATTTTTACAGTAACAGTGCATATATATAGCACTGATTACTGCAGTAATGTCACTGGTACCCCCCAAAAGTGTCAAAAATGTCAGTCAAGGGTCCGATCTGTCCGCCGCAATGTCGCAGTCCCGCAAAAAAAATCGCAGACCGCCGCCATTACGCGTTAAAAAAAAAACGCCAAAAATGACAAAAATCTTTCCCTTAGTTAGTAAACGCAATAACTTTTGCGCAAACCAATCAAAATACGCTTATTGTGATTTTTTTTACCAAACATAGGTAGCAGAAAACAAATTGGCCAAAAATTTTAAAAAAATTTTGATTTTTACATTTTTTTGGGGGGGGATTTCATATAAAAAAATGTGAAAAATATTGTTATTTTTTCAAAATAAACGCTCTTTTTTTGTTTATAGCGCAAAAAGTAAAAATCGCACAGGTGATCAAATACCACCAAAAGAAAGCTCTGTGGGGAAAAAAGGACGTAAATTTCGTTTGAGTACAGCGTCGCACGACCGCGCAATTGTCAGTTAAAGTCGCACAGTGCCGAATCGCAAAAAGTGGCCTGGACGTAAGACAGCAAAATCCTCCGGTGGTAAAGTGGTTAATATGTAAAAACTTTATTTCACTGGGACCAAAAAAAAGTGTATTTTTAGGCCACATTGACTAATATTCTATGACAACATTAACATCTTAAAGGATTGTCACACAGCGGGATCACAGCATTCAATCTTGCCATCCTGGTGTCAATTAATTCTGTTTGCTATCCTTTCAAGTTTCATCCAGACCTGCTACATGAATGGAATCCCAGGGATAATAAAAAGATTTATTTTGTACCATAGAACATGCGCATTATAATATGTGTGATTTTTCCCAAACAAAAATCAAATTTATGATTACAATTATGCTCATTGGGGAAAATATTCCATTCTGTTCCTTTGACGTTTCCCATCATTAAGATAGAAAACAAATGATTGATTTGACCCCACTAACCATTAGGAAACTGAAAAACTTAAACCCCCCAGACGTTTCCAAGATCCAATTCAAATGACTATATGTTTTTACGGCAGACAAACTATTGTAAAGCCTGGATATCACCCACTCTTTCTTTGGCTGAAACCAAGTCTAGGGTCAACTTATGGCGCTTTTCCACTGGAAAATGGAACCGAACGGTTCGGCTCGCTTTTGTGCTTTTCCACTGCTGGTACTGCATGGTATGGTGTAGGAACGGTTCGGTACGGTACGGCGGCGCTTTTCCACTGCATGGAACCGAACGGCTCTCAAAAACAGTACCTACTCGATTGTGGTTCCAACAGGTACCATAACCGGTACCATATCCCACAATCCTTTGCATGCAGTCACTACTAGCCACTGAATCCCACCCACCCCGTTGTTATCCCACCCACTTAACTTTAGTACTACTTTAGTGGAAAAGCAAACCATACCGTTCCAACACCGTACCATGCGGTACCAGCAGTGGAAAAGCAAACTGGGCCAAGCAGGGCCGAGTAGAGCCGAGCCGGTACTTGCAGTGGAAAAGTGCCATTAGTCATTCTGTACAAAAAATAGAAGCCAGCCTAATACAACGATCAAATATTTGGCAATAATCACATGCTAAAAATGTTGTATCCATGGGCCTCACGTTGTCTTCCAGCAGGATTTTGGGCCTCTGACTGGTGGTGCACCTTGGGATACACTTGCCCTATTCTCATTCTCACCATCCCCTCCCCCCCTTTCCTGTTCTCCCTTACTATTCATTGTTATGCCTTCTCTGCCATACCCTTGCTCTTCCCCACCTTGTCCCTTCAATGATGTCAGGCATCTCTCACTACATCACAAGTAAATCTATCACATTAGTGATTTCACTCTCTCCTCAAACTTTTTTTATAATTACACAAGATGACGTTTCTGCCCGAATCCCACGGGCTCCCATCTGTTTATGTTGTACCCGACATCTCTCCTGGAAGAAGACACAGTTATCGTTAAATAAAACAACACTGATTACTATGCAAACCGTATTTCACTGGGACCCAAAAAATGCATATTTTTAGGCAACATTGATGACTATTCTATAACCACATTAAAGTGGAGTTCCACCCTAATTTTATACTTACCTCCATCTTCTCGCTCCGGGTCACCTGAAAAAGAAATGGATAATCGCATTTTTTTTTTTACTTACCTCGTACCGAAGAAAATATACTTACCTTACTTCCTTCTTCCTCCTTCCTCGGCCGCGGCCCGTCGTCACTTCCTGGCTCTGCAATGATTCCTGGGAGCTGAATGTCATCGCTCCCAGGAATCATTGCGCCTGCACCGGCCCCGTCGTCAGTTCCGGGGCGCGCGCGTCATCCCCTTCTAAACAGCTTCTGGGCATGCCCAGAAGCTGTAGAGGGATGACGCGCGCGACCCGGAAGTGACGTCGGGGCCGGCGCAGAGCATCGTGGGACCGAAGAAGGCGGAAGAGGACGCCGAAGACGATCTCGCTGGCTTCAAGCTGCCCACATCTGAGATGGCAGCGCTGGACAAGACGTTTTCAAGGTAAGTATTTGTCCTAACAGGTAAGTGCAACCCGGGACAGATCAGAGGCTAGCCATTGTGGAATGCACTAGCCCTGACTGTCCCGGGGGTATTTAAAAAAAAAAAAAAAAAAATCAAGGGTGGAACTCCGCTTTAAGCAAAATAATGGATCGCCACAGAGTGCCATGCCAAAAACTTAAAGCTGGCCATAAATGGATCGAAATTCATGTTCAGCAGGGACTGGCCGAATTTCGATCCATGTATGCGCAGGCAGATTGTATTCAAGTTGATCCATCAATCCGCTTGGGTACAACCAGCATTTCAGATTTTTCTACATGGGATTACTGCCAGCAGTTTTATTTCCTTCCACAAAAGAAAATCGAGTCACCTATAGCTTGCTTCTTGTTTTTAAAGTTGAAGTGAAAATGAGCCTTTTGGCCCGATTTACACCTACAGTAAACCCCCCTTCCATTGCGGGGGTTACGTTCCGGACCCAGCCACGAAAAGTAAATAGAAAAACCCTATTAACCACTTAAGCCCCGGAGGATTTGGCTGCTAAAAGACCAGGGGGTATTTTGCGATTCGGCACTGCGTGATTTTAACGGACAATTGCGCGGTCGTGCGACGCTGTACCTAAACGAATTTGACGTCCTTTTTTCCCCACAAACAGAGCTTTCTTTTGGTGGTATTTGATCACCTGTGCGATTTTTTGATCACGCGCTATAAACAAAAAAAGAGCGTCAATTTTGCAAAAATAACAATATTTTTCACATTTTTTTATATGAAATTCCCCCCCAAAAAAAAAGTAAAAATCAAAATTTTTTAACATTTTCAGCCAATTTGTTTTATGCTACATATGTTTGGTTAAAAAAATTGCAAAAAGCGTATTTTGATTGGTTTGCGCAAAAGTTATTGCATTTACTAACTAAGGGAAAGATTTGTCATTTTTGGTGTTTTTCTTTTAATGCGTAATGGCGGCGATCTGCGATTTTTTTTGCGGTACTGCGACATTGGGGCGGACAGATCGGACCCTTGACTGACATTTTTGACACTTTTGGGGTTACCAGTGACATTTCTACAGTAATCAGTGCTATACATATGCACTGTTACTGTAAAATTACACTGGCAGTGAAGGGGTTAACTTTATTTGAGAGGGAGGGGCTGTGTGTGTCCCTAGGGTCGTGATTCTAACTGTGATTGGTTGTGGCTTGAGCTGTAGGAACACTGATCAACGGTCCTACATAGTAGAACCGTATGATCAGTGTTTCTACACAGGGTAGAATGACAGGCGGCTTGTTTACATTAGCCGCCTGCCTTTCTCCCTCTCCCCCGACGATCGCAGAGTGACCGGCGGACATCGGGTCCGCCGGTCACACGCGCGGGGGGGGGGCCCGTGACCGCGCGGGAGCGGTTAGCGCGCCGGCGGCGGCGCGCGGTCGCTCCCCAGAGCCTCACAGGCTAGTGACGTACCGATACGTAACTCTGCCTGTGAGGGGCTGACCGCCGCAGTATATGTACTTGCGGCGGTCAGCAAGCGGTTAAAATGCATTGTAAGCATGTTTTTTTTACTGTCACTGTACGTATAAAAGCATTTTAAGGTCTTTAAACACACTTTTAAAACAATAGAAACTCATTTAAACACATAAAAGATACTGAGAGACAGAGCAAGAGCTATGGAAAACACAAAAATATTTCATTTTTAATGATTTATATAGTAAAATAACATTACAAAAAAAACGCAATATACCGGGAGCGCAAAAACTGAACCGCGATGGAACAGGGGTTTACTGTATACATTATTAGTGCTTTTTGCATTTTACAGTTTTGCACTACAGAACGTGTTCCATAGGAAACCTTTTTAAATGGACTGTAGTGCATCTCTGCAAAATGCAAAAAGCACTAAAAATGCATAGGTGTGAGCTGGGCCTTATTGAATAGTCAGCAGAAGCATTCTGATGTGTTTCATGCTACGGCACAGAGCTTTCTCATCAGTAAGTGGATGCAGCTACAGCTGGCCATACACCAGTAGGATTTTGTTTGCCTCTGCCCGCAAGCATGGGGAGGACAGGGGTGCTTATAAAAAAAAAAATATATATATATATATATATATGTCGCTTCTGGTTTCTAAGACCATGGAGATGATCGGGGGCCTTCAGGAATCTCTAAAGGCGCTTTTACACTGCATGGAACCAAACGGTTTGGCTCGCTTTTGCGCTTTTCCACTGCATGGTACCGCATGGTACGGTGTTGGAACGGTTCGGTACGGTGGCGTTTTTCCACTACATGGAACGGTACGGCTCGCTGAAACAGTACCACCTCGGTTGTGGTTCCATGAGGGCCGTACCGATACCATATCCCACAATCCTTTGCATGCAGCCTTGACTGTTTGTCTCTACTAGCCACTGATTGGTCAGAGAATCGTTGTTATCCCACCCACTTACTACTTTAGTGGAAAAGCAAACCATACCAAACTGTACCGAACCGTTCCAACACCGTACCATGCAGTGGAAAACCAAACCGAGCCAAGCAGGGCCAAGTGGAGCCGAGCCGGTACTTGCAGTGGAAAATTGCCTAAACTACATCACAAGTAAATCTCTCACATTAGCAACTCCACTCTCGCCTTGTAAGTTTCAACTTTTTTATAATTACACAAGATGACGTTTCCGCCCGAATCTCTGGGGCGTCCATCTGTTTATGTTGTCCCTTTTAGCTTCTACTTCATTTTCTTCTTCATCGGCATCTCTCCTGAAGAAGACACAGTTATTATTTAGGAAAACAACATTGATTATTGTGCAAAAACTGTATTTTATTGGGATCAAAAAAAATGCATATTTTTAGGCAACATGGATGACTATTGTATGACCACATTAAGCATAATAAAGGATCACCACACAGTGCCATGTCAAAAACTTAAAGATGGCCATACATGGATCGAAATTTATGTTCGGCAGGGACTGGCCCAATTTTGATCCATGTATGGGCAGGCAGATTGTATCTAAGTTTATCCATCAATCAATTTGGGGTACAACCAGCATTTTGGATTTTTCTACATGGGATTACTGCCAGCAGTTTTCTTTCCTTACACCCATGGTGGAAGGAAAGAGAATCAAGTCACCTATAATCTGCTTTAACCACTTGCCGACCAGCCGCTGTATAACAGTTATACAGTGGCAGGTCAGCAGGTTCCCGTGAACTTCCGTACCTGTATGGTGGTCCGCAGGAGCGATCCTGAGGGCGCGCGTGTGCACCCACTCGCCAACGGGGAAGCCAATTCACAGCGGACGCGATTGCGGCTGGGCACCCGTGATTGCTGACCGGGAAGAGAGAACAGTGCCATGCCAAAAACTTAAAGCTGGCAATAAATGGATCTAAATTTATGTTCAGGAGGGACTGGCCGAATTCTGATCCATGTATGGGTAGGCAGATTGTACCCAAGTTGATCCATCAATCCATTTGGGGTACAACCAGCATTTTGGATTTTTCTACATGGGATTACTGCCAGCAGTTTTCTTTCTTTCCACCCATGGTGAAAGGAAAGAAAATTGAGTCACCGATAGCTTGCTATAAACCTTTGCTTTAAAGTTGAAGTGTAAATGAGCCCTTCGGCCCGATTTACGCCTTTACATTTTTAGTGCTTTTTGGATCTTACTGATTTGCACTACAGAACGTGTTCCATAGGAAACCATGCATTTTTAGTTCTTTTTGCATTTTGCAGAAATGCACTACAGTCCATTTCTGCAAAATGCAAAAAGAACTAAAAATGCATAGGTGTGAGCTGGGCCTTATTGAATAGTCAGCAGAAGCATTCTGATGTGTTTCATACTACGGCACAGAGCTTTCTCATCAGTAAGTGGATGCAGCTACAGCTGGCCATACACCAGTAGGATTTTGTTTGCCTCTGCCCGCAAGCATGGGGAGGACAGGGGTGCTTATAAAAAATAAATAAATATATATATTGTGGGGTTGATTAGCTCGGTGGTAGGCGTGGATGGCCCCTTTGGGGGGTGCGTTTACACAGGGATAGCCGAGAAGTGGTTGCAAACAACAGTTTGGTTTATTCTTGCAGTTTAATTCACACAAGTGCAAGCCTCAAAACAGCAAAATAAAAATAAAACACAAAATAAATCCTTGCCACTGTGGGCGGCTACCTTCACACACTGGAACCTATCTAATGAAGTCTGTCCCCAACCTACTGTTGGGCAAACTTTGCTGATCCTACAGCAGACACTCAATAGTCCATGTTTTTCTTCACACAACAAATGTCCATTGATCATGTCCCTTTTCCTCTTCACATTGAACATGTCCCTTTGTTTCTCTCTTCACATAGCAAACAGTGCATTTATTTCTTTCCACACAGAAATAGTCCAAGACCTCACCTTGAGTAGTCTTCACACTTGTTACCCTCCTCCGCTTCACATCACTTCAGGAGGTCTTCCCCATGCTCACAAAGCTTTCAGGGGGCACACATCTGACTGTCCTCCTCTCCCCACGCCCACACAGCGGCAGGAGGCAGCAATCCTTAGACTTCCTTTGGACAAATTATAGAGGCCTTCATTTCCTCATTCTGAACAGCTGAATGGTTTTCAACTTCCTGCTGGCTATCTCTGCAGCCGACACCCTATAGTAATTGGTGAACTTTCCAAACCAGGTGGAACTGTATCTCCTGTCTGTGACTACATCCACAGATTTACCTGACTTCCTGTCACAATATATATATATATATATATATATATATATATATATATATATATATATATATATATATATATATATAAAAAATCTATTTTTTTTTTAATCTTTTTATTTTTACACTGTCTCTTTAAATATTTTTGATCACCTTTATTGCTATTACAAGGGATGAACAACATTCCTTGTGATAGCGTGATGCAGTGACAGGTACTCTTTACTGAGAGATCCAGGGTCTATTAGATCCTAGATCTCTCCTCTGCCCTTCAAAGCATCAGATCAAACCAAGATCAGTTTGATACAACGCTTTCCCAAGCCAGTAACGTCTTGTTTACATCCTGATGAAACCGAAAGTGACGACATACTTGTCGCTTCCGGTTTCTTAGACCATGGAGATGATCGGGGGCCTTCAGGAATCTCTAACTACATCACAAGTAAATCTCTCACATTAGCGACTCCCTCTCGCCTTGTAAGTTTCAACTTTTTTATAATTACACAAGATGACGTTTCCGCCCGAATCTCTGGTACTTCCATCTGTCCCTTTTAGCTTCCCCTTCATTTTCTTCTTCATCGGCATCTCTCCTGGAAGAAGACACAGTTATTATTTAGGAAAACAACATTGATTACTATGCAAAAACTGTATTTTATTGGGATCAAAAAAATGCATATTTTTAGGCAACATGGATGACTATTGTATGACCACATTAGCATAATAAAGGATCGCCACACCGTGCCATGCCAAAAACTTAAAGATGGCCATACATGGATCGAAATTTATGTTCGGCAGGGACTGGCTGAATTTTGATCCATGTATGGGCAGGCAGATTGTATCCAAGTTTATCCATCAATCAATTTGGGGTACAACCAGCATTTTGGATTTTTCTACATGAGATTACTGCCAGCAGTTTTCTTTCCTTCCACCCATAGTGGAAGAAAAGAAAATCGAGTCACCTATAATCTCCTTTACTAAAAATTGAACAAAGTATGGCGCTCAACAGATAAATCACAGTAATAATAATAAATCAAATGGTGGAATGTGCTCCAAAATAAATAAATTAGAAATTAAAAAAAAAGTCTCTAGTGTTCCAATCATCAAAGTGTTAAGCCAGATAACAGTAATCAATGGAAAATCGCAGACTTGATAGGAGTGAATTTCTCAAAGCCTCCACCTCCACACGTTCACCCAGTGGTAGTATAAACTGCTTACCAGAAGTACAGAACCCCTTGATTATAGGGGGGTCACAAGCGCATATAAAATCCTCACACAGTCCGATTTATCACTTCACCAATAAATCGTGATGTTAACCATATACTCTCCCTCCATCAACAGTATATAGCCAGACCAGGGATCAATATAGGACCAAGTCATAATTGGAAGGAAACAAAAGGGCTCTCATGGTGCAGTAATACGTGATAAAAAACATTTATTAAATAAAATCACACTTACTACAATCAGTAAAAGCGCCTTGTAGGCAGAAATCTCAATTCCAGAGCATGGGGACGCCGCTATCCCCGCTGCGCTCCACCAACCCGGAAGTTACGGTCTCACGTTCCCAACGTACGTTTCGTCAGTCCGTGCTGACGTCATCAGGGGATCATGGTTGGATAAAATGGTTGGTGTTGCAATTTTTTTTATGTCACACGGTATTTGCTACAATGGAGGGCTACAGGGGGCTGCTGCCATGGTTCCTTTCCTTAACCACCTGCTTCCCAAGCCTTTCCTTACATTTTTCTCCTACATGTAAAAATCATATTTTTTTTTGCTGGAAAACTACTTAGAACCCCCAACATTATACTGTAAATGTTCTTTCAGCAGAGGCCCTAGAGAATAAAATGGGGAGTGTTGCAAATTTTTATGTCGCACGGTATTTACACATTTTTTTAAATGACAATTTTTTGGAAAAAATACACTTTTTTATGAATTTTTGTGCACACAAATACAATATAATACCCATTTTTTTGGTAAAATACAAAATATGATCTTACCCAGAGTAATTAGATACCTAACATAGGTGTAAAACATGAACTTAAAACCCGCGCCAAAAATTATATTATATAGAAAAGTGCTACCTAAAGCTGCTCGAACAACAAAGGGACTTCCAGTTCCCCCCCCCCCCCCCATTCACTACCTGAAGCTGCTGCCCACTTAGGTAAAAAACCAAGATGAGATGAAAATATTATATGACAGCGCTACCAGGAAAGTAATAATTAAATGTAATCCTCAAATAGTGATCAATATAAAGTGCACTTAATGATAAATGTGACAATAAAAATTAATATATATCACAATGTAAAGTGCAATGAACAAAATGCTAAGTGTTAAAGTGATTCAGTGCAAAATAGAGTGCAGTCAAAAATTATAAGTCCATTATCCACTTAAGCCCCGGAAGATTTTACCCCCTTCCTGACCAGGGTTTTTTTTGCGATTTTTTACTGCGTGACTTTAACGGACAATTGCGCGGTCGTGCGACGCTGTACCTAAAGGAATTTCACGTCCTTTTTTTCCCACAAACAGAGCTTTCATTTGGTGGTATTTGATCACCTGTGCGATTTTTTGATCATGCGCTATAAACAAAAAAATAGCGTAAATTTTGCAAAAATAACAATATTTTTCACTTTTTTTTATATGAATTTCCCCCCCAAAAAAATTTAAAAATCTAAATTTTTTAACATTTTCGGCCAATTTGTTTTATGCTACATATGTTTGGTTAAAAAAATCGCAAAAAGCGTATTTTGATTGGTTTGCGCAAAAGTTATCGCGTTTACTAACAAAGGGAAAGATTTTTGTCATTTTTGGTGGTTTTTTTTTAACGAGTAATGGCGGCGATCTGCGATTTTTTTTGCGGTACTGCAACATTGCAGCAGACAGATCGGACCCTTGACTGACATTTTTGACACTTTTGGGGGTACCAGTGACATTACTGCAGTAATCAGTGCCAAACATATGCACTGTTACTGTAAAAATGACACTGGCAGGGAAGGGGTTAACTGTATTGGACAGGGAGGGGTTAAGTGTGTCCTAGGGGCGTGCTTCTAACTGTAGTGGGACATGGCTATTGGTGTAAAAACAGAGATCAATGGTTCTACATAGTAGAACCGTCTGATCTCCATTTTTACACAGGGGAGAATGACAGGCGGCTTGTTTACATAAGCCGATCCGCCTTTCTCCCGCTCTACCGACGATCGTAGTGTGACCGGCGGACATCGGGTCCACCGGTCACATGCCCGCACTCCTCCCTGAACGATCCGAGGCGGGCGGGCGCGCGCCTCAGCGGGCGCGCGCTCGCCCGCTATTGGCTCAAAACCCGGTGAAAGGCGAGCGACGTAGACCTACGTCACTCTGCCTGGCCGGGGCTGACTGCCGCAGAAAATATACTGTGCGCAGTCGGCAACCGGTTAATGCATTCAAAATGCGGTGCTGGAAAAAAGGTGCTTAGGGTGCTCCACACTGTGGTAAAAAGAGCTCCAAACAGCCCCTTTTGGGGATCCACTCACCAGATGTTATAGGTAATCAAGCCTTAACAACCATGGACTCTCCAACACAGCCCTGTGGATGGATGGATCCGTATGTCACCAGGCGAGCCTCCAACCTTTACTAATGGTCCCTCTCGATTATATATTCAAAAGGAAGGGAAGGAGCCAAACATAGTGAAGCCCCTAGCAACTTTTATTAAGTGTAATAAGTAAAAAACTACTCACAAGCGTAAATAGGGTAGACAGCGTTATAAAAACCACATGAAACCTAGCATGCGTCCACTTCCGGGATCGCTAGCCGGCTTGCGTTCCACGAGATGGAGGAAGTGACGCTGTGTGGTATGCCGTCAACAGGAAGTGCGTCGACGCGTTTCGCCCGCCTTAATGGGCGTTTTCGTAGACATACGGATCCATCCATCCACAGGGCTGTGTTGGAGAGTCCATGGTTGTTAAGGCTTGCTTACCTATAACATCTGGTGAGTGGATCCCCAAAAGGGGCCGTTTGGAGCACTTTTTACCACAGTGTGGAGCACCTTAAGCACCTTTTTTCCAGCACCTTATTTTGAATGCATTAATGGACTTATAATTTTGGATTGCACTCTATTTTGCACTGAATCACTTTAACACTTAGCATTTTGTTCATTGCACTTTATATTGTGATATATATTAATTTTTATGGTCATATTTCAGCACGAAGCATTTTGCACTTTACATTGTGATATATATTAATTTTTATTGTCATATTTATCATTAAGTGCACTTTATATTGATCACTATTTGAGGATTACATTTAATTATTTATTACTTTCCTGGAAGCACTGTCATAAAATATTTTCATAGATACCTAACATGTCATGCTTTATAACTGCGTACGCATGTGGAACGGCGCCAAACTACAGTACCTACAAATCTCTATAGCGACAATTTAAATTCCTTTACAGGTTACCAGTTTAGAGTTAAACAGGAGATCTGTGTAGCAGCCCCCCTAATACTTACCTGAGCCCCATCTATAACCAGTGATGTCCACGAGTCCGGGACTCTCCATCCTGATTGGCTGAGACACAGTAGCGGTGCCATTGGCTCATGCTGCTGTCAATCAAAGTCAGTTAATCAATCAGGAGAGAGAGGGGGCGGGGCCGAATGGCAACTCCGTGTCTGAATGGACACATGGTGCTGGCTCGGCTCAGGTGCCCCATAGCAAACTGCTTGCTGCGGGGGCACTCAACAGGAGAGAGAAGCCAGGGACCCAAGAAGAGGAGGATCTGGGCTGCCCTTTGCAAAACCAACTACACAGAAGAGGTAAGTATACCATGTTTGTTATTTTGTTTTTTAAAAGAATGAGATTTTATAATCGCTTTAACCACTTTAAGACTGGAGGATTTTCCTGCTTAATGACCAGGCCACATATTTTTGCGATATTATTAAAAAAAAGAGCAAAAATGTTGTGAAAAATTGACATTTTCTACTTTGACAGTTAAAAAATATCCAATATATTCAATTTTTGTCATATATTTAGGCCAAAATGTATTTAGCTACATGTCTTTGACAAAAAAAATTCTCAATGAGCGTATTTTTAACCACTTTAAGACCGGAAGATTTTACCCCATTCCTGACCAGGCCATATTTTGCAATTCGGCACTGTGTTTCTTTAACGGACAATTGCGTGGACGTGCGACACTGTACCCAAATTAAATGTATGTCCTTTTTTTTCTCCACAAATAGAGATTTCTTTTGGGGGTATTTGATCACCTGTGCGATTTTTTTTTTTTTTAAAAAAGAGCGACAATTTTGAAAAAAAAAAACAATATTTTTCACATTCTGATGTATAACATTCCCCCCAAAAAAATGTACAAATCAAAATTTTTGTAACATTTTAGGCCAATTTGTTTTCTGCTACATATTTTTGGTAGAAAAAATCAGAATAAGCGTATTTTGATTGGTTTGCGCAAAAGTTACCGTGTTCACTAACTACGGGAAAGATTCGTCATTTTTATTGTTTATTTTTTTTTTATACTAATAATGGCGGCGATCTGCAATTTTTTGCGGGACTTCGACATTGCGGCGGACAGATCGGACCCCTAACTGACATTTTTAAAACTTTTGGGGGGACCGGTGACATTACTACAGTAATCAGTGCTAAAAAAATGCACTGCTACTGTAATAATGACACTGGCAGGGAAGGGATTAACACTGTTGGTGATCAAGGGGTTAAATGTATGCCTCATGCTTACTGACATGTGGGGGGGGGAGGGGGTTCTGTGACACAGACAGAGATTGCAGGTTCAGCTATGCTGAATCCTGTGATCTCTCCCTGCCTGTCACAGAGAAGATCCGCCTGCTTGGAGCGGATTTCCTCAGTCTTTCCACGACGATCGGGGAAGAGCGGCGTTGATCACCGGCTCTCCTCCCCTGGCCCGACTCCCGCTGTGTCTAAACACAGAGGGGGAGCGAGCCTCCGGCGGCGTGCTTGCGCCGCCGAGAGAGGGTGGGATCTGACGACGTAGGTCTATGTCGCCAGACCCAGGGCTGCCACCTTGCTGCAGTAGCAGCAACGTGAGCAGTCCAGATGCGGTTAACCACAGCACATAAAAAGCAGGTTTCCTTGCACACAGCTGTGCAAATCCCAGGACTAAATAAATAGATGTAAAAATGATTTTGTAGGTAAAATAATTCTCATATACTGTATGTATTCTAACTATATGTTTAGCTGTTTTCCCAAATTTAGGCTTTAAAAGTCTATACTTTTATTAGAAAGTCTTATACATACTTACTCTTGCTCACAGAGAGATATGTTGATGGCCCCAAGAAAGAAAAGGAATAACAGGGATTTCTTCAAGGTGAACATCTTCGGCTTTTGTGGATAATTTGGATTCATGGAACGACAAAGAAGACAAATTATGAATCAAAAATAACATGAGGCACCCTAATGTTAGGCACACATAAAATGGTTGTTCCAATACAATAAAAGGTCCAATGTTTGTTTGCTTTAGACCACATGTGTCAAACACAAGACCCACGCACCCCTGAAATCTGCACTCTGTACATAGTGCACACCCCTGAACACTGAGCACTACACTCTGCATACAGTGCACCCCTGAACTCTGCGCTATGTACCTAGCGCAGCCATGAACTCTGCACGCTGTACATAGCGCACCCCTAAACCCTGAATACTGCACTCTGTATACAGTGCACCCCTGAACTGTGCGCTATGTACCTAGCGCACCCCTGAACTCTGCATGCTGTACATAGCGCACCCCTAAACCCTGAACACTGCACTCTGTATACAGTGCACCCCTGAACTGTGCAATATGTACATAGCCCACCACTACGTCAAAGTACCCCATTATCAGTGGGTCCTACACTATCCATGAAAAAGAGATGAATCCAGCCTTTCTAACCTTTGGAGACAACACTCCTTGCTGGGAAAGATGTGCAAATGCACTACAGGGGACTCCTCCTATATCCACTTGATAGTGGACACTGATGGAGTACAGGTGTGTGTGGGGGGTGGGGTGGGTTGCTCAACCTCGGTAGTCTGGTCAGACCGAATACATAATAAACAGGCAAAAAATTTGGGGGAGCATACCCATGTATTTCTAAAGCTGGTGCAGCTATGAACCAAAAGACATGTATATTAAAAAAGAATAGCGCGCATTTTAATATACATGTCTTTTGGTTCATAGCTGCACCAGCTTTAGAAATACATGGGTATGCTCCCCCAAATTTTTTGTCTGTTTATTATGTATTCGGTCTGACCAGACTACCGAGGTTGAGCAACCCACCCCACCCCCCACACACACCTGTACTCCATCAGTGTCCACTATCAAGTGGATATAGGAGGAGTCCCCTGTAGTGCATTTGCACATCTTTCCCAGCAAGGAGTGTTGTCTCCAAGGGTTAGAAAGGCTGGATTCATCTCTTTTTCATGGATAGTGTAGGACCCACTGATAATGGGGTACTTTGACGTAGTGGTGGGCTTGAGCACTATATGGCCATATGGTGGGACCAAATCCCCATTTTTATTTATGGATTGTCTTCAAATTTGGTAATTTCTTTTGCATGTGTGCGCTATTCTTTTTTAATATACATGTCTTTTGGTTCATAGCTGCACCAGCTTTAGAAATACATGGGTATGCTCCCCCAAATTTTTTGCCTGTTTAATATGTACATAGCGCACCCCTGAACTCTGCACTTTCTATACAGTTCAACCCTGAACACTGCAATCTGTATACAGTGCACGCCTGAACCCTAAACACTGCACTCTGTATACAGTGCACCCCTGAACTCTGTACATAGTGCACCCCAGAACACTTCACTCTGTATACAGTACACCCCTGAACTCTACACTCGGTACATAGCACACCCCTGAACACTGCACTCTGTATACAGTGCATCCCTGAACATTGCACTCTGTATACAGTGCACCCCTGAACACCGCACTCTGTATACAGCGGACCCCTGAACTCTGCACGCTGTACATAGCACACCCCTAAACCCTGAACACTGCACTCTGTATACAGTGCACCCATGAACTCTCCACCCTGTACATAGCGCACATTTGAACCTTTGAACCCTGAACACTGCACTTTGTATACAGTGCACCCCTGAACACCGCACTCTGTATACAGTGCACCCCTGAACACCGCACTCTGTATACAGTGCACCCCTGAACACTGCACTCTGTACATAGTGCACCCCTAAACCCTGATCACTGCCATCTGTATACCGTGCACCCCTGAACACTGCACTCTGTATACAGTGCATCCCTGAACTCTGCACTTTGTACATAGCGCACCCCTGAACCTTGAACTCTGCACTTCTTATACAGTGAGATAGATAGATAGATAGATAGATAGATAGATAGATAGATAGATAGATAGATAGATAGATAGATAGATAGATAGATAGATAGATAGATAGATAGATAGATAGATAGATAGATAGATAGATAGATAGATAGATAGATAGATAGATAGATAGATAGATAGATAGAACATCCTTAAAGTTATTTCTTCAAAGTTTAAAAAGTACCAAAAATAAAGTTAGAAAAGGACCTCTGATCAGCCCACCAACAGGTACTTATTTTGGCACCCTAGTACAAGCTGTGAAGGAACTTGAGACCAAAACCCAAGATAACCAGGGAAAGTCACACTGTGCCTTTTGTTTCCAGAAGATTTTTTTACTGAATTTTTCACAGGACAAAGTATATACTGAATGCGCAAGAGCATTAGGTGAGAATCAAACTACAATAATATAGTAAGGATATGACATGTTCTCATTGAAAAGCGATTTGATTCAGTGCTGGCTAAATACAACCCAGAGAGCCTACAAGAGTCCACGTGTGTAGATCCACATCACAAATAAATAACTAAGAACATCGGTACAAAAAAAAGTCATATAGACATGAGCAGGCAGGTCCTCATTCTTTCCAAACAGGCATTTATACTTGTGGTTGAACATACCCCATTTAGTAACCATTATATTGTACCAACGGATCCCTCCTTTACATATCATAGTTAGTCTGGCTGAAAAAAGACACAAGTCCATTTAGTTCAACCAATAGAAGGGAATAAAAAAAAAATAATATATATATATATATTGTGTATGTGTGTGTATATATATATATATAATCGAATGAGCGGAAGTTCCACTTTTGGGTGGAACTCTGCTTTAAAGTGAATAACTCAACACCAAGTTCACTATATGGACCCCTTATGTATTTATACATGTTGATTATATTCCCCCTAAATCTCCTCTTCTCAAGAGAGAATAAATTCAGTTCCTCTAATCTTTCCTCATAGCTGAGCTCCTCCATGCCTCTTATCAGTTTGGTTACCCTTCTCTGCACTTTCTCCAGTTCCCCGATATCCTTTTTATGAACTTGTGCCCAAAACTGAACTGCATATTCCAAATGAGGTCTTACTAATGATTTGTACAGGGGCAAAATCATATCTCTCTCTCTGGAGTCCATGCCTCTGTTATTACAAGAAAGGACTTTGCTCCTACAGATGTAGTTAGTTGAAGAAACTGGAGAAGAGAAATTACCTAAAATTGCAAAACTGTAAAAATGACTTTGATAAATAAAACTCTTAAAAAAAAGCATCTAATATACACAAGCAAGATATTTAGGAATTAGAGTTTAATAAAAGTTTTATTAAAATTGTAAAAAGCAAAAAACTTCAATTTAGGAAACAAAAATAGAACTTTGTCTAATTAATTTTTTAATAATCTTACAATTAAGACATGTACAATAGCTGATTTATTTCTAGGTTGGCCAATTTTAGTATTTTCTGTTTTGAATTTTGTGAATCAACTTGAATTTTCACATTCAAATGATTTAAATTGATATGAGGAACCTTGTCATTATTTAGAATCAAAATAAAAGAGAGGAAATATTTTAAACTTTAACTGAAAGCTGACTACCAAGGTTTCTTTCCTTATAAATAATTATAATATAATGTAATATGTAATATAATGAAAATTATAATATTAATTATATGAATATAATGTAATATAATGTAATGTAATATAATGAATATTATAATATTAATAACAATATTGCAGCATATACTTACTGGGTGGTTCAGTTGGTGCTGAGAATGTAGACAGCTGGAAGACTTTAGTGGTGGTCTACCCTACAAAGATCGGGGTTGGCTTATATAATAAAAGAAAAAGAAGTGGAGAACAGAGAAGCTTTAATTAAAGTTTAATTTAGGTAGAAGTCACGTCTTTCTTGGTAACACATAACTGCTATCACATGTATTTACTAAAATATTTACCTACCTAGGGCAAATATCAGCACCCAAAAAGCACCCAAAAAGCAATCCAAATATCTCCCGATCTGCTATTTAGACAGTTTAGATCTAAAATCAATTTAAGTGGAATTCAAGCCCAAATTTCTAGTTTTTTATATCACTGGGGTTTAGTTATTTTCGCTTAAAATAGAGTGTCACTGATTCTTGGGGACAGACCCCACTTTCAGGAGGTCGTCTATGGATAAAAAGTGTCCCCAAATCTGTCCCCAGCAGTGGCGTTGTTCAAGACGGCATTCATAATTCTGTCAGCATGGACGGAGTCAGCTTCCACCAACATCACTCAAAACAAATATTCCGATGCCCCCAACCCCAGGCCAGCCCAGCATAGCAAAGGATTACTACAGCTACAATGCCCTCCACCCTGCTGCCTATAGGGACAAGAATGACTGACCCCCCAGTTCCCCATCTTTTCTCCTACCATTAGCCAACCACATTTAAGCCACTCCAGAGTCCAGTCAAGGAGAGAAGAGGAAGACAGGTTGACCCCCATGGCTGCTTCCTAGTTAGCTGCCCCTAAGAAAGACAGACATGGAAGAGAGGAAACAAAGTCATTAAGTAAGCAGAAGTAGCACCCTCCTAGTTAGGTTGCTAGGATTTTAGGTAAATATAGTTCTTTTTGGCTCCCCTGTCTTTATTGAAGCATTGGTTGATTTTTTTGGGCTGTTCTGGGTTTCACAGGCTGCAGGATTGATTGCTCTTCGCTGCCTTCCAGAAAGTTCTGGAGCATAGGAGTGGAGCAAGGCAAAGTAGCAGCATGATTATTTATGGTGCTGCAGCCAATGACCAGAAGGTGGCTGAGGAGCGCATAAATGGTCTGAGCTGTTTCTTCCTGTTCAGGTGGGGGATGGTTACCCCCTACGTCCAGAGATTTTGTTGTTCTGAGTTGCTGTTCATCGAGGTCCTGGCTGTGGCAGAGCCATGGACCTACATCTGAGAGGGTATTGGACACCCTCACTTAACCACTTAAGCCCCGGAAGATTTTACCCCCTTCCTGACTAGGGGGTATTTTGCGATTCGGCACTGCGTGACTTTAACGGACAATTGCGCAGTCGTGCGACGCTGTACCCAAATGAAATTGACATCTTTTTTTCCCACAAACAGAGCTTTCTTTTGGTGGTATTTGATCACCTGTGCGATTTTTTGATCATACGCTATAAACAAAAAAAGAGAGACAATTTTGCAAAAATAACAATATTTATCCCTTTTTTTTATATGAAATTCCCCCCCAAAAAAAAGGAAAAATCTAAATTTTTTAACATTTTAGGCCAATTTGTTTTCTGCTACATATGTTTGGTAAAAAAAAAAAAAAAATCGCAAAAAGCATATTTTGATTGGTTTGCGCAAACTAAGGGAAAGATTTTTGTCATTTTTATTGTTTTTTTTTTTAACGAGTAATGGCGGCGATCTGCAATTTTTTTTGCGGGACTGCGACATTGCGGCGGACAGATCGGACCCTTGACTGACATTTTTGACACTTTTGGGTGTACCAGTGACATTACTGCAGTAATCAGTGCTATACATATGCACTGTTACTGTAAAAATGACACTGGGAGGGAAGGGGTTAACTTTATTGGAGAGGGAGAGGTTAAGTGTGTCCCTAGGGGCGTGCTTCTAACTGTGATTGGATGTGGCTGTGTGTGTAAAAGCAGAGATCAACGGTCCTACATAGCAGGACCTTTAGATCTCTGCTGTTACACAGGGGAGAATGACAGGCGGCTGTGTTTACATTAGCCGCCTGCCTTTCTCCTGCTGTATCCGACAATCACGAGTGACCGGCGCACATCGGGTCCGCCGGTCACACGCGCGGGCTTTCTAGTGAACGAGCAGGGGCGGGAGCGCGCCTCCGGCGGCGCACGCTCGTCCCCTATTGGCTTCCAGGCTAGTGACGTACCGGTACGTCACTTTGCCTGGGAGGGGCTGACCGCCGCCGTATATAGTCGGGCGGCGGTCGGCAAGTGGTTAAAGTATACCTAAAGGCAAAACTTTTTTTTTTTTTTATAGTTTTGCATGGAGTGCAGAAGGATTAGAATGCTTGTCAGTTTTTATTGCTGTCTGTGCCCTCGTGGGGAGATTCACCCTCTCTATTTGTCCTGTTTACCACTAACTTTCCTAAATAATCTACTAGTTATTTGCCTTTTTTCAGGTTTTCATCTCAAAGTACTGAAATCAGAGGCATCCAGTCCACCAGCAACAGGATATCAGCAACAACAGCCTTATATTTCTAATGACCGGTCTTCCACTTGACCTCTGGAAGGCCATACAACGTTGTACATAAAGCGGAGTTCCACCCATTTGAATAAGTTTAGATGTACGTAATCCCCTTTAAAAATACTTTTACTAAAACTAAACAATTTTTTATTTTTTGCAAGAAAATACCTTTTTTTCTTCTTTATTCATCCGCACTTCCAGGTCCGGCCGCCTATAGGCGATTACGTCACTCGGCGATTCGCAAGGGCGGCGTCATGTATCCCAGCATACCTTGCGAATCGCCTAATGACGAAATCTCGCATTCACCGGCACCAGCTGTACTGTATTGCTTTGAGTCCGCGCTCCGCCCCGCCTCCTCTCAGTGAGCTCTACGGGATGTAATGCTTTCAGTCTGCGCTCACTGAGAGGAGGCGGGGCAGAGCACGGACTGAATGCAATATGGTTTGCGTAAAAGTTATTGCATTTACTAACTAAGGAAAAGATTTCTGTAA
This sequence comes from Pelophylax lessonae, assembly GCF_965119305.1. Taxonomy (NCBI): domain Eukaryota; kingdom Metazoa; phylum Chordata; class Amphibia; order Anura; family Ranidae; genus Pelophylax; species Pelophylax lessonae. Next base: position 246,491,639 of record NC_138776.1, read on the forward strand.
TTTTTGGTGTTTTTTTTTTAACGAGTAATGGCGGCGACCTGCGATTTTTTTTGCGGGACTGCGACATTGCGGCGGACAGATCGGACCCTTGACTGACATTTTTGGGGGTACCAGTGACATTACTACAGTAATCAGTGCTATAAATATGCACTGTTACTGTAAAAATGACACTGGCAGGGAAGAGGTTAATTTTTATTGGAGAGGGAGGGGTTAATGTATGCCTGGTGCTTACTGACGTGTGTGGGGGGAGGTGACTGAGTGACACAGGGACAGATCGCATGTTCAGCTAAGCTGAACCCTGCAATCTGACCCTGCCTGTCACTTAGGAGATCCGCCCGCTTGTGTTTACACAAGCGGGCGGATCTCCACACTTGATTCCCCGACGATCGGGGAAGAGCGGCGGTGATCACAAGTGGTTACCAAGGGCAATGAAGTAGCCTGTCATAAGCGCTCTGTGATCGTTGAGTCCTTTGGACACAGCTGATCACAGATCAGGGTAAAAAGCCAATCACAGCGGCTCTTTTAATCAGCTGTATCCAACAACACCTGAGTTCTAGCCAGCTGCCAGCCTCGTTCTGCTTGCCTTCCCTGCAGCTGTTTAAAGACGGGGCTGCTGTCGGCAATCGCACCAGATTGGTGCTGGATTTAGCTCCACTGCCCTGCACTCCGCTACCACCGGACCAGCGGGACTCTCCAGGACCATGACAAGGGGGCGTGGCTCAACTCAAGGGGCAGTTGCTTTGAGCCCCACAAGCACTAGGTGTGGAGGAGGAGGAAGGTAAATCCTCCTTCGCTTTGAATGCTAGGCCGGCAGGAAGTCACAGCTGTGACGTCACTGGTTGCTAGACGCCAGGTGACTCTAGCAACCAATGGCCAGAGGTAGAGTCTCAGGTGGAGGAGGAGCCAGCACCAGGGCGGCTCAGTCCGCCCCTGTATTCCAGACTGCTCCCTGTGTCAGTTTCATTCCGGGACACTGTATTGTCCCTGAATTAAGGTGCCCGGGACAGACCTGCAAAACGTGGGACTGTCTAGGGCAATCAGGAACACTTGGTCAACCTACTGTGGAGGCCGTTGGAGTACAGTGACCAGATCTGGTGAGTGTGGAGGCCATTGGAGAACAGTGACCTCATTGTCATGGTGAAGAAACCAGTGGTGAGATGATTGGAGCTTTGTGACATGGTGCATTACCCTGCTGGAAGGAGCCATCAGAAGATGGGGACACTGTAGTCATAAAGGGATGGACATGGTCAGCAACAATACTCAGGTAGGCCGTGGCATTTAAATGATGCTCAGTTGGTACTAAGGGGCCAAAAGTGTGCCAAGAAAATATCCCCCACACCATTACACCACCACCAGCCAGAACCGGTGATACAAGGCAGGATGGTTCCATGCTTTCATGTTGGTTACGCCCAATTCTGACCCCACCATCTGAATGTGGCAACTGAAATCGAGACTCATCAGACCAGGCAATATTTATTCAATCTTCTATTGTCCAATTTTGGTGATCCTGTGCGAAGTGTAGTCTCAGTTTCCAGTTCTTAGCTGACAGACGTGGCACCTGGTGTGGTCTTCTGTACTGTACTACTGTAGCTTATCTGCTTCAAGGTTCTACGTGTTGTGTGTTCAGATATGGTTGAAGTATGATAAAAATTTTATAGCCTGCACATCCAGTTTTTATCGTCCGAAAAATTCGTAATCGGCTGTTGAAAGCACCGTACTAACAACCTGAAAATCGGCAGATCGTTCGTCGGACGAAATTTTACTTCCGATTTTTGTATCGTGTGTATTGTATCGCCTTTACTGTTGCCTTTCTATGATCTCCAACCAGTCTGCCTATTCTCCTCTGACCTCAGCAAGGCATTTTCCTCCACACAGCTGCCACTCACTGGATATTTTCTCTTTTTCGGACCATTCTCTTCTAACCCCCAGAGATGGTTGTGTGTGAAAATCCCAGTAGATCAGCAGTTTTTGAAATACTCAGACCAGCCCGTCTGCCACCAACAACCATGCCACGTTCACAGTCACTTAAATCACCTTCTTCCCCATTCTGATGCTCGGTTTGAACTTCAGCAAGTCGTCTTCATCACGTCTAGATGTAAAGGGTGCTGTTGACCTAAGTTTGCAAATTGTGCCACATCCCTGTATAACAAGTAGCAAAAAGAGGGGGTTCCCCTGATTGGGACTTTAAAGGCACATATCAATGGAAAAACTGATATATATTAAACAATGTCTTTATTGGTACAAAAATAGAAAATATAGGTGATGACATAAAAACAGTGTACAAGCAATGGACAGATATGAATAAGACTCAGATGCTAGAACCTAATAACCCAACATGTTTCGAAGATATTGCTTTCTCCTTCTTCAGGGGTAGTTCATAGCGGTACTCTAATGGTATACAAAAATATGAGCATAAGTGCCATGAATAATGGAATCTACTTATATACAATACTTTTGATTCACAAAATACACTGTATAAAAATTGTGAGTACTTACAGTGTTGATCAAATCTGAGCTTTGTATGCTTGTACAAGAAGATAAAAACATCTGGTTGGTCTGGATCTAACTGGCGATGTATGTAATCATTAAGTTGGCTTGGAAGAGCCAACTTACTGATATTGTATTTAAACTTATTATTATTCTTCTTCTTCTTATTATTATTTTTCTGGCCGGTAAATGTTTGGACACTATCTCCTCCTAGACCGTTCAAGCTACATACTCCAAACTCGGCACAGACCTTCATACTGTTCTGACTCGGTGTGCTATATCTTTTCAGACTGGTTTGAGTTACGGTTTTCCTAAAAATTAAAATTAAAAACCCAAAAAATGCCCATAGACTTTCATTGACAGGATGTTCAGATGACCCAAGCTCCAAATCCCATTAGACTCAATCAACATGCTAGTAACTTTGATAATCATGCTAAACAAAAACAAATCCCATGACTTCTATTGCTGTCGCAAGGCAGACAGACAGGCAGACAGACAGACAGACCGCGGGTGGGGGGCGGTAAAATTTTTTTTTTTGTTTTTTTTGTTTTTTCTATTTAGCTTGTCTTTAAAAAAACAAAAACAAATTCGATGACTTCTATTGCTGTCGCAAGGCAGCCAGACAGACAGACAGACATACAGACAGACCGCGGGTGGGGGGCGGTAAAATTTTTTTGTTTTTTGTTTTTTCTATTTAGCTTGTCTTTAAAAAAACAAAAACAAATTCGATGACTTCTATTGCTGTCGCAAGGCAGACAGACAGACAGACAGACAGACCGCGGGTGGGGGCGGTAAAATTTTTTTTTTTTTTCTATTTAGCTTGTCTTTAAAAAAACAAAAACAAATCCGATGACTTATATTGCTGTTGCAAGGCAGACAGACAGGCAGACAGACAGACCCCGCGGGTGGGGGGCGGTAAAAATTTTTTGTTTTTTTTTTCTATTTAGCTTGTCTTTAAAAAAACAAAAACAAGTTCGATGACTTATATTGCTGTCGCAAGGCAGACAGACAGGCAGACATACAGACCGCGGGTGGGGGGCGGTAAAAATTTTTTTTTTTTGTTTTTTCTATTTAGCTTGTTTTTAAAAAAACAAAAACAAATTCGATAACTTCTATTGCTGTCGCAAGGCAGCCAGACAGACAGACAGACAGACAGACCGTGGGTGGGGGCGGTAAAATTTTTTTTTCTATTTAGCTTGTTTTTAAAAAAACAAAAACAAATCCGATGACTTCTATTGCTGTCGCAAGGCAGCCAGCCAGACAGGCAGACAGACCGCGGGTGGGGGGCGGTAAAAAAAATTTCAAACCTTTTCTATCTATCTATCTATCTATCTATCTATCTATCTATCTATCTATCTATCTATCTATCTATCTATCTCTTCAAACCTTTTCTATCTATCTATCGATCTTCAAACCTTTTCTATCTATCGATCGATCGATCTAAACTTTTCAAACTTTCTGGTCAGGCTTTCTCAAGCCAACTTAAAGTTTGTCTCGACTAACTTTTTTTTCTAGTTATAGATGTAATTCTGATTGGAGTTAGGGGACCCCAGAGGGTAAGGTCAGGTAGATGTCTCACAGATGTATGGTCATCTGAAGTCCTATGAAAGGAGGCCAGAAGCAGTGCCTTGCCACTTAACATCCAAAATAGATAGAGCCAGTCTAAGAAAGGGCCCGCCCCCAAACCGCGCGTGCGTCACGCTGACGCATGACGTGGCGTGGGCGGGGCCGGCGCCTGCGCTCCACCGGCACGGTGATCGAAACCGGAAGTGCAATTGGTCAGCGTCGGTCAAGGGCAGACCTGACGCTGGATGGAAAAGACCAACAGTGTACATCGCTGTATGCGCGATGTGTCTCACCGTGCCGGGATGGCCATAAAATGGAGACAACAAAGTGACCTAGAGGGTGGTTTGAAAAAACCTGAACCATAAAATAATGTCAGATAAACCAATGCAACTCCAATATTTGCCTGATGAGGTTGGACGCTAATAGTCAGAGATCCTCACAGGATGATATAATGCTATGTGTATATATAAATATATACATCGCCAGAGAGCACTCAACCAAATGTTAACAGACCATCACTGGAAATAAATGACAACAAAGCAACCATTCGGGAAAGAATGGGGAGAAAGGTTAGGTTATCAGACAGTGATGGTCTGTTAACATTTGGTTGAGTGCTCTCTGGCGATGTATATATTTATATATACACATAGCATTATATCATCCTGTGAGGATCTCTGACTATTAGCGTCCAACCTCATCAGGCAAATATTGGAGTTGCATTGGTTTATCTGACATTATTTTATGGTTCAGGTTTTTTTCAAACCACCCTCTAGGTCACTTTGTTGTCTCCATTTTATGGCCATCCCGGCACGGTGAGACACATAGCGCATACAGCTACAGCGATGTACACTGTTGGTCTTTTCCATCCAGCGTCAGGTCTGTCCTTGACCGAGGCTGACCAATTGGAAGCGGAACTGCACTTCCGGTTTCGTTCACCGTGCCGGTGGAGCGCAGGCGCCGGCCCCGCCCACGCCACGTCATGCGTCAGCGTGACGCACGCGCGGTTTGGGGGCGGGCCCTTTCTTAGACTGGCTCTATCTATTTTGGATGTTAAGTGGCAAGGCACTGCTTCTGGCCTCCTTTCATAGGACTTCAGATGACCATACATCTGTGAGACATCTACCTGACCTTACCCTCTGGGGTCCCCTAACTCCAATCAGAATTACATCTATAATGATTACATACATCGCCAGTTAGATCCAGACCAACCAGATGTTTTTACCTTCTTGTACAAGCATACAAAGCTCAGATTTGATCAACACTGTAAGTACTCACAATTTTTATACAGTGTATTCTGTGAATCAGAAGTATTGTATATAAGTAGATTCCATTATTCATGGCACTTATGCTCATATTTTTGTATACCATTAGAGTACCGCTATGAACTACCCCTGAAGAAGGAGAAAGCAATATCTTCGAAACATGTTGGGTTATTAGGTTCTAGCATCTGAGTCTTATTCATATCTGTCCATTGCTTGTACACTGTTTTTATGTCATCACCTATATTTTCTATTTTTGTACCAATAAAGACATTGTTTAATATATATATCAGTTTTTCCATTGATATGTGCCTTTAAAGTCCCAATCAGGGGAACCCCCTCTTTTTGCTACTCATCACGTCTAGATGCCTAAATGCATTGAGTTGCTGCCATGTGATTGCCTGATTAGGAATTTGTGTCACCAAGCAATTGGATCTAATAAATATTATATAAATGTAGCGCTATTTTAATCACTCTTGGCGGCTACTGGGGTATGATGACGCCACCTGTGTAGTATTTAGGAGCAGAGTATATAATCTGTGTGATCAGGACAGGATTTATAGTAAGTGCCAGTGCCTCCACTCAATCAGGGCTTGTGATTAGCAAGTGAAATCCCAATTGAGAAAACATATCCATATAGACAGTAATCCACACAGCAGAGTGTTTAAATGTCCATGTATTGAAGAAATAACATTCAGTGAACCATACAGCATAAGATACTTTCCTCAGGAACATGAAATCATCAGCAGTGTCTCTGTGTGTCTCAGTGAGGGGATGTTACAGCACTTACAAGTCTGTTCTCCAGCAGGAACATGTCTGTCTCCTCATGTCTCTTTTCTTCACAGTCTTACCCATCATTCCTTGCTCTGCCCTTTTTGATGACCTCATCCTTCTTGCAGAGAGATAAAGAGCACACCGTTGCCATATTGAAAAAGGGCAAAACAAACACTGCATAACAGGAACACACACTTGAAAGATGGGCAAAGAAATTATCACATCACTACATTCTCCTCCTGCTGAAAATCCTTCCGACCCGGCAAGGATATACACATAAAATAACAACAAAAATTAACATCGTTGTCGCCTTCTGCAGACCACTTCTCCAGAAGCAATCTATTACAGAGCTAGCTGCAAAGAAAGTATGGTTAAAAACAAATAGGCATCATGCTAACCAGTCTAGAATGAGCTGCAATCATGTCCGTCAGAACATGAGGTTGTACATAGTTCTGCACAGCATAGCAGGGTCTTCCCAAAGTGTCATAAGTAAACACCGGTGGAGGACGTCGAACACGATCTCCTCTCCTCAACCCCTCAGGCATAAATCCAGAAAACTCTGGGACAGCATTAGTGGGAAAACTTGGTGCTCCAACTATGCCTGGAACTGTAGGCATAAAATTTTGGGCTGTCGGTTCAAAAGCCGGAGTAGCTGGGTTCAAACCTCCCCTCTGAGGAAGGCCCCCATCAATGCTAGGTGAAGGAACCTGTGCAGGAGACTCTGGTGGAGGTGTAAACCAGTCACTGTCATCACTCTGGTCTCCGCTGTTGCCACAAGGCACATCATTAGAATCTGTAGCAATGTCAGATTGTGGCTCCTCATCAACAGTTGCACTTTGTGGTACCGGAAGCAAATGATTCCTATGCCAGGCTTTGATCCGACCCTCAGGTCCTCGAATCCTGTATACTGGAATCCTAGGCAGTTTTTCCACAACTTCAAACAACTCATTTCTCCAGCGATCAGCTAACTTATGTTTGGCTGAGGGTCCCAAATTGCGGAGAAACACTTTATCACCAGGTTGTAAGTCTTTGTAACGAACTTTGGAATCAAAACGCCTTTTATTGGCAGCATTTAATTTCGCAGCATTTTCCTCAGCCATCTGATAGGCCTCTTTCAAACTCTGTTTAAGTCGTGCCACATACTGATAGTGATTTCTCTGTTCCACTCCATCAGTAGACACGCCCAACTGAATGTCAATAGGGAGACGGGCTTCTCTCCCAAACATAAGAAAATAAGGAGAAAAGCCAGTGGATTCATGTCTGGTGCAATTGTAGGCATGTACCATAGCTCCAACATGTCGGCTCCAGGTCTGCTTAGCACCATTAGGGAGAGTACCCAACATGTTCAACAAGGTACGATTGAAACGTTCAGGGAGAGCATCACCCTCTGGATGATAAGGGGTGGTGCGGCTCTTGTTGATGTTAAGCAATGTTAACAGCTCTTTAATTAGGCGACTTTCAAAGTCCCGCCCCTGGTCAGAGTGAAGTCGATTTGGCAATCCATAGTGAACAAAAAACTTCTCCCACAGCACTTTGGCTACAGTTACTGCTTTCTGATCTTTGGTGGGATAGGCTTGAGCATAGCGAGTATAGTGATCAGTCACAATCAAAATATTTCCCACACCACTGCTGTCATTGTCAATACACAAAAAGTCCATGCACACTAAATCCATGGGACCAGAACTTTTCAAGTGTTCCATAGGAGCAGCTCGAGTAGGCAGAGTTTTCCGTTGCAGACATCTCACACAACGGCGGCAATAGTCCACAACAGCTTCCCTCATTCGTGGCCAAAAGAATCGGTCTTGGATTAATCCATAGGTTTTTTCAACTCCTAGATGCCCATGTTGATCATGCAAACTTCTCATAACAGAGTTTCTATAGACTTGAGGCAGCACTAGCTGTCTCCTTCCAGGATGATCATGAAACAAATGTACCCTGTATAAAAGTCCATCAATTATTTTGAGCTTCTCCCATTCCTTAAAATAGTAGGTACTCTGCTCAGGTAGGTATTTTCTCATGTAGTTAGGATCTTTGCGGAAAACAGACTCTCTGACATGTCTGATTATTGGATCTCTTTTTTGTAGAAGGATCATGTCTTTCTTTTGCAGCTGGATGTTTTCTGGCACCCCTAAAGCAGTGGGGCAGCAATACATGTTTGGAATACACTCTTCACCAGCTCCCAGGGAATCAATAGCTCGTAGGTCAGAGAAAACAATATTGTCTCCTTGTACAGCAGCTGTAGCACAATAGGCAGCCACAATAGGCCCAGGTACTTCCTCCCAGTCACTTTCTTCCAAGTTCATGGGTAATCCAGGGCGCCTAGAAAGAGCATCAGCCCCAATATTCTTGGGACCAGGCTTGTACTTGAGAGTGAACTGATAATTAGACAAGGCAGCAAGCCACCTATGACCAGTGGCATCTAGCTTTGCTGTAGTCAAAACATAAGTCAGGGGGTTGTTGTCGGTTCTCACCTCAAACTGAGTTCCATACAAGTAATCATGCAGCTTTTCAACAATAGCCCACTTCAGGGCAAGAAATTCCAGTTTATGAACAGGATAATTCTTTTCTACTGGGCTTAGACTGCGACTTATATAAGCAACAGGCCTAAGTCCTCCTGGGTACTCTTGATGTAAGACTCCTCCCAATCCATCATAACTGGCATCCACATGCAGAATGTATGGCTTTTGTGGGTCTGCATAAGCCAACACTGGTGCTTCTGTAAGACTTTTCTTAAGCTGTAGAAAAGCTTCCTCACAAGCAGAAGTCCATCTCTCACTGAAATGAGTTTTGCGGTTTGTGTCCATGCCAGGGGTTTCTTTGAGCAAGTCATTAAGAGGCCGAGCAGTCTTGGAATAGCCTCTAATGAATCGACGATAATAGCCACAAAATCCCAAGAAGGACCTCAGTTCTGTCAGATTTGTGGGACGGGGCCAGGTTACCACAGCCTCCACCTTAGCAGGATCAGTTGCTACCCCTTCTGCAGATACGATGTGACCCACAAAGTTTACTGAAGAACGAGCAAACTTACATTTGTCCAGTGAAAGTTTCAGACCTTCCTTCCTCAAACGATCTAGCACTTTAAACAGTCTTTGGTCATGCTCCTCCAGAGTGGAGCCAAAGACAATTATGTCATCAAGGTAGACGATACATTGAGTGGGACAAAGGTCTCCCAGGGTCCGATCCATTAGACGTTGAAAGGTTGCAGGTGCACCACTAATGCCCTGAGGCATGCGAACAAACTGGAAAAATCCCAGGGGGCAAATAAAAGCCGTCTTTTCTTGATCTTCCTCACTCATTGGGACCTGGTAATAACCAGATCTTAAGTCCATTACTGTGAACCATTTACTGCCTTGCAGGGCATCAAGAGCTTCCTCAATGCGAGGTAGCGTGTATTGATCTGGGACTGTTCGCCGATTTAGAGTCCTGTAGTCAACACATATTCGCACTCCACCATTTTTCTTTCTGACTACCACTATTGGGGATGCATACGGGCTTTTAGACTCAGCAATGATGTTTTCATCTTTCATTTTGTGCAAGCACTCTCGAACATCATCCAGATCTTTAAGAGGTATGCGCCTGGATCTTTCTCTAAATGGGGTGCTATCTGTTAGGCGAATACTGTGCTGAATACTCTTTGCACACCCAACATCCATGTCATCGGTAGAGAAAACATCATTGTATTCCATTAGCTGCTCTCCTAGTGCTTGTTGGTGCTCTGCAGGACTATCAGCATCATTCAAGTGAAAGTCTAATTTGGTTTCTTTCTCCTTGACTTTAGCAGTGTAGGAGCTAATGGTTTCCACTGGGTAACAATAGGCTACCTCTTTCCAGGCTGGTATTATAACTGGGTGTGTGGTAATGTTCCGAACAGTAACAACATCCATTCTTGGACATTTTACACGATAGTCTTTCCTTTCTGGTACTATCTCCCAGCCATTCTTTGCAGCCTCTTTTGTATCAGTCTCTAGCAAAAAGAAACTACCATTTGCACTTGGTGAGATTTCCACATAAACCCGCAACACTCTCACTCCCCCTGCTGGAAGCTCTATGGGACGCCATGGATTTCCCACACACCCTCCAGGAAGATCAGGAGCAAAAGTTTGGCAGATATTTTGAAGTTCTGGAGCAACAGGCAGTGAAGGTAGGGGAGTTCCCTGTTGAGGCTGAAGAAACCGTATGAAAGCAGCCTCAACAGCTTCAACATTGGAACCCACAATCATAGGAGCATACTCATTACCCCCAGGTGGAGGGCTCACATAAGCAATAACTTTAAGTGGGGGATCCTCCTCAGCTATCACGCCAGGAATGCGAAGCTCGACTTCTAGGCAACCATCCATAAAAACAGGATTTTCTCCCACACCATAAACAGGCAAAGTGTCCACAGGTTGCAAAGGGAGGTGGTTTAAGTGTTGCTGATAGAAGGGCCTGTATATGATTGTCAGCTGAGAACCAGTATCAAACAGAGCAGTAGTGGGTATATCATTAACAAACAAATTGAAAGTACATCTGCGGCCTACCCCAGGTAGCTTGGTAAACGTTTGTTTTCTTGATCTTCCATGTTTTCTTTGGTACATATGTCCAGCTTTACTGTGAATTTCAGAACTGTCAGCAAGCAGTGGACACTGACGAACTGTATGGCCTGCTTGTCCACAGCGGAAACATTTAATGTGGAAGAGAGGCTTATCACTGGAGGTTTTATCAGCAGATAGAGCTCTAGGCTGTGGGAGTCTACCCACTTCTTTGTTCTTAGCAACAGTCTCATTTGTGGGCTCCACCCCAGAATTCTGTTTAACTTTGCTCTTGGAAGGGGTACTAAAAATAATATAAGACTCCTGTCTCTTTACTTCAGTCATAATTTCAGTGAAAGTAAAGTTCCTCTCCCTCAAAACCACTCTTAGAACTGGTGATATTGGGTGATGCGGCAGTAGCCCCTTTATTATTTGAGCAGTCCTTAATCTGTCAACATCTGTAGGAGAGATGACCTTGTCAGTGAGCAACCTCCCCAGTAGTACTTCTAGTCTCCTCACAAACACAGAAACATCCTCTCCCTCTTTATGCTTTGTCTGTTTAAAATCAGCAAGCATCTGATCAGGGTCACGGTGCAGTCCATAAGCATCTGTCAAAATATCAATATATTCTTGAGCACTGGTACTCACATGAGTCTCCTTGTAAGCTCTGATGATAATGGATGCTGGTGGTCTTAAACTTTCCATGATGCGCTGTTTTTTCTTTTCCTCTGAGCAGGTCCATTCCTCTATCACTTGCTGTGCAAAATCTCTCCACACCTCAAAGCTTTCTTCTCCAACAGGGACAGGTAGCACTCCTGAAAAAGCCTTTAATTTGCGATAAGAATCAGCATGTAAATTCTGGGCAATGACTTCAGTGACTTTTAGCAACAGATGCTCAATATTTGTTTCCTGCTTAACAGCCGCAGCAGTCAGCTTTACAGTTTCTCCTGATGCAGCAGTTGTATTCAATGGTTCACACTTATCAGGCAGGGCTGGTAACTTCCGCCTTACTGGAGGTGAACTTACTGGAAATACTACAGCACAACCAATTTCTTCAGCCCCTTTCGGATATATACAAAAGGGCCCTTTAACTGGATTTAAATCCACCTCACTGAGACAGAGATAATGGGTATACAGTTCATAACTCTCATCTTCCTCTCTTTTATCCACAGGAGCGGCATACCGCAAGGTTTCATTTGCTTTTAGCGCCTCCTGCAGTTTGTGGATGCTCACACGGATAGGTACATATGAAATAGCAAATGTCCTTTTAGGTGGCAGTCCCTCTTCCAGGGCCCACTGCCTCACAGCTTCTGTAGATAACAATGACATGGTCGTTCCTTAATGTCCTGATCCAAGATTTGTATCTCAGCAGTGCCTCCAAATGTAGCGCTATTTTAATCACTCTTGGCGGCTACTGGGGTATGATGACGCCACCTGTGTAGTATTTAGGAGCAGAGTATATAATCTGTGTGATCAGGACAGGATTTATAGTAAGTGCCAGTGCCTCCACTCAATCAGGGCTTGTGATTAGCAAGTGAAATCCCAATTGAGAAAACATATCCATATAGACAGTAATCCACACAGCAGAGTGTTTAAATGTCCATGTATTGAAGAAATAACATTCAGTGAACCATACAGCATAAGATACTTTCCTCAGGAACATGAAATCATCAGCAGTGTCTCTGTGTGTCTCAGTGAGGGGATGTTACAGCACTTACAAGTCTGTTCTCCAGCAGGAACATGTCTGTCTCCTCATGTCTCTTTTCTTCACAGTCTTACCCATCATTCCTTGCTCTGCCCTTTTTGATGACCTCATCCTTCTTGCAGAGAGATAAAGAGCACACCGTTGCCATATTGAAAAAGGGCAAAACAAACACTGCATAACAGGAACACACACTTGAAAGATGGGCAAAGAAATTATCACATCACTACATAAATAATTACATTTTTATTTTATATATATATATATATATATATATATATATATATATATATATATGTATAAAATATAAATAATTAAGTTAAATAAAAAATAAATTATTGATTAAATTAATAATTAAATTAAATTCTAAATATAATAAGAATAATAATATTATAATATTATATATATATATATATATATATATATATATATATATATATATATATATATATATGTATATATATATATATATATATTATAATATTATTATTTATAATTTATTTAATTTCATTATTATTTATTAATATTATATATATATATATATATATATATATATATAATAATATTATTATTTATAATTTATTTAATTTCATTATTTATAATTTATTAATATTATATATATATATATATATATATATATATATATTATAATATTATTATTTATAATTTATTTAATTTCATTATTTATAATTTATTAATATTATATATATATATATATATATATATATATATATAAATAATGAAATTAAATGAATGATTATTCAAATTAAAAATGAATTAAAAATGTAATTAAATGCATAAAAGTAAATAAAATAATAAATAAGTAAATATTAAATAAAATAAATAAATGTATCCATTTTGTGTGTATATATATATATATATATATATATATATAAACACACACACGCGTGTGTATATATATAAGCAAGCATTTATAAAACCATCAACACCAGACGTCTGCCTCTCTCCTATCACTGCGTCTTTCCGTCGGAAATTCTGCTCAGACTTCCGCTCTGTGCGTTCCACAGCCGCCTGGTTGCTTCCTCGTTTCCATAGTAACATCCAGCTTCGCCTCACTGAACTATCTTCCAAAGTCCTACAACATTGTAACAGAGCCTTTTACTTGTAAGCTGAGCTACCACTAGAGGGCGCACGTCTGCCAAGTCACAGGCGGAAGTGTCCTCAGTGCAGGAAGGCGGCGGCCATTTTGTTGTAGCCCGGAAAACAGAAGAGGATTAATTTTTCTACAAGAATCTTCGTGGAGGGATGTGAGTGTGAAGAATGTGTGCCCAGTGAGGAGGAGGTAATAATGTTATTCTTATTATTAGAGAAGAGGGGTCCCAGCACTCTGTGTGGACTGGATGGGGGATCATGTCTCCTCCACACATCATCATCTTCCTGCAGGTCCTATTATGTGTAGACCAGGTCAGGGTGCTGTAGAGGTACACATATTGTACAGGAATAGGTTAACTTGCATGTAGAAAGATCCATGATGAGTATGTGCAGACCTCCATGGACACATATACCTGCCTTTTGTTTGCTCTCTCCCCCCTTCCTCCATTCAGCTGCTAGGAATGTCCTGCATAGCTTCCAACTGTCCCTGATTTGGAACAGAGTCCAACCGTCCCACTTTCCTGCTCATTTGTCCCTCATTTGGTCTGATCTATATACAAATTAAAGGAACGCTTTTTATTCAGAGTTTAGCATCAAGTCACGTAAACTCCTGGGATATTGATCTGGTCAGTAAAGTAGCAGAGGGGGATGTTAATCAGTTTCAGCTGCTTTGGTGTTAATGAAATTAACAACAGGTACACTAGATGGGCAAAAATGAGACAACCTCCAAAACAGGAATGGTTTAACAGGTGGAGGCCCCTGACATTTATTCCCCTACTCATCTTTTCTGAGTGTTTGTCACTAGTTTTGCATTTGGCTGGGGTCAGTGTCACTACTGATAGCACGAGGCGATTCCTGGACCCTATAGAGGCTGCACAGGCAGTCCAACTCCTCCAGGGTGGCACATCAATACATCCCATTGCCAGAAGGTTTGCTGTGTCTCCCAGTCTCAGGAGCATGGAGGAGATTCCAGGAGACAGGCAGTTACTCTAGGAGAGCCGGACAGGGCCGTAGAAGGTCCTTAACCACTTTACCACCGGAGGATTTTGCTGTCTTCCGTCCAGGCCACTTTTTGCGATTCGGCGCTGTGCGACTTCAACTGACAATTGCGCGGTTTGTGTGACGCCGTACCCAAACGAAATTTACGTCCTTTTTTTCCCACAAACAGAGCTTTCTTTTGGTGGTATTTGATCACCTGTGCGATTTTTACTTTTTGCGCTATAAACAAAAAAAGAGCGTTTATTTTGAAAAAATAACAATATTTTTCACATTTTTTTATATGAAATTCCCCCCAAAAAAATGTAAAAATCAAATTTTTTTTTAAATTTTTGGCCAATTTGTTTTCTGCTACCTATGTTTAGTAAAAAAAAATCGCAATAAGCGTATTTTGATTGGTTTGCGCAAAAGTTATTGCGTTTACTAACTAAGGGAAAGATTTCTGTCATTTTTGGTGTTTTTTTTTTTAACGCGTAATGGCGGCGATCTGCGATTTTTTTTTTTTTTGCGGGACTGCGACATTGCGGCGGACAGATCGGACCCTTGACTGACATTTTTGACACTTTTGGGGGTAGCAGTGACATTTCTACAGTAATCAGTGCTATATATATGCACTTTTACTGTAAAAATGACACTGGCAGGGAAGGGGTTAATTTTATTGAAGAGGGAGGGGTTAATGTATGCCTGGTGCTTACTGACGTGTGGGGGGGGGAGGTGACTGAGTGACAGAAGGACAGATCGGATGTCCAGCTATGCTGAACACTCCGATCTGTCAGTCCCTGTCACTATGGAGATCCGCCCGCTCTGTTTACACACAGCGGGCGGATCTCCAGACTCGACCCCCGACGTTCGGGGCAGAGCAGCGGCAATCGCCGCTGCTCCTCCGCTGGCCCGACTCCCGCTGTGAATGAACACAGCGGGAGCGAGCCTCCGGCGGCGCGCGAGCGCCGCCCACAAGGGGCGGAGTCCAGCGACGTAGGTCTACGTCGCTGGACGGGATCGCGGCACTTTGCCGCAGTAGCCTCCATGTGAGCGGAGGTAAAGTGGTTAACCCATCAGCAGGACCGGTATCTACTCCTTGGAGCAAGGAGGAACAGGATGAGCACTGCCAGAGCCCTACAAAATGACCTCCAGCAGGACACTGGTGTGAATGTCTCTGACCAAACAATCAGAAACAGACTTCATGAGGGTGGCCTGAGGGCCCGACGTCTTCTAGTGGGCAATTGTAGCAAACAGAAAAAAGCCGCTCAGGTGAGGCAAGACACTCCGGTGCCGGTCGGATCCGTCATCCAGGAATCAAGTATTTGAAGAGAAAAATTGACCGCACGCTGGAGTAAGTGAACTGGAGATGTTTATTCCCATAAACTCAAATACACAGGTGCATCACACAGTCATGGGACAGGTTGACGCGTTTCACGACTCTATTGATCGCTTACAATAACAAATTGGTTATGAGTAAGCGATCAATAGTCGTCAAACGTGTCGACCTGTCCCATGTCTGTGTGATGCACCTGTGTATTTGAGTTTATGGGAATAAACATCTCCAGTTCACTTACTCCAGAGTGCGGTCAATTTTTCTCTTCAAATCCTCTAGTGGGCCCTGTGATCACTGCCTGGCACCATGGAGCTCGATTGGTATTTGCCATTGAACACCAGAATTGGCAGGTCCGCCACTGGCACCCTGAGCTTTTCACAGATGAGAACAGGTTCGCCCTGAGCACATGTGACAGACGTGAAAGGTTCTGGAGAAGCCGTGGAGAACATTATGCTGCCTGTAACATCGTTCAGCATGACCGCTTGGGTGGTGGGTCAGTGATGGTCTGGGGGGGGCATATCCATGGAGAGATGCACAGACCTCTACCGGCTAGACAATGGCACCCTGACTGCCATTAGGTATCAGGATGAAATCCTTGGATCTATTGTCAGATCCTATGCTAGTGCAGTGAGTCCTGGGTTTCTCCTGGTGCACGACAATGCCCGGCCTCATGTGGCGAGAGTATGCAGCCAGTTCCTGGAGGATAATAAGCCAATAAGCCCGCTAGTTGTTGCCGCCTTGGAGACGGCCATGTTTTTGGTTACTAGTGGGCGGACTAACAATCTGCATTATAGCATCTACTGGAGTGTAAAGGCTGCCGGTGTTCTGTGAAAACACCAAGTGGTCAAAATCTTCAATTATTCCTGGTGTGCACTTACCAGAAGTAACCTCATTGGAGATCTCGGCAAGTTGGATTTTTCAGCAGAACACCGGGATCCAGGGGAGGACTGGGAAGGGGGGCAGGGTGGCAATTGCCCCCCGGGCCATTCTGATGCCTGGCAAAAAGGCCGCACTCAGGGCTGGATTATTGTAGGGGCCAAACACTGTATACAGCTGCTGGTCACCGCTACACAATATTATATTTGCAGAGCTGCAGCAGAGCGGTATGAATGTGCAGAGTACGAGTTACCATATTGCATCATGTTTATCTTGCTTGTCTTTATAAAACCAGGTGGGCATTAATAGTGAGCTCATTCAATGATTCAATGGGCCACTTGACTGGACTTGCCCCCCAGGCCTAAGGCTACCAGCCCTCCCCTGCCGGGATCCATGTTAAAGGCCTATCTGCCTATTCCCAATAAGGGACTGTTCCACACAGTCAGACTCATAGCATATATTTCTGTAAACAAATCTGCATACGATAATGTAATCAGGCGCCTGACCTGGTGGTGTATAAATTCTGTGTGTGTTTGTTCAATAAAGAGTTCCAGATTTTGCAGCTAAAACGAGTTCTGCCTAGTTCTTAGTTGCAATAGGCGGCTATAATATCTGATATCTATGTTCAAGACCGGAGGAAGCGGTATACTGATGGAAGTATGCAAGCACATTGTGGG
This sequence comes from Pelophylax lessonae, assembly GCF_965119305.1. Lineage (NCBI taxonomy): Eukaryota > Metazoa > Chordata > Amphibia > Anura > Ranidae > Pelophylax > Pelophylax lessonae. The sequence continues at coordinate 246,508,912 of NC_138776.1, forward strand.
TTGGTTCCGTCACAGTATGTATGAGGGCTGCGAGTCACTAATTGGAGTCAGCTGTATAGTGATTATTTAAGCTGCCTTCCGATGGGTGAACTTGAGTTATGATTAAGCACATTTTCGTGTGGAATGCGTTAACTCTCCTCTGTCTACATTTTGGAGCTGTGATGTTTGCATTTGATATGAAGATTTAAATAAACTTCATTTATCTTCTACATCACTGGAGTGTGTTCAGCTTTCTATCCTTGTATTCCTATTGCTGCGATCAGAGATCGGTTAGCACCTGCTGATGTTGGAGGTACTGTCGGTCTATCCACCTGCCTGGAGCCGTGATTTCTTTTAGAGTTCAGGGTCGCGCTAGGTGCGCCGCATACAGAGTGCAGGATTCAGGGGTGCGGTGTGTACAGAGTGCAGGATTCAGGGGTGCGGTGTGTACAGAGTGCAGGGTTCAGGGGTGGGGTGTGTACAGAGTGCAGGGTTCAGGGGTGCGGTGTGTACAGAGTGCAGGGTTCAGGGGTGTGCCGTGTACAGAGTGCAGGGTTCAGAGGAGCGAGCTACGTACAGAGTGCAGGGTTCAGAGGAGCGAGCTACGTACAGAGTGCAGGGTTCAGAGGAGCGAGCTACGTACAGAGTGCAGGGTTTAGAGGAGCGAGCTACGTACAGAGTGCAGGGTTTAGAGGAGCGAGCTACGTACAGAGTGCAGGGTTTAGAGGAGCGAGCTACGTACAGAGTGCAGGATTTAGAGGAGCGAGCTACGTACAGAGTGCAGGGTTTAGAGGAGCGAGCTACGTACAGAGTGCAGGGTTTAGAGGAGCGAGCTACGTACAGAGTGCAGGGTTTAGAGGAGCGAGCTACGTACAGAGTGCAGGGTTCAGAGGAGCGAACTACGTACAGAGTGCAGGGTTTAGAGGAGCGAACTACGTACAGAGTGCAGGGTTTAGAGGAGCGAGCTACGTACAGAGTGCAGGGTTTAGAGGAGCGAGCTATGTACAGAGTGCAGGGTTTAGAGGAGCGAGCTACGTACAGAGTGCAGGGTTTAGAGGAGCGAGCTACGTACAGAGTTCAGGGTTTAGAGGAGCGAGCTACGTACAGAGTGCAGGGTTTAGAGGAGCGAGCTACGTACAGAGTGCAGAGTTTAGAGGAGCGAGCTACGTACAGAGTGCAGGGTTTAGAGGAGCGAGCTACGTACAGAGTGCAGGGTTTAGAGGAGCGAGCTACGTACAGAGTGCAGAGTTTAGAGGAGCGAGCTACGTACAGAGTGCAGGGTTTAGAGGAGCGAGCTACGTACAGAGTGCAGAGTTTAGAGGAGCGAGCTACGTACAGAGTGCAGGGTTTAGAGGAGCGAGCTACGTACAGAGTGGTTTAGGGGTGTGCTATGCACAGTGTGCAGGGATGAGTTCTCTTTCACAAGCTTTCCACATCTCCCCTCCACCTGTCCCCTCGAGAATTGAGCTACATACAGAATGCAGGGCTGAAGAGTGAGCTACATATAAAGTGCAGGGTTGAGGAGTAAGCTACATACAAAGTGTAAGGTTGAGGAGTGAGCTACATACAGGGTGCAGTGTTGAGGAGTGAACTACATACAAAGTACAGTGTTGAGGAGTTACGTAGGAGTGAACTACATACAGAGTGGTTTAGGGGTGTGCTATGCACAGTGTGCAGGGTTCAGTTCTCTTTCACAAGCTTTCCACATCTTGCCTCCACCCGTCCCCCTGGGGGGCCACATGAAATGACCTGGCGGGCCGAATTTAGCCCACGGCCATGTGCTTGACACATGTGCTCTATTTACAAAACAATAGTCACATTTATTTTCATTATAATTTTTATTTTTTTTTCAAGGGAACGTTATAAGCATTTACAGATAAACAATAGAACATTATAAGCAATCCTTACCAGATATCACATAAGTATACAGTTCTGCTACAATGGCTGTGAATCTGTGCATTTCTCATGAGGTTCGCTATCTTAACAGTTATATATGCATAACATGTATACAATTTTTTTACATGTTTACAGTAAAGATGGGATATATCAGCTACTTCTCTGTGCATTTTATAATGAACCTTTTATTTTTGGCAGTACAAAGTTTATAAACCACCCTAAGGTACAAATATAGAGGAGAGCATGTATTGAGAAAGACACAAGGATCTGTTTAAGGACGTCACGATGGAAAACCGACTGCCTTCCACATCCCCGGGTAAGAGGAGACTTTCATTTCTTGTAAAGGAGAGAAGAGTATTGAGGATCCCCCTAGATACACACATCCTCAGATATAAAAACATAGTAACAATTGAAGGAATGTACTAAAATTGTAGCAGACAGAATCTGGAGCAGCTGTGCATGACAACAAGTCAGCTTCTAGCTTATATTTCTAAAGTTTAACCACTTTAAGACCGGAAGGATTTGCCCCCTTAAGCACTTAAGCCCTGGAAGATTTTACCCCCTTCCTGACCAGGGGGTATTTTGCAATTCGGCACTGCGTGACTTTAACGGACAATTGCGCGGTCGTGTGAGGCTGTACCCAAACGAATTTGACGTCCTTTTTTTCCCACAAACAGAGCTTTCTTTTGGTGATATTTGATCCCCTGTGCGATTTTTTGATCATTCGCTATAAACAAAAAAAGAGTGTAAATTTTGCAAAAATAACAATATTTTTCACATTTTTTTATATGAAATTCCCCCCAAAAAAATGTAAAAATCAAAATTTAACATTTTGGGCCAATTTTTTTTTTACCATATGTTTGGTAAAAAAAAAAAAATCGCAAAAAGCGCGACAATTTTGAAAACAAAAACAATATTTTTCACATTCTGCTATATAACATTCCCAAAAAAAAAATGTAAAAATCAAATTTTTTTTAACATTTTAGGCCAATTTGTTTTCTGCTACATATTTTTGGTAGAAAACAAAAATCGCAATAAGCGTATTTGGATTGGTTTGTGCAAAAGTTATTGAGTCTACTAACTACGGGAAAGATTTATGTAATTTTTATTGTTTTTTTTTTTTTTTTTTTTACTAGTAATGGCGGCGATCTGCGATTTTTATCAGGACTGCGACATTGCGACGGACAGATCGGACTCCTCACTGACATTTTTGCCACTTTTGGGGGAACCAGTGACATTACTACAGTAATCAGTGCTAAAAATATGCACTGTTACTGTAATAATGACATTGGCAGGGAAGGGGTTAACCCTGTGGGTGATCAAGGGGTTAAATGTGAGCCCAGGGGAGTGATTCTAACTGTGGGGTGGGCGTGGCTTCTGAAATGACCATAGAGACATGTGATCCTATATAGAAGGATCACATGGGCTCTGTGATCATTGCAGGGAAAAGGACGGTCGGCTGTGTTTACAACAACTGACCGTCCTTCTGTTAGGTACCTGTTAGGTAAAGTCCGAAGTGGAGTTTGAGTGCTGAGGATTCAGGCGAAAACGTAGTCAGAGATCAGGCCGGCAACAGATCGGGCAAAGCGGTATCCAAACGTCAGCCAAAGAATGGTCAGGCAGGCAGAAGTCATACACAAGCTGGCGGTGAAGTACAGATTCGGCAGGCTGAAGAGGGGTCAAGAATACAGGCAAAAGTTCATACACGATAGTCGGTAAAAGAGCAAACAGCAGACCCAGGAAGATATTCCAAAACAAACGGGCATTGAGGAACAGGAAGTGCTGCTTTTTGAAGGCTGGGTAAATTGTACATTGTTCACAGCTGGTTAAATTGTACATTGTTCGCAGCTGGCAGCAGGTGGAGCTAGTGGGTCCAAAAGTAAAGCATCAGGCTGGAAAATCACTGCAAAAACTCCAGAGCTTCTTTGTGGCACAACAGATAAGGCTGCAAGCTACGAAACAGGGAACCTCCCGGTTCAAGGACACCCAGGTACATGACCCTTCTCTCTCAGCGGGGAACGATCGTGGGTGTCGGGCGGCAATCTGAGCCACCTGACACACGCATTGGCTTCCCCGCTGCTGAGTAGCTTCCCGCGTGCGACCGACGTAGCCCTACGTCAGTTTGCACAGGAGAGCCACCCTGCCACCGTGTATATATATATATATATATATATATATATATATATATATATATATACTGTTCTGTACAGTAAAAATGAAACAAATTAACCTGCACTTTGCCTTTGAAAAGAATTGTAGCTGGTGTGAGGGAGACGAGAGAGTGTAAAGGAGGAGGGTGGTTATTGTGTAGGATGTCCAGTACATTTGTTTATAATGGGTCCCCAGGCTGTGAAAAGAACATACTGCACAGTACATACTGTAGCTCACCAGCCCTGTATAATCGCATTGTGTTCAGCCCTGTGTACTGTAATGTGTATTTTGGTTCCTTTTATAACTCAGTTGTGCCTGAGCTCTCTTTAGAATGCAGGTGCAGGGGTTCCATCCGCCCATCCGCTCCGCTCAGCAGGAGTCTGAGACACTCGGCTGATGACGTCACTTCCGGGTGCGGGCGCCGCTCGTATATCAAAGCGGCGCTCGCAAACCAAAGCAAAATAAAATAAAAAATGTTTGCTCGTCTTTCAAGATGCTCGCAAACCGCGGTACTCGTAAACCGAGGTTTCACTGCAAGTGGTTAACTAAACCAGCTGAAGCTAGAAGCAGATTGGTTGCTATGTGTGTCTACTTCAAATTCTGTCTGTTCCAGTTTTGGTCAATTCCCCTAATGTATTCAGTCAGTGTGTGTGTTTCCTACAGATGGATCCAGTAACAGAAATCCCCCAGAGAGATGTCCCCGTCCTCTGTATTCCCGGGACTCCACACAGGAAGATCAGGAGATCCCTCAGGAGGATCAGGTAGATGTAAGTGAGGATCTTATTGATATGTTTTCTCAATAAATTAGTTACAGATAAAAAGTCTACATGGTGTCTTATCCAGGATGAAGGCCTGATTGTTGTTAAAGTTGAAGTAAAAGAAGAAGAAGAGGAGTATGGTTGGGATGATGAGCCATGCAGAGAGGAAGAAACTCCTCCAGAGATCAGCACAGGTGAGGAATAAACAGTAAATCCAGAGAAGAGTCCCAGATTCTCCCTGTTCAGTCATTTTTATGGCACCCCAAACAAAAAATCCTGCAAAAACACGCTTGGCTTAGTGTCAAAAAAGGTACATAAGCTACTTTGGCACCAAACGCGTTTCGTCCCTCAGGTGTGAATGCAGTCTAAATCCAGAAAAGACTCTCAGATTCTCCTTGTTCAGTCACTACAACAATCTCTTCTTCTCCCCCCTCCTCTGTCAGTAGATAGTAATGGGGGGACAGTATGTGCCAGTGGGGGAGTCAGGAGCCATCAGCCTCTATTAGACTCCGGCTCTCCTCCTCACATCATGTCATTGTGTGTTACCAGCCAAGAGATGTGACCAGTCTCCCCCCACACACTCTCTGGGGTCTCTCATACATCTCAGTACAGGGGGCTTCACTCTCATCTTTATTCATAGATCCCGGAGACACCAGTGAGACTCAAACAGACGCCAAAGCTGAGGAGGAGGAGGAAGAAGAACATGTGAGGATTAAAGAAGAAGAAATTCCTATAGAGATCAGCACAGGTGAGTAATTAACATTAAATACAGGATCAGAGTACGTTATCGCACGTGAATATTTTTTGGAATGATCATAAAGCATAATTAAAGCGAAAAAATAAAAATTATAGAAGGACTGAAGAGACATCTAAATCTTTTCTGCAGCGACCTCTCTTCTGCAACAAAGCAAACTCAAGCCAGCCATACATGTATCAAAATGTGGGTGGTTCAGCAGGGACCTGCCGAGTTTTGATCCATGCAGGGCCGCTGATAGGGGGGGACCACCAGCCCTCTTGTAGGGGGCCCGAGCACACAGGGGGGCCCACACAGAGAGGGGGATTAGTGATGGACAACAAATACAGAAATCTTCCTCCAGAACCTGAATCTGATCTCTCCCCCTCTCCCTGCTATCAGCTTTTATCTGCTGAGAAATAGACAGTTGTCCCTCCTCACTAATCCCCCTCCCTGCATGGGCCCCCCTCCCAGCACTGGCTCTAATGTTATCTCTGCTCAGGAGTTTATTTGTAACTTTGTTTCTCTCCCTCTGTCTCTCTGATCACGATGGAGCTCCAACTGCCCAGCCTGTATATTTTTTGCATCTCATCTTCATTTTTATTTATTAACATTGTTTTTTTTTTTTTAGATTTAGCAGGAATTATGTGAGTTATGTTATATTTGTGTCTGCTAATAGTGATTTTGTTGTAATTTTAGCTAAATATTTCTTTAATATTTTCTTGGGGGGGGGGCCCTGCCAGGTAGTCTGTACGGGGCCCTACGATTTGTAACAGCAGCCCTGGATCCATGTATGGGCAGGCTGATTCTACAGAAGTCGATCTACCAATTGACTTCTGTACAACCAGCCATGTTTGATTTTGCCTGCTTGATCAGCACCGCCGACTATAGCCGGCGGTGCTTATCAGTGTATTCTGAAGGCAGGGAGACCTCCCCACTGTCAGAACACAATAGCTCAGTGGGGAGGATTCCCCCATACACCTCGAATGTGTGGATGAGGGAATCGGGTCATTTTTTTTTTTTTTTTTCGTTTAACCCTGTGGAGCTGGGAAAAGATGTTGATGCTGGTGAGGGATGATGCATTGTTGCAGAGAAGGTGAGTATTTCCAGAGTTTAGTTCTGACTCACCATCTTCTGACATAAAACAATGTCTTTCTGAACTAAATCCTCCTATCCTTTGCAGCCAAGGAAGCTGCCATCTTAGCCTCTGTTTCATCTGCATCTGCCATGGTGCTGCACATGTGATCTGTTACGACACCAGCCATTTGATGGTTTGACAGTTTGGTTGAGAGCACAACGGCTGTGACAGTTAGCATGTCTGGCATTCCCTGAATTTAACCACTTTAAGACCGGAGGATTTTCCTGCTTAACGTCCAGGCCACTTTTTTCAACTTGGCACTGCGCGACTTTAACTGACAATTGCGCGGTCATGCAACGCTGTACCCAAACAAAATTTACGTCCTTTTTTTTCCACAAACAGAGATTTCTTTTGGTGATATTTGATCACCTCTGAGCTTTTCATTTTTTGCGATATTAATAAAAAAAGAGCGAAAATGTTTGCGAAAAATTGACATTTTCTAATTTGACAGTTAAAAAATATCCAATATATTCAATTTTTGTCATATATTTAGGCCAAAATGTATTTAGCTACATGTCTTTGACAAAAAAATTCTCAATGAGCGTATTTTTCACCGCTTTAAGACCGGAAGATTTTACCCCATTCCTGACAGGCTATATTTTGCGATTCGGCACTGCGTTACTTTAACGGAAAATTGCGCAGTCGTGCGACGCTGTACCCAAATTACATTTGAGTCCTTATTTCCCCACAAATAGAGCTTTCTTTTGGTGGTATTTGATCACCTGTGCGATTTTTAATTTTTGAAAGAAAGAGCGAAAATTTTGAAAAAAAAAAAAACAATATTTTTCACATTCTGATATATAACATTCCCCCCCAAAAAAATTTACAAATCAAATTTTTTTAACATTTTAGGTCAATTTGTTTTCTGCTACATATTTTTGGTAAAAAAATCACGATAAGCGTATTTTGATTGGTTTGCGCAAAAGTTATCGCGTTTAATAACTACGGGAAAGATTTGTCATTTTTATTGTTTATTTTTTTTTATTAGTAATGGTGGCGATCTGCAATTTTTTTTTTTTTTGCGGGACTGTGACATTGCGGTGGACAGATTGGACCCCCTAACTGACATTTTTGACACTTTTGGTGATATTACTACAGTAATCAGTGCTATCAATATGCACTGTTACTGTAATAATGACACTGGCAGGGAAGGGGTTAACACTGTTGGTGATTCGGGGAGTTAAATTTGTGCCTCATGCTTACTGACGTGTGTGGGGGGGAGGGGGTTGTGTGACACAGACACAGATCGCAGGTTCAGCTATGCTGAATCCTGTGATCTCTCCCTGTCTGTCACAGAGAAGATCCGCCCGCTTTGTTTACACAAGAGGGTGGATTTCCTCAGTCTTTCCCCAACGATCGGGGAAGAGAGACGGTGATCACCGCATCTCCTCCCCTTGCCCGACTACCGCTGTGTCTAAACACAGCGGGAGCGAGCCTCCGGCGGCGCGTGCACGCTGCCGAGAGAGGGAGGTATCTGGCGACGTAGGTCTACGTCGCCAGACCCAGCTGAGCCGCTCTGCTGCAGTAGCAGCAACGTGAGCGGTCGGCTAGTGGTTAAAGTGGAACTTTAGTCAGAAAATTAAAATCCAGTAATACACCGTCTCACCCTGCTCTGCACATGCTCACTTGCTCTCTATTTTTAGGCACTGGGCCGAATTTTTAGAGGCCGATCTGCTGACAGCCTAAAGATTTACTCTTTGCTCTGGGCTTCAGCAAAATGGCAGCCTCAAGCAAGAAGAAACCGGAACAATGCTGGAGGCAATTTACAGCACACACTAATCTGGGTAGCTTAATTATTCATGTGGAATGTATGTTCCTAGCTAAAGAACATCATTTTTTTATCAAGTTGTTATGGGTAAAGTTCCACTTTCACAGCTTGGCCCCTTTTACACTGGTGGAGTCCGCCATCAGATCCGCCCTTAGCAGGGGATCTCTCTGCTGATCCCCGCTGAACAGGCAGATGACAGGTCTGTATCCGCTCTGCTAATGCAGCGTGGACACAGACACAGCCCCCTGTCCTCTATGGGCTGTCGGATGGAAACTGACCGCCTGTCTGTTTCCATCAGACTGTCTCACGATCTGCCAGACGGATTGGAAACGTCCCCATCCGTTTGTTTTTAGCCGACGGGATCGGATGTCGGCGGGTGTCAGCGGACATGCGCTGACATCCGCTGCTCAATACAGAGCAATGGATGATCCGGTGGAGTCCGCCTCAAAAACTGACAGGTGGACCCGATCAAACCGACAGTGTGAAATGGTCCTTAAAACAAAACTAAACCCATCAATTTAACAGTTTTAAAAAAAAAAGATTACGTCGTCGACACTGTTGTTAATAATTCAGACTCGCATTGCCCTCGGCATCAAAGTTCCTTCAGATATCTGGGAGCACTCAATGACACACAGAGACGGCAGGTACGATGTCACAGAATGCCCGCTATATTCAGATAGAAAAGAACACTTTATAGAGAAAGTAAAAGGGGAAGTCCCTTTCCAGGAGATTATACACAGAATTGATACAAGAATAGCAGTTTACCATTACGTGCTTCAAGGCACGTACTTGCATATGAGCTAATTAAAATAAGGCATAGTTATAATTACATCAGACTTGTTCTAAGGGTTAAGATAAGACCTAATTAGTTACTTCAAACAGACTTACTCTAAGGGTCAGTTTGACCACAAAATGTAACTTCCTGGAAACTTTTAAGGACATTTACTTAGATAGGCTTTTTAATTAAGCTGAGTCTAGGGTTTTAGTAATAAGATGGAGTTGAAAGAACAAAATGGAGGATAGATTATTCCTTCAGACACATGCCAGGAATGCTAACTGTTACATTGGTTGTGCTCTTAACCTTCCTAGCGGTATTCCCGAGCGTGGCTCGGGTTAAATTTCAGAGACAAAAGCGGTAACCCCGAGCCACACTCGGGGTACCGCCAGAAGCATCGCTGGATCCTGTAAGAGAGGTTTCTTACCTTGTCACCGGGATCCAGCGATGTGTCCGGCGGTGTCTAGCGGCGGTTCTTCCTCCCGATCGTCTCCGTGCCCCGGCTTCCGTCTCCTTCGACATTACGTTCGCAGGGGGGTGGAACCGGCGGCAAATTCAAATGTAAAAACACACCAAACACACTGATACCATTCAAAATAAAATAAAATCACATTAGTTTGCCCCCCAGTGCCCTTTCCTGCAGTTTTACTGTACTTTTTATGTAAATATATATATATATATACGTAATTCTTGTGAATGAGCAGCCCAAACCAACTGTATACATTATATATGTATATATAATATATGTATATATATAATAAATGTATACAGTTGGTTTGGGCTGCTCATTCACAAGAATTTCATGCAAAATAATGGTACCGCTTTCAGCACCTAAAATCCAATAGGATCATACCGCCAGGGAGGTTAACCAAATTGTCAAACCATCAAATGGCTGGTGTCATAACTTATCACATGTGGAGCATCATAGCAGTTGTAGACGAAACAGAAGCTAAAATGGCAGCTTTCCTGGCTGAAAATGATAGGAAGGTTTAGTTCCACTTTAAATGAATGGGTTTAGTTCCACTTTTAATCATGAAAAGTTTTTTTATTTTATGCAGATGGACAATCCAGAAAGTATAACGTGGAAAAAGTTATCATTATGTCGAATTATGGTAAAACAGAAGACAATGACTCATCCGATTCTACAGAAGAAAACCCCACCACTGCAGATCGCCGCACAGGACCTCAGAGAGCAAAGCTAACGTCTAAACCTGCTAAGCGGAAGGGACGTGTTTCTGTTTCATCACCCCCCACCACCCATCAAACAGTTGATAGGGACGGTGAAAAATTCTCTTGTTCTGAGTGTGGAAAATGTTTTAATCAGAAAGCTCATCTTGCTTCACACCACAGGTCTCATGTAGCAAAGGAAGCCCACTCTTGTTCTGAGTGCGGGCAGTGTTTCTCTTCTAAAAGAGTTCTTATTGAACATCAGAAAACTCACGATGGAATGAAGCCGCTTTCGTGTTCCGAATGCGGGAAAGGTTTTACGCGGAAATATTCTCTTATGATGCACAAAAGAGTTCACACAGGGGAGAAGCCATATTCATGTTCCCAGTGCGGTAAGTGTTTTTCCCTGTTGACCACTCTTATCAGACACGAGCGAACACACTCTGGAGAGAAGCCATTTTCGTGTCCTGATTGCGGAAAATGCTTTAGACAGAAATCAGACGCAGTAATACATCAGAGGATTCACTCGGGAGTAAAGCCGTTTTCATGTTCTGAATGTGGAAAATGTTTTGCCTGTAAAGGAGCTCTGATGTCGCATCAACGCGCGCACAGGGGTGAGGGGCCCTATTCATGCTCCGAATGCGGCAAATGTTTTTCCATCAGCACTCACCTTCGCTATCACGTGCAAACTCACATTGATGAAAAGCAATTTCCCACTTCGGAAAGTGGGACATCCATCCCTGAGAGAGAGAGTCGTATTTTACAGCAAGGGATAAGGCCGTTTTCTTGCCCCGATTGTGGGAAGAGTTTTCCTCACCAAGGCCGTCTTACTAAGCACCGGAGATGTCACACAGGGGAAAAGCCGTTTTCCTGCCGGGAATGCAGTAAATCTTTTTCTCAAAAAAGCGATCTCATTAGACATCAAAGATGCCACACAGGAGAGAAGCCGTTTGAATGTACCGTATGCGGGAGATGTTTTTCAACCACACAAAATCTGACTTCACATCTGAGAACTCACACCGGGGAGAAGCCATATTCGTGTCCCGAATGTGGGATTTCTTTTACCTGGAAAAGATCCCTGATCAGGCATCAACGTGTACATGCAGGAGAGAAGTCGTATTCCTGTTAGGAGTTCAGAAAAGGTTTTGTCTTGAGATCTGATCTATCACAATGACACTTGAGTTGTCAACTTACTCAGGTTGAAGCACCAAAGGTTGGGGGTTTCACTGACTGGGCTGAGTTGACACTAAACTAGCTCCATTTTCATTGCCATCACATCAACGTTCAATAAACATCATTATTGTGCTATTATCCTAAATCTGTGTGTGTTCATGTTTTCTTTTACTGCCAGTATATTAAAAAACTCACTAAAGTGTATTGAATACCAGAGGTTGGCATCTATTATCCTTGCTTCTGTTTACTTAAAGATCCCTTCTTGTTGGACAGGGTAAAGAGGAAAAACGTTTTTTCCATGCACGGTCTTTGGGAAGGGGGAGTGGGGGGGGGGGTTCCTAGGGGTTCTTTGTGTTCTAAGACAGGGACCTTCAAATTTTTAAACAAAGGGCCGGATGACTGTCCTTTAGACTTTAAGGGGCTGGACTGTGGTAAGGTGTAGAAAATGCCACAGCATCAGTGGGTTTAAAAAATGCTTCAGGCTTGGTTGTCAGTGGGAGAAAAATTACATAGTGCCAGTGGTCAGTAGAAAAATAAATAGTGCCCCATCATTGGTACTGGTGCAAGGAATAGTGCCAATTGTAAGTATCAGTGGGAGGAATAGTGCCAATTGTTGGTGTCAGTGGGAGGAATAGTGCCCAATCATTGATGTCAGTGGGAGGAATAGTGCCAATTGTTGGTGTCAGTGGGAGGACTAGTGTCTCGCCGTTGGTGTCAGTAGAAGGAATAGTGCCTTATTGTTGGTGTCAACGGGAGGAATATTGCCAATTGTTTGTGTCAGTGGGAGGGATAGTGCGCCATCATGGTGTCAGTGGGAGGAATAGTGCCCCATCTTTGGTGTCAGTGGGAGGAATAGTACCTTATTGTTGGTGTCAGCGGGAGGAATATTGCCAATTGTTTGTGTCAGTGGGAGGAATAGTGCCCCATCATTGGTGTCAGTGGGAGGAATAGTGCCCCATCATTGGTGTCAGTGGCAGGAATAGTGCCTCATTGTTGGTGTTAGTGGAAGAAATGGTGCCCCATCATTGGTATTGCTGGGAGGAATAGTGCCCCATATCAGTGGAGGAACAGTGCACCAAGGGCTGGATAAAGAAAATCTGAGGACCACATCTGGCCCACGGGCCTCAGTTTGGAGACCACTGCTGTAGGAGTTATTCCCCTTTGGTCCTATAACCTTGCTGTATTTCTCTTGGCTCTCGGCAGTGTCACACTGGAGCCCCAAATGCAGATGTAGGGTCAGAACACTCATTAAGTTTGTTCAAAAATGCAACTATTGCGACTAGGCGCCAAGGAGGATTGGTGACGTGTTTAAATAACAATTTGCCGTACACACCCTACAGGTTTGGGATGAGGTCAACTAGAGACTCCAGCTGTCCACCCAGGTCTCCCCACTGGCGCCCTTGGGGGGGTTCCCCTGGTTCCCCCCTGGGGAGGACATGTCCTTCTTTGGGAGCTGGGCGGGGAGATTTGCTGTGGCCGGTTTGTCCAGGAGGGGTCCATTGTATCACTGAACGAACTCAGGGAACGTTATGGACGTTTCCCCATGGACTTTTGGAGGTATAACCAGCTCACCCATTTCCTGCGTCCCATCCTGGGCGAGGTGCGCTCTCCAACTTTGATGACATTATACGAGAAGCTTTGTATATCTAAAGACCCGATACCCCACTCCATTGCGCTGCTTTACCAGCTTCTTCTATCTGGGGATCCTACGCTGAGGCCTTTGTTCATATGGGAGTGGGAGAGAGACCTACAGAGCACCTTCACAGATCAGCATATGTTTCAGCTGACACACTCTAGCACGGTAGACACCAGAATGCAGGAGAATGGGTACAAGCTGCTAACTCGCTGGTACAGGGTCCCCTCGAGACTCGCACAGATCTACCCGGGTCAATCTGACAGCTGCTGGCGGGGAACGGGGCTCCTACCTTTATGTGTGGTGGGAGTGCCCGCTCCTGCGCCCCTTCTGGCTGGACATCCGGGCGCAGATCTTGGCGATCCAGGATGTGGACATTCCCGACGACCCGCGGCATTTCCTGCTCCACCTCCCATCCATTCCTATAAGCAGCTACAGGAAAAGCATTCTGCCACATCTTCTGAATGTGGCCCGCTGCCTGGTGTCAATTTACTGGAGACAGGCGGTGGTGCCAACCCGTGAGTCATGGGTTAAGATGCTAAACGGTATCATGGATGCAGAGGAATGTATGGCTAGGTGTAAAGACCGTTATGATAAATGTTATGCTAAATGGGCACTATGGATGCACTATAGTACAACCTCGGGATCTTCCTAGTCATACCCATGACTGTTATATGCATGAGTTACTGAAATTACAATTTACTAAGGACAATTCTACCGATACCCCAACCCCGCCCCAGGCTCCCTTTCTTCTCTCCTCTTAAGAGACTCTTTACCCCACATCACCATTCACCAGTTCCCTCCCCCCTTTCTCCCCCCCCCCCCATTTTTCTTTCTCCTCTCCCCTCATCTACCCCATCTTTTCCTCTGTTGAGAGCAAAGGGGTCGACCTCCCTCCCGCCCCTCCCCCTGGTCAGATCCCTTTGATCGATAGCTTAATGGGTTGAGCAGGGCGGGCGGAGGGCCACACTCTCAAGTGGAATAGACTGCTTGAGTGGCACTAGATATATTCAGCTATGCACGTGCCTTTTAAACCAGACTGTTCTTCCATACATCAACATGTACGTTTCTTGAAATTCCCCTTTTTGCTCCTACCATGTTATGTAGAATTACCCTTTTCTACCTTTATGGTTGTTGTCTTGTTATTCCTTTTCTTTGTATTGTAATTTATTTAAATAAAGATTATATATAAAAAAAAAAAAAAAATAACAATTTGCCCATAGCTGCAACAGAGAGTCCTCCAAGGATGCTGGAAATAGTTGCACGCGGTTACTCTCACAAGGCGCTTAGGGCAATAATCAATAAGTCCACTGGAGTTGGTATGAACTTCAAATAACTCAATTTTAGTTACCACAAGAGCCCGTCTGGCTTATCCTGGGATGGAAACCGCATGCCCAGGTCAATAGATGGAGCCAAATTGGAGACCAATCCTGCAGCTGATGGGCAGCACGTCTAGGGCATGTGTAGAGGGGAGTGCCCACGAAACTGGAGAAGGAGGATGGCCACCTTCTGACAGACATCAGCAGGTGACATAGAAGTGGCAAACCCTCCTTCTCCAGTTTCGCGGGCACCCAGCCCTCCCCTCTACACATGCCTAAACATGCTGCCCTTCAGGCACAGGATTGGTCTCCAGTTTGGCTCCATCCATCGACCTGGCCATGTGGCTTCCATCCCAGGATTAGCCAGGCAGGCTCTCGTGCTAATGTACCCATGTTTACCATCATTCTCCAGTGGTTTCCACCATCTTGTATCTCTTAAGACTAATAAATTGATTTATTTGAAGTTCATATCAACTCCAGTGGACTTATTGATTATAGCCCTAAGCTCCTTGTGAGAGTAACTGTGTGCGATTAAGCTTGTTCAGTAGACTGAAAAATAGTGTTCCAATGATTCCAAACTGCTGTACTGGTTTAGTATATTGTGGAACCCAGCTGTAAGGAGCTCCATAAGATGTACATCTCACACTTATGCCTCGTTTCCACTGAGCGCAACGGTTTGGGTCAGTACAGTTTGGAAGGATTAGAATCGTCCAGTCTATTCAGGTGAGCGTTTCCACTGCAAGTCGGGCCACCAGGGACCATGCAGGGTTTACACCAAATGAGGTGTTTGTTTTGCTCTTTCATTTGACGTGAGCATTGAAGTTTTCCTGTCCGCCAATCAGTGGAATCTATCGTGTGACGCCAGTAGCTCCGCCCTAACCGTACCGTACCATTTCCTACGGCCCTACATCTGAAGCAGGACCAGGAATGGTGCGGTTTGGTTCGGTTGTATGGGCCACTTTCATAATGGAAACACTCAAAATAGCGTACCGAACCGATCCGCTCAGTGGAAACGAGGCATTAGTCTGGTAGATCATTATTGGAGAGGAGAGAAGTTTGTTTCCACTCGAAGGCATTAAGGCAGCAGTCTGTTGTAAGAATGAGTGTACTTAGTTTCTTAAAGTGGAACATTACCCATAACCGCTTGATAAAAAATATGTTCTTAAGCAAGAAACATACATTCCACTTTAATATTTATGATACCAAAATGAGTGTGTGCTGTAAATTGCCTCCAGCATGGCTCCTGTTTCTTCTTGCTGCAAGCTGACATTTTGCAGAAGCCCAGAGCCCCTGAGCAGCAGTAAATCTTTAGATGGTCAGCACTCAGCAGATCAGACTTTACATTTTTGGCACAGGGCTCCCAGGGCAGCGCTGCAGAGAATGGCACTGACACTATCGCAAACCTATACACCACCGGACAAGAAGAGGACCCCACAGGTCATGTAACATGTCAGAAGACATCTGAAAAAAAGCAAAGTGTACAAAAAACAAATCTGGGGCAGGGAGGGGCAATGTGGGGGAGGGGGTGGGTGCCGCCTTCCAAACCTCAAGTTGGACTCTAAAATATTCCTTTGCTGGCACTTAGATAAGGAGGGCTTCTACTACTCTACTGAACTCTCTGATAGGCTCTCGCCTTGGAGGGGTCCCTCTAGTATGGACCTCGTGGATCAACTGGCGGAAGCCATTAAATTATTCTGCAAGGCTTTACTGTGCTCCCAGCTTTAGATCCATTATAGACACAGACAGGGGAACTCAATAAAGTTCTATTGACAATTTCTGGTGGTAATTTACTTAAAGCGGAGTTCCACTCAAAAATGGAACTTACGCTTATCTGTCTCCTCCCCCCCACCCCTCTGGTGCCACAATTGGCACCTTTCAGGGGGGAGCGGGTACCTGTTTTTGACAGGTACCCTGTCCCTACTTCCGTTGGACCTCGCCGCGGCTAGGTTCATCACAGGTTCGGCCCCCTACTCCTCCCTCTGCTTCCTGGCCAATTACCAAGTGCAGCGCACTTCGTGCAGTAAGGACCTGGCCGTGAATGGCGGCGGCAGCACCCGACAGCCGATGGAAACATCGGCTGCGGGGCCAACATCGCTGGACTCCAGGACAGGTAAGGTCCTAATATTAAAAGTCAGCAGCTACAGTATGTGTGTGGGGGGGGGCGCTGAACTCCGCTTTAACCACCTCCTTCCCAAGCCATTCTGACACTTTGCTCCTACATGTAAAAATCGTATTATTTTTTTGCTAGAAAATTACTTAGAACCCCAAACATTATATTTTTTATTTTTTTGGCAGAGACCCTAGAGCAGGGATCCTCAAACTACGGCCCTCCAGCTGTTGCGGAACTACACATCCCATGAGGCATTGTAAAACTCTGACATTCACAGACATGACTAGGCATGATGGGAATTGTAGTTCCCGAACAACTGGAGGGCCATAGTTTGGAGACCCCTGCCCTAGAGAATAAAATGGTGTGCGTTGGAATTTTTTATGCCACACGGTATTTGCGTAGCAGTTTTTTGGGGAAAAAAACATTCATAAATTTAAAATAAAAAAACAGTAAAGTTAGCCCAATTTTTTTTGTATAATGTGAAAGATGATGTTACGTTGAGTAAATAGATACTTAACCTGTCACGCTTCAAAATTGTGTCTGCCCGTGGAACGAGGGCAAACTATGGTGTTTAAAATTCTCCATAGGCGACGCTTTAAACGTCTTTACAGGTTACCAGTTTAGAGTGCCACAGGAGGTTCGGTGCTAGAATTATTGCTCTCGCTCTTATGTTTGCGACAATACCTCACATGTGTGGTGCGATCACCGTTTACATATGCGTTAGTAACGTATGCATTCACATTTGCGCGTAAGCATGGTGGGACGGGGCACTTTAAATTTTTTATTTTATACAATTTTTTTTTTTTGTACAAGCTTTATTGCTATCACAAGGGATGAACAGCATCATGTTTCCACCTCCGTGCTTGACTGTAGGGATGCTGTTCTTAGGGTCATAGTCTAGGGTGACCAGACATCCCCGGAGTGAGGACACTGTCCCCGGATGGAATCTGTCCCTGCTTCACCGGGTCGATGCTGGGTGGGTGCACCGTGCACCGGAGCAGGGGGGCGCCCAGGGCCGGCCCTACCATAGGTTCCGCTTGGGCTGCCTCTGGAGGGGAAGGGGGGAGCAAGCGCCGCCTGATTACAAAAAGTTCTTCTGCTTACCCGGCGGGGCCGCTGTCATACAAAGTCCCACCCTCTGGACCGGCTCCTACCTATGATAGACAGCACACTGATGACGTCTATCATAGGAGCCAGTCCAGAAGGCTGGACTTCGTATGACAGCGGCCGTGCCGTGTAAGCAGAAGAACCCTGCTCTGTGCAATCAGGCGGCGCTCTAATCCCCATGCACTGGTCACTCTGCATTAATGGGGGCACTGGTCACTCTGCATTGATGGGGGCACTATTCACTCTTAATTGATGGGGGCACTGGTCACTCTGCATTGATGGGGGCACTGGTCACTCTGCATTGTTGGGGGCACTGGTCAATCTGCATTGATGGGGGCACTGGTCACTCTGCATTAATGGGGACACTGGTCACTCTGCATTGATGGGGGCACTGATCACTCTTAATTGATGGGGGCACTGGTCACTCTGCATTGATGGGGGCACTGGTCACTCTGCATTGATGGGGGCACTGGTCACTCTGCATTGTTGGGGGCACTGGTCAATCTGCATTGATGGGGGCACTGGTCACTCTGCATTGATGGGGGTACTGGTCACTCTGCATTAACGGGGGCACTGATCACTCTTAATTGATGGGGCACTAATCACTCTTAATTGATGGGGCACTGGTCACTCTTTGATGATGGGGGCACTGGTCACTCTGCATTGATGGGTGCACTGGTCAGTCTTAATTTATGGGGGTGCTGTTCACTCTGCATTGATGGGGGCACTGGTCACTCTTAATTGATGGGGGCACTGTTCACTCTGCATTGATGGGGCACTGGTCACTCTGCATTGTTGGAGGCACTGGTCACTCTTAATTGATGGGGGCACTGGTCACTCTGCATTGATGGGGGCACTGGTCAAGTAGTATCTTTTTTTTTTATCTCATGGACGAAATGTGAGAAATAACGTATATATCATAAATCATTCCATAAACACATACCACATACACTGCATATACTGTATGATTTGAGGAAAATATGCTTATAAAATAGTTTACCATTTTCCAATAAAAAATGTCCCTGGATTTATTTTTAAAAATCTGGTCACCTTATCATAGTCAGCATTTTTCTTCCGGCTGTGTCCAATCACAGCCCAGAGCCCTGTGTTGACAAGCAACACAGGGCTCTGTACAGAGGGAACAATCTCTTTGTTTCTCCTCCCTGCAAAGCAAAAGAAATAAACAGATTTTTAGTAACAAGCAGCACACATTAACACTTGTTAGGCACACACTTAAAGTGGAGTTCCACCTAAAAGTGGAACTTCTGCTTACAGTGCCTTGCGAAAGTATTCGGCCCCCTTGAACTTTGCGACCTTTTGCCACATTTCAGGCTTCAAACATAAAGATATAAAACTGTAATTTTTTGTGAAGAATCAACAACAAGTGGGACACAATCATGAAGTGGAATGAAATTTATTGGATATTTCAAATTTGTTAACAAATAAAAAACTGAAAAATTGGGCTTGCAAAATTATTCAGCCCCTTTACTTTCAGTGCAGCAAACTCTCTCCAGAAGTTCAGTGAGGATCTCTGAATGATCCAATGTTGACCTAAATGACTAATGATGATAAATAGAATCCACCTGTGTGTAATCAAGTCTCCGTATAATTGCACCTGCACTGTGATAGTCTCATAGGACCGTTTAAAGCGCAGAGAGCATCATGAAGAACAAGAAACACACCAGGCAGGTCCGAGATACTGTTGTGGAGAAGTTTAAAGCCGGATTTGGATACAAAAAGATTTCCCAAGCTATAAACATCCCAAGGAGCACTGTGCAAGCGATAATATTGAAATGGAAGGAGTATCAGACCACTGCAAATCTACGAAGACCTGGCCTTCCCTCTAAACTTTCAGCTCATACAAGGAGAAGACTGATCAGAGATGCAGCCAAGAGGCCCATGATCACTCTGGATGAACTGCAGAGATCTACAGCTGAGGTGGGAGACTCTGTCCATAGGACAACAATCAGTCGTATACTGCACAAATCTGGCCTTTATGGAAGAGTGGCAAGAAGAAAGCCATTTCTTAAAGATATCCATAAAAAGTGTTGTTTAAAGTTTGCCACAAGCCACCTAGAAGACACCAAACATGTGGAAGAAGGTGCTCTGGTCAGATGAAACCAAAATCTAACTTTTTGGCAACAATGCAAAACGTTATGTTTGGCGTAAAAGCAACACAGCTCATCATCCTGAACACACCATCCCCACTGTCAAACATGGTGGTGGCAGCATCATGGTTTGGGCCTGCTTTTCTTCAGCAGGGACAGGGAAGATGGTTAAAATTGATGGGAAGATGGATGGAGCCAAATACAGGACCATTCTGGAAGAAAACCTGATGGAGTCTGCAAAAGACCTGAGACTGGGACGGAGATTTGTCTTCCAACAAGACAATGATCCAAAACATAAAGCAAAATCTACAATGGAATGGTTCACAAATAAACATATCCAGGTGTTAGAATGGCCAAGTCAAAGTCTAGACCTGAATCCAATTGAGAATCTGTGGAAAGAACTGAAAACTGCTGTTCACAAACGCTCTCCATCCAACCTCACTGAGCTCAAGCTGTTTTGCAAGGAGGAATGGGCAAAAAGTTCAGTCTCTCGATGTGCAAAACTGATAGAGACATACCCCAAGCGACTTACAGCTGTAATCGCAGCAAAAGGTGGCGCTACAAAGTATTAACTTAAGGGGGCTGAATAATTTTGCACGCCCAATTTTTCAGTTTTTTATTTGTTAAAAAAGTTTTAAATATCCAATAAATTTCATTCCACTTCATGATTGTGTCCCACTTGTTGTTGATTCTTCACAAAAAATGACAGTTTTATATCTTTATGTTTGAAGCCTGAAATGTGGCAAAAGGTCGCAAAGTTCAAGGAGGCCGAATACTTTCGCTAGGCACTGTACATGCTCTCCCCCCCCCCCCCCCCCCTGTGCCACATTTGGCACCTTTCAGGGCGGAGGGGGGAACGGGTACCTGTTTTTGACAGGTACCCTTCCCCATTCCCCACTTCCGGGATACGGCGCCGCCCCTCTGAAGTTCGGTCCCCTCCTTTTTCCTCCATCGCCAGGCCAATTACAAAGCGCAGCGTGCTTGGCGCATGCTCAGTAGGGAGCCAGCAGTGAAGCTGAAAGGCTTCACTGCCGGGTTCCCTTACCCTGAATGGCGGCGGCAGCACCTGAGAGCCGATACGAAAATCGGCTTCGGGTGCCAATATCGTGGAAACCCTGGATAGGTAAAGTTCTAATATTTAAAAGTCAGCAGCTTCTTTATATGTAGCTGCTGACTTTCAATTTTTACATGGGGGGAGGGGGGGGGGGGCTCAAAACTTCTTTTTAACCCCTTGATTACCCCAAGATGTTAACCCCTTACCAGTCACTATCATTATTACAGTTTATAGTGTTATTACTGTGTCAGTGTCGGTTCTCACCCAGTGTCAGTTGATGTCAGATTGTTCGCCGCACTATCACAGTCCCAATATAAGTTTCTGATCACCATCATTACTAGTTAAAAAAAATAATAATTCAGTGTATATCCCATAGTTTGCAGATTGTATAACTTTCACACAAACCTATTAATATACATTATTATTTTTATTCACCAGACAAGTAACCGAATACATTTTGGCCTAAATTTATGAAGAAATTAGATTTTTATTTTTACTGGTTATATTTTATAGCAGAAAGTAAAAATATAGTTTTTTTTTTCAAAATTTTCATTATTTTTTCGTTTATATAATAAAAATCTAGAGGTAATCAAACACCACCGAAAGAAAGCTTTAAAAAAAAAAAATGGATATAAAATTAATTTGGGTACAGTGTTGCATTACTCCACAATTACCGGTTATAGTAGCGCAGTGCTGAATAGCACAAAATGTCCTGGTCATGAAGGGGGTCAAATTCTCAAGTGGTAACACAGAGGAGATTAGGAGATGTTGCCATGACAACCAGATATTTCCCCTCATCTCCTGAACTGCACCAGGACAATGACACCTACAATATGATTGGCTGCTCTGGGCAGCTTTCTAAAAGAAAACATTAATAATTCAGTAAATGAGATCTAATTATCAGATTGGAGACATTTAGAAAACAAACAGCCATCTGCCTGTCTCCTCTCTATCATCACTATACACCGGAAACTCTCTTCTCACTTCCGCTCTGTGCGTTCCACGGCCTCTAAATGTGCTGTTTTCCATAGACCAAGAGCAGTGCAGAGATTAGAATCACCGCTAGGTGGCGCACGTCTGCCACGTAAAGGAGGAAGTGTCGTCAAGGTCGGAAGAGCGGCCATTTTGTTGAAGCCTGGAACAAGTGTTAGGAGACGAAAAATGTTTGTGGAGAGGTGTGAGTGTGGAGAGTGTGAGCCCTGAGAGGAGGAGGTAATAATGTCTTCTTATTATGAGAGAAGGGGGTCCCAGCACTCTGTGTGGTCTGGATGGGGGGATGGTGTCACCTCCACACATCATCATCTTCCTGCTGTCCTCTGATGTGTATCCCAGGTCAGGGTGCTGAAGAGATACATATATTGTACAGGAATACATTCTATTCTATTCTATTCTATGTAGAGATAGATATATTGTACAGGATTACATTCTATTCTATTCTCTTCTATTCTATGTAGAGATACATATATTGTACAGGAATACATTCTATTCTATTCTATGTAGAGATACATATATTGTACAGGAATACATTATATTCTATTCTATGTAGAGATACATATATTGTACAGGAATACATTATATTCTATTCTATGTAGAGATACATATATTGTACAGAAATACATTCTATTCTATTCTATGTAGAGATACATATATTGTACAGGAATACATTCTATTCTATTCTATTCTATGTAGAGATACATATATTGTACAGGAATACATTCTATTCTATTCTATGTAGAGATACATATATTGTACAGGAATACATTCTATTCTATTCTATTCTATGTAGAGATACATATATTGTACAGTAATACATTCTATTCTATTCTATGTAGAGATACATATATTGTACAGTAATACATTCTATTCTATTCTATTCTATGTAGAGATACATATATTGTACAGGAATACATTCTATTCTATTCTATTCTCTGTAGAGATACATATATTGTACAGGAATACATTCTATTCTATTCTATGTAGAGATACATATATTGTACAGGAATACATTCTATTCTATTCTATGTAGAGATACATATATTGTACAGGGATACATCCTATTCTATTCTATGTAGAGATACATATATTGTACAGGAATACATTCTATTCTATTCTATTCTATGTAGAGGTACATATAATGTACAGGAATACATTCTATTCTATTCTATGTAGAGGTACATATATTGTACAGTAATACATTCTATTCTATTCTCTTCTATTCTATTCTATGTATAGATACATATATTGTACAGGAATACATTCTATTCTATTCTATTCTCTTCTATTCTATTCTATGTATAGATACATATATTGTACAGGAATACATTCTATTCTATTCTATGTAGAGATACATATATTGTACAGGAATACATTCTCTTCTATTCTATTCTATGTAGAGATACATATATTGTACAGGAACACATTACATTCTATTCTATGTAGAGATACATATATTGTACAGGAATACATTCTATTCTATTCTATGTAGAGATACATATATTGTACAGGAATACATTCTATTATATTCTATTCTCTGTAGAGAAGTAGGAAGGTCGGTGATGTTTCTATGCAGAGTCTATGGTCCATGCCTTTCTTTGCTCTCCCTTCCCCCGCTCTGTTCATCTGCTAGGAATGACCTGTGTGCACTGGAGTTGTACCTATACAATGCTATAGACTTCTGCCTGATTGGCCCGGCGCTGTCACATGATCAGAGTCACATGATTCTCCATATGTGGAAGTACCGGGTGTCTCCTCTGGCTCTCCGCACTGAACAGAGCGGAGAAGATGAAGCCGAAAATGGTGGAACAATTTATTCCAGATGTTATACGTTTCAGACTTGTTAGTGATCATCAGCGTAGGGCAGCCCGGCAGGTTGAATAAAGGAAGCTGGCGCGGTTCCCCATCTATACATTCCTTGTGTACGGGGGGATGGGAGGAATCCTCCCTGCTGAGTGATTGTATTCTGACAGCTGGGAAGCTCCCCCAGAATACACCGATCAGCATTGCAGGCTATAACCAGCAGCAGGGCCGGAACAAGGGGTGGGCAGGAGGGGAGGCTGCCCTGGGCGTAATGGTTTATTGCAGGAATGGGGGCGCCCTGCATATGCAGTTTGGCATTTTTGCCCTAGTCCAGTGATGGTGAACCTTGGCACCCCAGATGTTTTGGAACTGCATTTCCCATGATGCTTATGCACTATGCAGTGTAGTTGAGCATCATGGGAAATGTAGTTCCAAAACATCTGGGGGTGCCAAGGTTCACCATCACTGGTCTAGGCACTGGATGACCTTGTCCTGGCACTGGCCAGCAGCACTGATTGATTGAGGAAAATCTGGCAGGGCGGTTGTACAGAAGCTGACTGGTAGATTGGCTTCTGTACAACCAGAGTGCCCATACATGGATCGAAATTTGGCCAGTCCCCTCTGAAATGGCTATATTTTGATCCAGGTTTGGTCAGCTTAAGGGTCCTTTCACACGATGCGCCGTGCGATGAGGTCCGTTCTCTGCTCAGCAGGGGAATCGATCCGCCGATCACCGCTGAGCAAGCAGGTGACCACTCTGTCTCGGCTCTGTGTGCAAAGACAGAGCTGTCAGATCTCCGCTCTCCTCTATGGGGGAATCGGATGGGAACGGACCACCTGCCGTTCTCATCCGATCTGATCTGCTGGACGGATGGAAAATAGGGTTTCCAGATTTCACGGATCGGATAGCAGCGGGTGTCAGTGGACATGTCTCCACTGACATCCGCTGCTCCATAGGGATGCATGGAGCATCCGATCCGCCTGAGAAACTGACAGGCGGATCTGATTGGATCGTTCGTGTGAAAGGACCCTAATAGTGGGAGTGATCACTTCCAGGAGTCAGGGGGGGTTTTGCAGCCCCATTATCTGACAGGTCAGGGTTGTGTTGTTGCTCCTCCATTTAACAAGTCACGATATTCAGAATCAGAGGCAGTAAAAATGTAGGAAGCGCCTCCTCCAGGACAGAAGCTGTCATAACAATCCGTTCCATGTACACTGCACTGTGTCATTTACATTTTATTTTTTTTAAGATTATTTTATTTTTTTGACAGTGTGAGGTTTATAATCCAACCTACGTACAGCGAAGACATACAGAAAAGTGGATCTGTAGAAGGACGTCATGATGGAGAAGCGGCCGCCCCTCACATCACCGGGTAAGAGGAGACTTTCATTTCTTGGATTGAAGATTCACCTTAAGTGATGGTGAACCTTGGCACCCCAGATGTTTTGGAAATGCATTTCCCATGATCCTCAACTACACTGTACAGTGCATGAGCATCATGGGAAATGTAGTTCCAAAACATCTGGGGTGCCAAGGTTCACCATCACTGACCTAGATGCACACATCCTCCGATATACAGTGGGGGAAAATAATTTTTTGATCCCGTGTAGATTTTGTAAGTTTGCCCACTTACAAAGAAATGAAGGGTCTATCATTTTTATCATAGGTGTATTTTATATGATAGAGACAGAATATCAACCAAAAATCCAGAAAACACATGATACAAATGTTATAAATTGAGTTGCAGTTCAGTGAGTAAGGCTGCATTCACATGTCAGCGTTTGGATCGCGGGCAGAACCGCCGCGGTTCCGCCCGCGATCCGGAGATTATTGCAAATCGCGGGACGCATGTGCGTTGCCCGTTGATTTGCAATAGCCCCCCAAATGCTGAGCGATGTTGCGCCGAATCGCGGTAACATCGCGCAAAAAAAAAAATCGCGGGTCGCATTACGTCCAAAAAAGTACAAGAGCTTCTTTGGAGCGTATTGCGTCCCGTGATTTTTTTTGCGCGATGTTACCGCGATTCGGCGGGCGGAAATCGCGGCAACATCGCTCAGCGTTTGGGGGGCTATTGCAAATCAACGGGCAACGCACAGGCGTCCCGGGATTTGCAATAATCTCCGGATCGCGGGCGGAACCGCGGCGGTTCTGCCCGCGATCCAAACGCTGACATGTGAATGCAGCCTAAAATAAGTATTTGATCCCTACCAACCAACAATCATTCTGGCTCCCACAGACTGGCTACAGTATGTGCTCATGTGGTACACAGATTAGTCCTGTCAATTTAAGGCCCCTTTCACACAGGCGGAACGTTCAGATCCGTCTGTCCGTTTTTTTGGCGGATCTGAACGGTCCCCCCATGCATTCCTATGGGGCATCGGATGTCAGCGGAGACATGTCCACTGACACCCGATCCGATCCGTCAAATCTGTACGGATGGAAACCCTATTTTCCATCCATCCAGTGACCGATGGTCCTTTCCCATCCGATTTCCCCCATAGAGATGCATGGGGAACTGACAGCTGTGTCTCCGCACACAGCGCGGAGACACAGCTGTCATCCTCCTGCTCAGCGTGGGATCGGCGGATCGATCCCCTGCTGAGAAAAACAGACGGACGGATAGTGTGAAAGGGGCCTTAAAGCGGAGTTCCGGCCACGAAAAAAAAAATGTCAATAAAAATACCCCCGGGACAGTCAGGGCTAGTACATTCCACAATGGCTAGCCTCTGTACTGTCCCGGGTCGCACTTACCTGCAAGAAGAAATACTTACCTTGAAAATTTCTTCTCCAGCGCTGCCATCTCAGGTGTGGGCAGCTGAAGCCAGCGCGTCCTCTTCTGCATCCTCTTCCGTGTCCTCTTCTCCCAGAATGCGCCGACACCGGCCCCACTCGTCGGAAGTGACGAGCGGGGCCGGTGCATTGATTCCTGGAAGCGATGGTGTTCAGCTCCCAGGAATCATTGCAAACCAGAAGTGACGGCGCGGGCCGCGGCCGCAGAGGGAGGAAGTGGAAGAAAGGTGAGTATATTTTTCTACAATAACAAGGTAAGTAAAAAAAAAAAAAAAATCGTAACTATCCATTTGTTTTTTCAGGGGACAAATAGGAAGCGGATGGCCACAAAAACGACTATGTCGATTTTGTGGCCGGAACTCCGCTTTAAGAAGGTGCTTCTAACAACTCGTTATGTGTATAAAAGACACCTGTGCACAAAACCAAAGAGCTGTCACAGAATGTCAGGGACAAGATTGTAGACCTGCACAAGGCTGGAATGGGCTGAAAGACCATCAGCAAGAAGCTTGGTGAGAACTGAAGTAGACAACTGTTGGAGCGATTATTCGCAAATGGAAAAAATACAAAATAATGTCAATTTTAACCACTTGCCGACCACTCACTCGAGCTCTACTGCGGCAAAGTGGTTAGTTATTGTCCAGCGACGTAGACCTACATCGCTGGACTCCTCCCCTTGTGGGCGGCGCTCGCGTGCCGCCAGAGGCTCGCTCTCGCTGTATTCATTCACAGCGGGAGTCGGGCCAGGGGAGGAGCGGCGGCGATCGCTGCTGCTCTTCCCCGATCGTCGGGGAATCGAGTTTGGAGATCCGCCCGCTTGTGTAAACAGAGCGGACGGATCTCCTCAGTGACAGACAGTGACAGATTGCAGGGTTCAGCATAGCTAAACATGCGATCTGTCCCTGTGTCACTCAGTCACCTCCCCCCACACACGTCAGTAAGCACCAGGCATACATTAACCCCTCCCTCTCCAATAACATTAACCCCTTCCCTGCCAGTGTCATTTTTACAGTAACAGTGCATATGTATAGCACTGATTACTGCAGTAATGTCACTGGTACCCCCAAAAGTGTCAAAAATGTCAGTCAAGGGTCCGATCTGTCCGCCGCAATGTCGCAGTCCCGCAAAAAAAAAATCGCAGATCGCCGCCATTACTCGTTAAAAAAAAAAAACACCAAAAATGACAGAAATCTTTCCCTTAGTTAGTAAACGCAATAACTTTTGCGCAAACCAATCAAAATACGCTTATTGTGATTTTTTTTTTACCAAACATATGTAGCAGAAAACAAATTGGCCAAAAATGTAAAAAAAAATTGATTTTTACATATTTTTTTGGGGGGAATTTCATATAAAAAATGTGAAAAATATTGTTATTTTTTCAAAATTTACGCTCTTTTTTTGTTTATAGCGCAAAAAGTAAAAATCGCACAGGTGATCAAATACCACCAAAAGAAAGCTCTGTTTGTGGGAAAAAAAGGACGTAAATTTCGTTTGGGTATAGCGTCGCACGACCGCGCAATTGTCAGTTAAAGTCGCACATCGCCGAATCGCAAAAAGTGGCCTGGACGTAAGACAGCAAAATCCTCCGGTGGTAAAGTGGTTAAGAAGGTGCTTCTAAGGACAACTCGTTATGGGTATAAAAAACACCTGTCCATAGAATCTCTTTCTTCCATTCAAACCCACCATCATGGGCAAGACCAAAGAGCTGTCAAAGGACATCAGGGACAAGATTGTAGACCTGCACAAGGCTGGAATGGGCTTCAAGACCATCAGCAAGAAGCTTGGTGAGAAGGAGACAACTGTTGAAGCGATTATTCGCAAATGGAAGAGAAGAAATACAAAATAACCATCAATCGCCCTCGGTCTGGAGCTCCATGTGAAATTTCACCTTTATGGGGTAAGGATGATCATGAGAAAAGTGAGGAATCAGCCCAGAACTACACAGAAGCAGCTTGTGAATGATCTCAGGCAGTTGGGATCACAGTCACCAAAGAAACCATTGGTAACACAATACGCCACCATGGATTGAAATCCTGCAGCACCTGCAAGGTTCCCTTTTCAAGAAGGCACATGCACAGGCCCTTCTGAAATTTGCCAATGAACATCTAAATGAGGGGTCTTCAAACTTTAGTTCGTTATCAGTTTTTGCAGATGACACAAAATTGGGCAGGGCAATAACTGCACAGCATGAAGCAGATATCCTACAGAATGACCTGGACAAAATAACAGAGTGGGTAACGACTTGGCAAATGAGGTTTAATGTGGAGAAGTGTAAGGTTTTGCACTTGGGGACTAAAAACATAAAAACACAATACACTTTAGGGGGGGAACCTTTGGGGGGAGTCAAGAATGGAGAAAGATCTGGGAGTCTTGGTTGATGATAGATTAGGCAACAGCATGCAATGTCAAGCGGCAGCTGCCAAAGCCGGCAGAATATTAGCATGCATAAAGAAAGGGATGTATTCCAGAGATAAGACTATAATCCTTCCACTTTATAAAACTCTGGTCCGACCGCATCTGGAGTATTCTGTCCAGTTCTGGTCGCCAGTCCTCAGGAGGGATGTGTTGGAGCTGGAGAGAGTCCAGAGAAGGGCAACTAAACTGATTAGGGGATTGGAGGACCTTAATTATGAAGAGTGGCTGCAATCGCTTGATTTATTCTCTCTGGAGAAAAGACGCCTGAGGGGGGACATGATAGCAATTTATAAATATCTCAATGGGGATCTCAGCTTAGATAAAAAGCTGTTCAGTCGAAGGGATTGCATGAGGACTCGAGGGCATACAATGCGATTAGAGGAGAAGCGTTTTAACCTCAGGCAACGTGGGGGGTTCTTTACTGTTAGGGCTACAAGACTGTGGAATTCTCTACCACAAGAGGTGGTTTCTGCGGGAAGTATGGTGGCTTTCAAAAGACTCTTAGACGTACATCTCAAGGATCAGAACATTCAGGGGTATGTGAGATGATTACGGCCACACACACCTACACAGGTTGAACTGGATGGACTATTGTCTTTATTCAACCTCACTTATTATGTAACTATGTAAGGTTCAGGAACTGCAATTCCCATCATGCCTAGTCATGTCTGTGAATGTCAGAGTTTTACAATGCCTCTTGGGATGTGTAGTTCCGTAACAGCTGGAGGGCCGTAGTTTGAGGAGCCCTGATCCAAATGATTCAGAGAAGGACTGAGAGAAAGTGCTGTGGTCAGATGAGACCAAAATTGAGCGCTTTGGCATCACTCGACTAGCCGTGTTTGGAGGAAGAAAAATGCTGACTATGACCCTAGGAACACCATCTCTACAGTCAAGCACGGAAGTGTAACCATTATGCTTTGGGGCTGTTTCTCTGCTAAAGGTACAGGCTGACTTTGCTGCACTGAGGGGCCAATGGATGGGACCATTTTTTTTTTTTACCAAAGACATGTAGCAGAATACATTTTGGCCTAAATTCATAAAGAAATTCGATTTTTTACATTTTTTTATTGGATATGCTTTATAGCAGAAATTAAAAAATATTGTTTTTTTTTTTTTTTTCCAAATTGTTCATCTTTTTTTATTTATTAAATAAAAAACCCAGTGGTAAATTCCACAAAAGCTCTATTTGTGTGAAAAAAAAAATGATATGAATTTAATTTCTGTACAGTGTTGCATTACGGTGCAAATGTCCGTTAAAGTAGCACACTACTGAATAGCAAAAAATGGCCTGGTCATGAAGGGGGTAAAACCTTACGGAGGTCACGTGGATAAGCCCCTTTTGGTAATTAGCAGCCATCAGCTCCAGGTTCTGTGCCATATGTGTGACAGACACAGCACAGACAGCAGTTCAGTCTGCTCTGATCCCTCTATGGTCTCCCCTCCCCCCCGTGTTCAGCTGAGTGCACCCTGCAGACCCTAGGGCAGATTCTTTTTTATTCTTAAGAAGCTTGGGGTTCCTAAAATAAAAAAAAACAAATACATATTCACCTCCATGCTGCAGCTATCCCCGGCCAGCTCTATACTTGAGAACTGTCAGCCACCTCTCTCAGCTCTCCCCCCTCCAGTGCTCACTGGAACACCAGGCTGGAGAGGAGGCTAGAGAGTCAGAGCCAGCTGTAAATCAGGCAGCTGGGTGGATCCCAACAATAAGGTTGGGATCCTTGCAAAGCCTGGAAGTAAGTGACCCAGAAGAGAAGCATGGCCAAAAAAGATTTACCAAACTTTTCATGGAAAGTGGTTTGGGTGGCACAGATATAGAGGATCCACCCAGGTCTGCCTTCTCTGTTAGGCTCCTTTCACACTATCCGTCCGCCGGACGGATTGCGTTTTTCTCAGCGGGGGATCGAGCCGCCGATCCCACGCTGAGCAGAAGGAGGACAGCTGTGTCTCCACGCTGTGTGCAGAGACACAGCTGTTAGTTCCCCATGCATCTCTATGGGGGAAATCGGATGGGAACGGACCGTCGGTCTGTTCTCATCCGATCCGATCCACTGGACGGATGGAAAATAGGGTTTCCATCCGTCCAGATTTGACAGATCGGATCGGATGTCAGTGGACATGTCTCCGCTGACATCCGATCCCCCATAGAGATGCATGGGGTGACCGTTCAAATCCGCCAAAAAAAAACCAGACAGGCGGATCTGAACAGTCCGCCTGTGTGAAAGGGGCCTTATTGTGGCACATGAGACTTGCACCAGTTTTTATGGCACATTAAGCTTATTTATCCCCCAATGTATTCAGTCAGTGTGTGTGTTCCCTACAGATGGATCCAGTAACAGAAATCCCCCAGAGAGATTTCCCCGTCCTCTGTATTCCCGGGACTCCACACAGGAAGATCAGGAGATCCCTCAGGAGGATCAGGTATTTTGCATTTTCATTTTAATGAGTATACTATATTATTTATATAAGGCATAGTGGATGATTGTAATATCTTTATTATTTTGTATTTTTAAGAGCGGAGATTTAGTGGTTAAAGAGGAAATTAAAGAAGAAAAGCCGTATGTTTGGGATGATGATCCTTGGAAGGAGGATGAAGCTCCTCCAGAGATCAGCACAGGTGAGGAATAAACAGTAAATCCAGAGAAGAGTCCCAGATTCTCCTTGTTCAGTCACTACAACAATCTCTTCCTCTCCCCCCTCCTCTGTCAGTAGACAGTAATGGGGGGACAGTATGTGCCCAGTGGAAAAGTCCGGATCCATCAGCCTATATTAAGCTGGCCATTTATGGCCAGTTCAGCATGGACTTGCCACATTTCAATCTATGTATGGTCACTGTGGTTTAACAGAAGTCAGTCTACTAATAGACTTTTGCTTAAAGCGGAGTTCCGGCCTCAGAAATGACTTTGGGCCATCCGCTTGCTTTAAATGCCCTAAAAAACAAATGGATAGTCTCGATTTTTTTTTTTTTACTCACCTTTTTTTTGAAGAAAGTATACTTGCCTTCCTTCTACTTCCTCCCTCTGCGGCCGCGGCCCGCGCCATCACTCCCTGCTTGCGTTGACTCCTGGGAGCTGAACGTCATCGCTCCCTGGAGTCAATGCACCTGCATCGGCCCCGCTCGTCACTTCCGGGGCAGGCGCGTCATTCCCTGCTAAACAACTTTTGGGCATGCCCAGAAGCTGTGCAGGGATGACGCACCTGCCCCGGAAGTGACGAGTGGGGCCGGTGCAGGCGCATTCTGGGATGAAGAGGACGCCCCTGGCTTCAGCTGCCCACACCTGAGATGGCAGCGCTGGACAAGACATTTTCAAGGTAAGTATTTCTTCTAAAAGGTAAGTGCGACCCGGGACAGTTCAGAGGCTTTCCCATTCTGGAATGCACTAGCCCTGACTGTCCCGGGGGTATTTTTTTCTGAAAAACTTTTCCGAGGCCGGAACTCCGCTTTAACTGCCCTGTTGGAAACTTTCCACTCGATCAGCACTGAAGTCTATAGACTGCAGCACCGATCTGTGTATTCTGACAGTGGAGAAGTATTCCTGCGAGGATTCTCCCACCCACATCAAATGCATGGATGGGAGAATCAGATCAGGTTTTTTCATTTGGTTGAAAAAATAATTGACTCATCCATGGCCAGCCTTATATTCTGGTTCTCCTCATGTCATTGAGACGTGACCAGTCTCCCCCCACACACACTCTCTGGGTTCTCTCATACATCTCAGTACAGGGGGCTTCACTCTCATCTTTATTCACAGATCCCGGAGAAACCAGAGAGACTCAGAGAGACGTCAAAGCTGAGGAAGAGGGGCATGTGAAAAATGAAGAGGATGAAATTCCTCCAGAGATCAGTACAGGTGGGTAATCAATGGTGGATTCATCCATGGCCAGCCTTAGATTCCAGGTCTCCTCCTCACGTCATGGCATTGAGATGTAACCAGTCTCCCCCCACACACACTCTCTGGGGTCTCTCATATATCTCAGTACAGGGGGCTTCACTCTCATCTTTATTTCTAGACCTTGAAGACACCAGAGAGACTCAGAGAGACGTCAAAGCTGAGGAAGAGGGGCATGTGAAAAATGAAGAGGATGACAATCCTCCAGAGATCAGCACAGGTGAGGAATAAACAGTAAATCCAGAGAAGAGTCCCAGATTCTCCTTGTTCAGTCACTACAACAATCTCTTCTTCTCCCCCCCCCCCTCTGTCAGTAGACAGTAATGGGGGGACAGTATGTGCCCAGTGGGGGAGTCAGGAGCCATCAGCCTCTATTAGACTCCGGCTCTCCTCCTCACATCATGTCATTGTGTGTTACCAGCCAAGAGATGTGACCAGTCTCCCCCCACACACTCTCTGGGGTCTCTCATACATCTCAGTACAGGGGGCTTCACTCTCCTCTTTATTCACAGACCCCGGAGACTCCAGAGAGACTCAGAGAGACGTCAAAGCTGAGGAGGAGGAAGAAGGACATGTGAGGATTAAAGAGGAGGAAGTTCCTATGGAGATCAACACAGGTGAGTAAAAAAACTCAAAAAAGAAACATTTCATTGAATAATATCCATTAGAGCCGGTTCACATACAGGCGACCCGACTTGCCAGGGCGACCTGTGAAGTCGCGGTGCACAGCGTGCACCGCGACCTCGGAGAGACATGCAGGGACTTCATATCATTGAAGTCAATGCAGGTCGCTCCAGATCGCCCCAAAGTAGTACAGGACCCTTTTTCTAAGTCGGAGCGACTTGTGTCACTCCTATTAGAACGGGTCCTGTGCTAATCTATGGCAGGCGACCCACGGCGACTTGTCAGGCGACCAGGTCGCCTGACAAGTCGCCCCAGTGTGAACTGGCTCTAAAACTATCATACACAAATACACAAATACTATTATCATACACAAAGACCTTCAGATATATTTTTTAGAAGGGATATTTGGATCATAATTCCCATCATGTAAAATGATGAATCCTTGTTCTTGGTATAATTTTTTTTTTAAAATCAAAAACAAAGTTTATTGAGCAATAAGAATGTACAGCCAGTATCAAAAGACAAGTAGAAAACAAAATACAATCCTCCACACCTGAATAGCAAAACATTAGAACACACGATCAAAAAACCCCTCCACACACCCCCCCCCCCCCCCAAACGAGATCCCGAAACTGCCAAAGGGTCCCCCACATGGACCAGAAGGGCCCAACCTAACCACACAGAATACGTTCCTGGTATCATTAGTGAAATGAACAACATCTGATGTCTTAATTTCCTGCTATTTCAATTGCACAAAGTAAAGTGATACTAAACACACACTTTAATTTACATTGTCCCTTGTCTTTGCGTATGTGGATGATGGCATTATTATTATTGTAATTATTTTTATTTACATTTTATAATGTAATTATTTCATCAAAAAAAATATATATCTAAAAACCTTTTTCCTAATCGTAATACAGCTGTCACGTGACCTAGCTCTCTCCCAGACTGTCAGCAGGGAAATAGTGGCAGGAGGAGCTTCTAGCCCTCTGCTGCTGGTCACATGTTCAAAAAAACAAAAAACAGCCTTCGGGATACAGAGTTAAAATAAATAATATTGATAAACTGTTTTATATTGTCATACAAATATATATTTGAAATTTAAATCTTTATTATTTTTGGCAATAATATGTTGGGGCCAGATTTCTGCCAGTCACAGCCTGTGTCACATCCCCCCAGCCTGTGTTTTAGAATAAGAGGGAGGTGAAGCCTCCATCAGTCAAGATGTTATATCCCGCCCCCATTGTGTTTAGCTGGTTAGTGGGCATGGAGGAGGAGGGAGGGACTGGGCTGTCATTTACCACTGTGTATACACCCACATGTGTGACTCTATAGTCACATGGGCTGCCCAGCTGTGATAGGGAGGAAATGCTCAGGGTAGAAACTCACTGAAAACTGAGCATGTGCAGAGCTGCCAACACTGCTCTGCAAAATTCCCAACTGCAGTAGGACATGGACAGAAGGGGGAGGTGGAGGACAACAAGGTCAACCAGGATTTTTGCAGAATACAGAAAACAAATCCTATAGTAACTGAGTATGAACAGCATGTAATTCACAATTTATTGATATTTTTTCAATGATGTGGGTTTAATGACACTTTAATTGTTTCCACTTCTTATGTCATGCAGATGGACGGTTCATGAAGTGTAACATGAGAAAGAGTCCCGTTATCTTAACATATACTAAAACAGAAAATGACATCACATCAGATTTTCTAGAAGAAAACCCCATTACCCTAAATTTCCATCCAACCTCTCGTGGTGCAGATTTGTCATCTGGTCCTTCTACTCAAGAGGAGTGTTTTCCGGATCTCTCCCAGACAACCCATCAGACAGTTGGTAGAGCGGGGAAAACATCCACTTGTTCCCCCTCCTCTAGAAAAGTTCTTACTGAACATCAAAGCAGAATGAAACCATTTTCATGCTCCCAATGTGGGAAAAGTTATAATTCTGAAGCATCTCTTATAAGACACCAAAGAGTCGACACGGGGGAGAAGCCACATACATGTTCGGAATGTGGGAAATCTTTTTGCCTGAGGACCATTCTTATTAAACATCAGAAAACACACTCTGGAGAAAAGATGTTTTCATGTCCCGAATGTGGGAAATGCTTTCGACATAAACCGGCGGCAGTGATGCACCAGAGAACTCACACCGGTGTGAACCTGTTTTCCTGTTCAGAATGTGGAAAGTGTTTTGCCACAAAACGCGCCTTGATCAAACATCAGCCTGTGCACATGGCGGAAAAGCCGTTTTCATGCCCCGAATGTGGGAGGTGCTTTCGAGAGAAATTTGCTGCCGTAATGCACCAGAGAACTCACACCGGAGTGAAGCCGTTCTCGTGTTCCGAATGTGGAAAATGCTTTGCCACGAAACGCGCCTTGATCAAACACCAGCCCGTTCACACGGGGGAAAAGCCGTTTTCATGCCCCGAATGCGGAAAATGTTTTCCTCGCAAAATGAGTCTTACTATTCACCAGAGATGTCACACGGGGGAAAAGCCGTTTCCCTGCACTGAGTGCGGGAGATGTTTTACCACCATGCAAAATCTCAGTGCACACCAGAGGACTCACACGGGGGTGAAGCCATATTCATGTTCCGAATGTGGAAACTCCTTTTCCTGGAGAAGATCCCTGCTCAGGCATCGATGTGTACCCACAGGAGAGTAGCCCTATTCTTGTTAGGAGTTCTGAAAATGTTTTGTGTTTAGATCTTGCCGTATCTTGTGGTCAACTTACCTGAGCTGAAACGCCTAAGGTTGAGCGCTTCACTTTGATATTGCCATTGGAGTGGCTACTCTTTTATCACCATCACACTAAAGTTCAATAAAGATCCTCATTATCCTGTAGTTGTGTGTGTCTATCTTTACTTTCCTACTACTAGTTGTCAGGAATCAGCAGCAGGGATGGTCAAATCTGTGTAGCTTCACTTAGAAGACTGAAGCCCCGTACACACGCAATGATTATCGGCCGTCTTTTGTCCAGAGTTGTGTTTTGTTGGTTGGAATGTGCCTAGACTGCACACGAATTTTCTCGCCCAACAAAATTCTACTTCAGAAGTGATGTCATGTGTTGGATTGCTTTCTTTGTGTTCTTTCTTCACTGAGCATGCCCAGACTTGCTCATCAGATTTTTCCCTGTCGAAATCTGTACTGACTGCACGAAAATCGGCCGTTGTGTTGACAGCCAACAAAAATTTTATAGCCGGCACACCAGATTTTTTTCGGCCGAAAAGTCGGAGTTAGTTGTCGGATGCATCATACTAACAAGCCGAAAATCGGGCGATCGGACGTTGGCCGAAAATTCCCTGCCAATTTTCGGCGCGTTTGTACGGGGCTTTAGACCAGACTGTGAATGCTTTAACCACTTGAAGACCAGGCCTATTCTGACACTTTTTGTTTACAAGCAAAAGTCAGCATTGTTTGCTAGAAAATTACTTAGAACCCCAAATGTGAATATATATATATATATATATATATATATATAAAACAATGGGGAAAATAGGTAACCAGCCGCTAGGATCGCTTTTGGATGAAACAGCATAATAAAAATACTGGGGTTATGACATACAGCTGCGTGATTTGTCAGCAAGTGGTTAAGGTAATTCTAAAGGTTGTGTTCAAAAATATACTTACTCTGTGTAATCGTTTTGCACATAGCAGCCCTGATCTTCTACTTTTTGGGTCCCCCCATTGGTGGTCCTGGCTCCTCCCCGCTGTCAAGTGCCCCCAATAGCAAGCCTCTTTCTATGGGGGCACTTAAAGCAGGCTTGTTTCCGAGCCACCCTCCTGCAAATGGACATTGTCCATTCACACACAGAGTGGGGCTCTCCTCATTGGCTCACTAGCTGTGATTGACAGCAGCAGGAGCCAATGGCTCCCACTGCTGTGTGAGCCAATGAGGAGAGAGAGATCCAGGAGAGCCACTGCTCTCATGCATATTGCTCGAAACAGATGGGGCTCAGGTAAAACTAAGGAAGGAATGGGGGGGGGGGGTAGCTGCACCCAGAAGGTTTTTACCTTAAGGAATAAAATGCCTTAAGATAAAAAAAACCTTCTGCCTTTAGAACCACTTCATAACCAGGCCATTTTTCATAATCAGAGATTTTACCCCCTTCATAATCAGGCCATTTTTCATAACCAGAGATT
Source organism: Pelophylax lessonae (assembly GCF_965119305.1). Lineage (NCBI taxonomy): Eukaryota > Metazoa > Chordata > Amphibia > Anura > Ranidae > Pelophylax > Pelophylax lessonae. Next base: position 246,546,443 of record NC_138776.1, read on the forward strand.
TTACCCCCTTCATAACCAGGCCATTTTTTGCTATTTAGCACTGTGCTACTTTAACTGGTCATGTATATTTTAGGTGCCTGATTGACATGACACTGCTTCAGTGGTTGGTGAGGAGTACAGAGTTTCAATCCCACACATAATGAGGCCGCCCATTGTATGAGGGGCTTATATTAAGGGTCCTAATGGATTTCTGATTATTTAAAGACTAGCTGCCCGGATTCCAAATCCAGCTCTGAGAAAGAGGGGATAACAATAATAAGAAAAACTACTGACGCCAGTGGGGGAACCACCAGGGTTGCAAAGGTCGCACTTGCGACTGGGCTCTGGTGTTTCACCACTGGGGTGGGACCCCAAGATGGCAGGAAGGGGACCGTAATTAAGGGTCCCACAATGGGGGTAAAGGGCTCCAGGATCAGTGGGAAGCCCAGTCAAGGGCCAGGGAGGCCCTTCATGGTTTATTTCACCAGGGGCCCTGAAGGTTTTAGTTATGCCTCTGCATGTAAGTTAATACTAGTGCATTGGAAATCTGAATACCCACACTTCCTAAGAGAATGGATTAAAAGTGTTGGTGAAACCTTGAGATTGGAACGATGTTTGCATAGGGGATATCTAGGCAATTTTAGGAAGATATGGGCAAACTAGTTAGATGTTCCAGGTCTTGCCACAATAGAAATAACCATGGACAGGTTTTTGCGTGTTAACGCTGTATGAGGGGGATAAGCGGCTGTCCTTGTTATACCTCTTAAGTATACTGTATGTATGCAGTATCTTTTTTACTAGTGTTTTAGTACTTTTTTTTTTGCAAGTGGAACGCTCCGGCTGTGTACAATTTTTTTTCTTATAAATAAAGCACTTTCTGGATTAAAAGAAAAGCATAAATGGCACACAGTCTCTGGCTACAGAGCAAAAAACTGAAGCAAGAGGCAATAGTAGAGGAGGACCTAAATACCCTCCCAGCAGCCAGAATCATGTGGAAACTGATTACGGGGATCTGCTGGCTGGGAGACACCCGCTGGTGGACACCAGAACAACAACCTTCTTCTCTGGGAAGCACAGTGCCACCCACACTGAGCTGTCAGCCACGTCCTAGCTGGGAAGGCGGGTGCAGAGGACACTGCCGACAACAGATGCCCTATAGTAACTCTATGGGTGACGTTACTTCCCATTCATTTCACAGCTGATGTCGACCATATCCTCTGCAGAGCTTCCGCCACTGGAGATCGAGTCAGATCGGCTTAAAATGAACGTAAGTACACTGATTTCTTCTATACAGGGCTAGATAGGTTAATGTTAGAACATGGAGATCTATAGATGCATGGATTTTAGTTTTAGGGTGGACTTTAAGTAATGTCCACTGTCACGTATACAAAAATAATTCAGATGTTCACACTATAGTAGCACTCATCAAAGATACTGGGATTCTTCAAGCTCTGTCTTGCATTGCCTTAGAGATATTTTTAAATCAACATTTAATAAAAGAAAAGGATAAATGGTGTAGAACAAGATTGAAAGAAAAAAGGTAATATAAAAAAGAGACAATGATACAAGAGCAAAACAAAAATACGACAGTGTCCAAATATGATGTAAGAACTGTCCAAGCCCCCTTTAGAAAGTTTAGGTATAAGGGCTCGTTTACACTTGCTTTAAAATGTGGCATTGAACCCGCTTTTTTAAAGCACTCTGAATGCCAATCAAAGCTCCTGCCACTAAATAAGATGGTTACCTTACAGTTACATTCTCACGTTGTGTTTGCTTTGCTTCAAAAATTATACCCCATGTCGTTTTCTTGATGCTTCAAAGTGTCTCGAAAGCCTCCGTAGAAGTCTAACGCTCGCTTACAGCACCTGCAGCTTTTGAGGGGCTTTTATTCAGCTTTAGCTTCACTTTTATTTGGAGGTATTGCAGATTTGAGATATGCCAGGATGCACTGGGAAACCAACAAGCAATGAGCTGCTTTAACTGGTAACTGGAGATGGGCCGAAAAAACCCCCCCTCAATTATGTGTGTCGGCAACCAGGTGAGGAGTACAAAGACAAGTGTGTCTTGCCTACAGTTAAGCATGGTGGTGGGAGTGCCATGGTCTGGGGCTGCATGAGTGCTGCTGGCACTGGGGAGCTACAATTCATTGAGGGAACCATGAATGCCAACATGTACTGTGACATACTGAAGCAGAGCATGATCCCCTCTCTTCTAAGACGGCTGCAGGGCAGAATTCCAACATGATAACGACCCCAAACACACCTCCAAGGCAACCACTGCCTTGCTAAAGAAGCTGAGGGTAAAGGTGATGGACTGGCCAAGCATGTTTCCAGACCTAAACCCTATTGAGCATCTGTGGGGCATTCTCAAACGGAAGGTGGAGGAGTGCAAGGTCTCTAACATCCACCATCTCCGTGATGTCATCATGGAGGAGTGGAAGAGGACTCCAGTGGCAACCTGTGAAGCTCTGGTGAACTCCATGCCCAAGAGAGTTAAGGCAGTGCTGGAAAATAATGGTGGCCACACAAAATATTGATACTTTTGGTCCAATTTGGACATTTTCACTTAGGGGTGTACTCACTTTTGTTGCCAGTGGTTTAGACATTAATGGCTGTGTGTTGAGTTATTTTGAAGGGACAGCAACTTTACACTGTTATACAAGCTGTACACTCACTACTTTACATTTTAGCAAAGTGTCATTTCTTCAGTGTTGTCACATGAAAAGATAGAAAAAATATTTACAAAAATGTGAGGGTATACTCACTTTTGTGAGATACTGTACAAAAAGTATGGGGGTCCAGGTACTGACCTGGGGGACATGTATCAATGCTAAAAAATATGTGTGTAAAAACATAATTTGTAAATGACCATTGATTTACTAATACTTAAAGTGACACAATAAAAATGAAAAATTCCATAAAATATAGTCCCCTTAGTCTGCCGCATCTGTACCATGTATAGAACCTGCTGCAGCAAAAATGACATTTATAAAGGCAAAAAAATTACATTTTTACTGCAAGCTTTATTTTATACACAACGGCTTGGGGAGTCAGTCTGTATAATGAGGCCACAATTTAGTGCATTCGGAACAAGATAAGAGATTTTTTTTGGATAGATTCTGGTATCTGTTTGTAATAGTAATAACAGGTGCGCAAAAATTGGGCTTTGGGTGTTGGTGGTGCCTTCACACCATAACCCTATAGAGGTACTTTTGATGAATGCAAGAATTGACCTTGCTGTAAAAACTGAAATTATATGCACCTGTTAAACGGGTGTGGAAAAATTGGCCCTTGAGTGGTAATTGTGCCCATGAAACCTACACCAAAAAATGTCTTCCAGATAAAATCAACACCCACAGAGCTAGGAAGTGTAGACACTCTTGCAGAGATTCCAGACTCAGAAAACACTTAATTGGCGACATCTGCATCGGGGGCTCGATAGCTGCTGCTAATCCAGAACTGATTCATTTTGATAAATATCAGCGAGCAGAGATGGAATTCTAAAGGGGGTTCGTGACGCTCATTATAATTTCCCCAGGGAGTTCCTTATTCCATATAATGACTTCAAGCCACTAAGGCCCCTTTCACACATGCTGTCCGTTTGTCCGTTTTTCATCCATCCGTTGATGGATGAAAAACGGACATCAATGTATCTCTATGTAAAAACGGATGATCATCCGTTAACCACTTTACCACCGGAGGATTTTCCTGCTAAAAGACCAGGGTTTTTTTTGCGATTTTTTTACTGCGTGACTTTAACGGACAATTACGCGGTCGTGCAACGCTGTACCTAAACGAATTTCCCACAAACAGAGCTTTCTTTTGGTGGTATTTGATCACCTGTGCGATTTTTTGATCACGCGCTATAAACAAAAAAAGAGCGTAATTTTTGCAAAAACAACAATATTTTTCACTTTTTTTTATATGAAATTCCCCCCAAAAAAAATGTAAAAATCAAAATTTTTTAACATTTTCGGCCAATTTGTTTTACGCTACCTATGTTTGGTAAAAAAAATCGCAAAAAGCGTATTTTGATTGGTTTGCGCAAAAGTTATCGCGTTTACTAACAAAGGGAAAGATTTTTGTCATTTTTGGTGTTTTGGGGGCGATCTGCGATTTTTTTTGAGGTACTGCGACATTGCGGCGGACAGATCGGACCCTTGACTGACATTTTTGACACTTTTGGGGGTACCAGTGACATTACTGCAGTAATCAGTGCTATATATATGCACTGTTACTGCAAAAATGACACTGGCAGGGAAGGGGTTAACAGTATTGGACAGGGAGGGGTTAAGTGTGTCCTAGGGTCGTGATTCTAACTGTGCAGGGACAGGTCTACTAGTGTAAAAACAGAGATCAACGGTTCTACATAGTAGAACCGTCTGATCTTCACTTTTACACAGGGAGAACTGACAGGCGGCTTGTTTACATAAGCCGCTCTGTCTTTCTCCCGCTGTACCGGCGATCGTAGTGTGACCGGCGGACATCGGGTCCGCTAGTCACACTCCCGCACTCCTCCGTGAACGAGGCGGGTGCGCGCCTCAGCGGGCGCGCGCGCGCCCGCTATTGGCTCTAGAAGGAGTGACAGGCGAGCGACGTAGACCTACGTCACTCTGCCTGGCCGGGGCCGACTGCCGCAGTAAATATACTGTGCGCAGTCGGCAACCGGTTAACATCCGTTTTCATCCGCTTCCGTCAATGTCCGTTTTTTTGAACGGATGAATGCCCTATTTTTTCATCGGTCAAAAAAACGGATCGGACGAAAAACTGATGACAACGGATGAAAACGGATGAAAAACGGATAACAACTGACGAAAAACGGATGAAAAATGGATAACAACTGACGAAAAACGGATGAAAAATGGATGAGAAACGGATGGAAAACTGATACATTTGACGTGACTGAACTGATGAACTGAACGGACCGTATGTGTGAAAGGGGCCTAAAGCCCCATACACACGTACCGAATGTCGGCCGAACGATCGGCCGTCTTTTGTCCGGTGCTGTCCTGTCGGTTGAAAAGTGCTAAAGACTGCACACGAATTTTGTCGGCCAACAACAGCCGACTGCTGAAGTGATGTCATGTGATGGTTAACTTTCCTTGTGTATTTTCTTTTCTGAGCATGCCCAGTCTTGCTCATCTGCTGTTTGTCGGCCGAATTCTGTACTGACTGGCGAACAATCGGCCGTTCTGGTGACGGCCAACAAACATTTTATAGCCTGCACACCCGATTCTGTTCGGCCGAAAAGTTGCAGTCAGTTGTCAGAAGCATCATACTAACAAGCCTACAATCGGCCGATCGTTCGGGGGCCAAATATTTACGGCCGACAATCGCTACGTGTGTACGGGCCTTTAGTCAGTCTTTCTCAACCAACGTTCCTCAAGAGCTTCCTAGGGGTTCCTTGGACAACTTCTGATTCTTAAGCCCCATACACACGTACCGATTGTCGGCCGTAAATATTCGGCCGCCGAACGATCAGCCGATTGTCGGCTTGTTAGTATGATGCTTTCCGACAGCCGACTTTCAGCCGAATAGAATCTGATGATCATGCTTTAAAATTTTTGTTGGCCGTCACCAGAACGGCCGATTGTTCGCCAGTCAGTACAGAGTTCGGCCGACAGACAACAGATTTGCAAGACTGGGCATGCTCAGAAAAGAAAAAAGACAAGGAAAGTTAACCATCACATGACATCACTTCTGCAGTCGGCTGTTGTTGGCCGACAAAATTCGTGTGCAGTCTTTTGCAGTTTTCAACAGACACGACAGCCCTGGACAAAAGACGGCCGATCGGTCGGCCAACGATCGGTACGTGTGTACGAGGCTTTAGATAAACAACCCCTGACACCAATAGTCTTTTTAACTATTTGAAAGAACATTCTTCCCATTGAACCATGTAAGACTCATTCTTATTACTGACCGCCACAGTAAGGGCTCTTTCACACTTGTAGTCCGTCAAACGGACTCCGTTTTTCTCAGTGGGGGATCGATCCGCCGATCCCCCGCTGAGCAGCAGGAGGACAGCTGTGTCTCCGTGCTGTGTGTTGAGACACAGCTGTCAGTTCCCCATGCATCTCTATGGGGGAAATCGGATGGGAACGGACCGTCGGTCCGTTCTCATCCGATCCGCTGGATGGATGGAAAATAGGGTTTCCATCCGTCCAGATTTGACGGATCGGATCGGGTGTCAGCGGACATGTCTCCGCTGCCATCCAATGCCCCATAGGAATGCATGGGGGGGGACCGTTCAGATCCGCCAAAAAAACGAACAGGCGGATCTGAACGGTCCGCCTGTGTGAAAGATCAAAAGGGTTAAATGTGTCCCTAGGGGGGTGCTTTCTAACTGTGTGGGGGATGGGCTTGCTGCATGAACACAGACACAGAGATAGGAGGAACACAGGAGCCCTGTGTTCATTACTGACAGAACAGTGGTGAGCTGTGTTTACAATGGCAGATCGCCGTTCTGTCTCCACGGGGAGCGATTGTGGGTGCCCTGGGGCAATCGTGGGTGCCCTGGAGCGATCGTGGCCACTGGACCCGTTGATTGGCTTTCTCTATGGGGAATGGGTGCACGCACCCCCGCTAGCAGTTCAGCGAAGCAAGGTTTTTTCGCAGGATAGAGCCGACTGCGGCGGGCGGTCGTTAAGTGGTTAATTACACAGGTTCTGGGGCTGATTAAGGTGGTAATTAACCTGCTGCCATCCGCGCCACAGCCTATATACGGCTGCAGCGCGGACTCGAATTTTCGGGAGGCCGTTTTTAAACGGCCTCCCAGTGACACGCCCCCCCCCCCCCGCGCGCTCCCGCAAGCGAGCAGCGGGGAAAATCTGTGTCGGCCGTGTCCCTTGGACACGGCCGATCACAGATCGTGGTGAATGGCCAATCACAGCGGCCATTCACCACGTGATCGGGCCGTCCAATGAGCGATGATCTCATATGTAAACATATGAGATCATCTCTCATCGCCGGCGCTCCTTCCTCACACAGAGCCTGCAGTGTGAGGAAGGAGGGGGAGCCTCACAGCGCCGGGGACACAGGAGAATGTAATCAGGGCACGATCACCAGTGCCCTGATTACTAAAAGGTAAAAACATACACACAGTGCCCCCCCATCAGTGCCCACAGTGCCCGCCATCAGTGCCCCCATCAATGCCCACAATCAGTGCCCATAGTGCTGCCAGTCAGTGCCCATCAGTGCCTGCTCATCTAGGCACTGATGAGCACTGACTGGCAGCACTATGGGCACTGAGTGTGGGTACTGATGGTGCTGCCCATCAGTGCCGCTCATCAGTGCCACCCGTCAGTGTCCAGTGCCATCCGCCAGTGCCCATCAGTGCCGCCTCTCAGTGCCCATCAGTGCCGCCCGTCAGTGCCGCCTCTCAGTGCCCAGCAGTGCCACCTCTCAGTGCCACCTCTCAGTGCCCAGCAGTGCCACCTCTCAGTGCCCAGCAGTGCCGCCTATCAGTGCTCATCAGTGCCGCCTATCAGTGCCGCCTATCAGTGCTCATCAGTGCGGCATATTAGTACCTCCTCATCAGTGCCCATAAGTGCCACCTCATCAGTGCCCATCAGTGCAGCCTATCAGTGCCCATCAGTGCCGCCTTATCAGCGCACATCAGTGAAGGAGAAAAATTTATTTTCAAAATTTACTCGCAGAAAATAAGAAAAACTTTTTTTTTTCAAAATTTTCTGTCTTTATTCTTTTTTTTTGTAAGAAATAAAAAACCCAGAGGTGATTACATACCACCAAAAGAAAGCTCTATTTGTGTGAAAAAAATGATAAAAATTTCATATGGGTACAGTGTAGCATGACCACGCAATTGTCATTCAAAGTGTGACAGCGCTGAAAGCTGAAAATTGGCCTGGATGGGAAGGGTGTTTAAGTGCACAGTAGGCAAGTGGTTAAACTCATTTAGTGCCTCATCTGCATTATATCAGCCTCAGATCCTGTGTGATTACTGTGTGTCCCTGATTAAAGGGATGAGGTGGCAACCCTACCTGATCTGCCCCAGGACAATGACACCTACAATCTGATTGGCTGCTCTGGGCAGCTCTATAGATAATAATAATATTCATATTAATAATATTAATATAATAATAATTATAATTCAGTAATGAGATCTAATTATCTAGCTCCGATTGGAGAAATGTTGCAACTAACAACAACCATCTGCATGGCTCCTCTCTATCATCACTATGCGCCCTGTACCTGAAACTCTCTTCTCACTTCCGCTCTATGCGTTCCACGGTCGCCATAGAAACGCCTAACAAATGTGCTGTTTTCCATAGACCCAGAGCTATGCAGAGATTAGAGTCACCGCTAGGTGGCGCACGTCTGCCACGTAAAGGAGGAAGTGTCGTCAGTGTCGTAAGAGCGGCCATTTTGTTGAAGCCTGGAAGAAGTTATAGGAGACGAAAAATGTTTGTGGAGAGGTGTGAGTGTGGAGAGTGTGTGCCCTGAGAGGAGGAGGTAATAATGTCTTCTTATTATGAGAGAAGGGGGACCCAGCACTCTGTGTGGTCTAGATGGGGGGGGGATCATGTCACCACCACACATCATCATCATCTTCCTGCTGTCCTCTGATGTGTATCCCAGATCAGGGTGCTGGAGAGATACATATATTGTACAGGAATACATTCTATTCTATTCTATTCTATTCTATGTAGAGATACATATATTGTACAGGAATACATTATATTCTATTCTATTCTCTGTAGAGATACATATATTGTACAGGAATACATTATATTCTATTCTATTCTCTGTAGAGATACATATATTGTACAGGAATACATTATATTCTATTCTATTCTCTGTAGAGATACATATATTGTACAGGAATACATTCTATTCTATTCTATTCTATTCTATTCTCTGTAGAGATACATATATTGTACAGGAATACATTACATTCTATTCTATGTAGAGATACATATATTGTACAGGAATACATTCTATTCTATTCTATTCTATGCAGAGATACCGTATTTTCCGGCGTATAAGACGACTGGGCGTATAAGACGACCCCCCTATTACATGTTCTACCGGTAATACTTAGGTTACCTTGGAGATATTCTGCTCGGCGTATAAGACGACCCCCCCATTTTTGGGGGATTTTTTTGAGGTTCAAAAGTAGTCTTATACACCAGAAAATACAGTATGTACAGGAATACATTCTATTCTATTCTCTGTAGAGATACATATATTGTACAGGAATACATTCTATTCTATTCTCTGTAGAGATACATATATTGTACAGGGATACATCCTATTCTATTCTATGTAGAGATACATATATTGTACAGGAATACATTCTATTCTATTCTCTGTAGAGATACATATATTGTACAGGAATACATTCTATTCTATTCTATTCTCTGTGTAGATATATATATTGTACAGGAATACATTCTATTCTGTTCTATTCTATTCTATGTAGAGATACATATAGACCATAGAGACCTGTGATCATATATTGCACAGGAATACATTCTATTCTATTCTATTCTATGTGTAGATACATATATTGTACAGAAATACATTCTATTCTATTCTATGTAGATGTACATATATTGTACAGGAATACATTCTATTCTATTCTATGTAGAGATACATATATTGTACAGGAATACATTCTATTCTATTCTCTGTAGAGATACATATATTGTACAGGAATACATTCTATTCTATTCTATGTAGAGATACATATAGACCATAGAGACCTGTGATCATATATTGCACAGGAATACATTCTATTCTATTCTATGTGTAGATACATATATTGTACAGGAATACATTCTATTCTATTCTATGTAGATGTACATATATTGTACAGGAATACATTCTATTCTATGTAGAGATACATATATTGTACAGGAATACATTCTATTCTATTCTTTTTAGATACATATATTGCACAGGAATACATTCTATTCTATTCTATTCTATTCTCTGTGTAGATACATATATTGTACAGGAATACATTCTATTCTATTCTCTGTAGAGATACATATATTGTACAGGAATACATTCTATTCTATTCTCTGGAGAGATACATATATTGTACAGGAATACATTCTATTCTATTCTATGTAGAGATACATATATTGTACAGGAATACGTTCTATTCTATTCTATTCTATTCTATGTAGAGATACATATATTGCACAGGAATATATTCTATTCTATTCTATGTATAGATACATATATTGTACAGGAATACATTCTATTCTATTCTATTCTCTGTAGAGATACATATATTGTACAGGAATACATTCTATTCTATTCTATTCTATTCTATTCTATGTAGAGATACATATATTGCACAGGAATATATTCTATTCTATTCTATGTATAGATACATATATTGTACAGGAATACATTCTATTCTATTCTCTGTAGAGATACATATATTGTACAGGAATACATTCTATTCTATTCTATTCTATGTAGAGATACATATATTGTACAGGAATACATTCTATTCTATTCTATGCAGAGATACCGTACATATATTGTACAGAAATACATTTTTTTTCTTTATTTGCTATTTTTTGTTCCCCATGAAAGTGGAGTTACCCTTTAACCTCTTCCTGCAAACCGACGTGGTTGTACCCGGTAGATACCTGCAGCTAGAGGCATCACCCCGGTACCGTTCTTTAAAGCCGCTGGTCAGCTTTCTAGTGATAACCAATGCAGCTCAGCATTGGTCCCGCCGCTGTGCCCGACGGGACACCTGAGCGACCAGCCGGCACATCCACCAGCTGGCTGGAGTCCCGAACAAATCCAAATTTTTCTTCGATCGGGTCTCCAATGTAGTAAGCCTGAGGCGAGTTCACGACGGCACTTTCTGGTTTACTCGTATGCCAATGGCATCGATTAAAAAAAAAAAAAAGCACATTCAAAAAAGCAGATTTTGGCATTTTGAATACTTTTGAGGGAATTGGGGTCCTTTTAGACCCCAGATCCCTCCATAAAGAGTCTAAAAACAAAAAGAATAAAATAGGGCGAACCAGCCTAGCGCATTATCTTTATAAAAAAATAAATTCTGTACATCAAAAAATAGAAAGCAGGCACCCAGTCCTGCTAGTGGTGGATTTTAAAGGCACTCACATGGATACAAATAATCATTCAAAATTTCATTTATTAACCACTTTAAGACCGGAAGAATTTTCCCCCTTAATGACCAGGCCCTATTTTGCGATTTGGCACTGCGTTATTTTAATGGACAATTGCGCGGTCGTGCGACGCTGTACCCAAACTAAATTCACGTCTTTTTCCCCCATAATTAGAGCTTTCTTTTGGTGATATTTGATCTCCTGGGCGATTTTTATTTTTTGCGCTATAAACAAAAAAAGAGCGACAATTTTGAAAAAAAGAAAAAAAACAATATTATTCACATTCTGCTATATAACATCCCCCCCCCCCCCCCAAAAAAAAAAAAAAATTAAAAATAAACATTTTTTAACATTTTAGGCCAATTTGTTTTCTGTTACATATTTTCAGTTAAAAAAAAAAATCACAATAAGCGTATTTTGATTGGTTTGCGCAAAAGTTATTGCGTCTACAAACTACGGGAAAGATTTATGTCATTTTTATTGTTTTTTTTTACTAGTAATGGCGGCGATCTGCGATTTTTAGCGGAACTGCGACATTGCGGCGGACAGATCGGACCCCTAACTGACATTTTTGACACTTTTGGGGGTACCAGTGACATTACTACAGTAATCAGTGCTATATATATGCACTGTTACTGTAATAATGACACTGACAGGGAAGGGGATAACCCTGTAGGTGATCAAGGGGTTAAATGTGAGCCTAGGGGAGTGATTCTAACTGTGGGTGGGCGTGGCTTCTGAAAATACCATAGAGACCTGTGATCCTATATAGAAGGATCACATGGGCTCTGTGATCATTGCAGGGAGAAGAACGGTCAGCTGTGTTTACAACAGCCGACCGTCCTTCTCTCTCAGCGGGGAGCGATCGCAGGTGTCAGGCGGCAATCGGAGCAGCCTGACACACGCATCGGCTTCCCTGCTGCCGAGTGGGGGTGGGAGCGCATCTCTTGCGGCGCGCGCTCGTCCCCTAGATTCCCGCGCACAACCGACGTACCCCAACGTTGGTTTGCACAGGAGTGCCACCAAGTATATATGCGGCGGGTGGTCGGGAAGTGGTTAAACATATAAATACATAAAGAACATACTAGACATAAATATAGCTGAAACCATCAACACAAGTCAATATACTGTGTTGATTACATATAAAAAACCTCTACATATGGTCTTCACATGAGAGGTCTTGGTACGGCATAATGGTCGACGCGTTTCGCTTCGTGCTTCCTCAAGACCAGCCACAATAATGCCATATATAAGGTTGATGTCATGAGCATTCACACAGTTCATAAAGGCAGTAATGGAAAAATATATTTATGCAGCTTAGATATGAGCTTATTCCATCCATGCATATATTAGCAGGGATGAGACATCATTAGTATGATACTCCATATAGAGTACCTGGCACCGCCTATTTCTGTCACAAGAGAGGTTGACATTCCTTTTGACAGCAAAAGAAGTGATCAGATTTTTTTTTTTTTTTTTTAAAGGGACAAAGGAACAGTAAAAAAAATAAAATAAATAGGAAAACATTTTTTTTCTTTAAAGCGCCCGCCCCGGCGTGCCCACACACTAACGAAAACACGTACGTAAGTCGCGCCCGCAAATGTAAATGGTGTTCAAATCATACATGTGAGGTATCGCCGCGATCGCCAGAGTGAGAGCAATAATTCTAGCAACAGACCTCCTCTGTAACTCTAAACTGGTAACTATTTTTAATTTTGAAAGCATTGCCTATGAAGATTTTTAAGTACCGTAGTTTTTCACATTCCACGAGTGTGCGCAGTAGTAAACCGTAACATGTTGGGTATCTATTTACTCGGCGTGACATCATCTTTCACTATATACAAAATATGCAAAAAAATTGGGCTAAATTTACTGTTTAGTTTTTTTTTTTTTAAATTCAGTGAAATTTATTTTTTCCAAACAAATTGCGTTTGAATGGCCTTCTGCACAAATACCGCGTGACATAAAATGTTGCAGTGGACGCCATTTTATTCTCCAGAGTCTTTGATAAAAAAAAAAAAAAAAATATATATATATATATATATATATATATATATATATATATATATATATATATGTATATAAAATGTTTGGGGGTTCCAAGTAATTTTCTAGAATAATAGAATAAAATGCTGATTTTACTCGTAAGCAACAAGTGCCAGAAAATAGGCCCAGTCCTTAAGTGGTTAAGATTAACTTTTTTTTTTTTTTGGGCAGTGTGAGGTTTATACAGCAGAGACATACAGAAAAGTGGATCTGTAGAAGGACATCATGATGGAGAACCGGCCGCCCCTCACATCACCGGGTAAGAGGAGACTTTCATTTCTTGTAAAGGAGAGAAGAGTATCCCCACATCCTCTAATAGAAAGACGTAGAAACAATCAGGAGAATGAACAAAGAGTGGCACAGATTTTTTGGCTGCACCGCTCTTCTAAACTAAGAAAATGGAGCAGATCTTGCTCCTAATAAGTATAAAGGCCACAAGCCCCTTTGGTAATTAGTAGCAATCATCTTTGGGTTCTGTGCCAACTTCAAGCCAACAAGATGGCCGCCATATCCCAGCATGTATCAGCGTCATACATCATTGACTCCTCCCTACGGGTTTCGTCATCATCATATGACGTCGTCAAGGGGTAATAGACGCTGACGGCAAGTATATATACCTAAAACTACTGGGCGGGAGGTAGAATTGCGTTCCAACATCCGGAACTAGCAACATCCGTCATGCATTCTATAAAGCGGAACTAGTGACAAAACACTATACATCTGAGATAACGATCTGCACGGCATCTGGCATGCATTTCATCAACCAGAACTGGTGGCAAGACACTATACCTCTAAGCAAGGCAGTGTAGGACTGGCCAGAAGAGGAATTACTTTGACGCAGTTGGTCAGCTTAAACATGTATTGCCATATATGTGAACTAGAAATCCCTGTTTTTCATTGCATTGTTTGCTGGAAAGTGTGTAGCAGTGTGCAGAGGGTCAATCCAGAATTTGTCATGCACTACTTTGGTCCGACTTTCATGCAACTTGAGGGCCAAACACTTCAAAGTTAACACTCAAAAGTTGCATGAAAGTCCTACATCAATGTTTTACGTGCAACAATGGGTCTGATTTTGCAGAAGGACAAGTCACATCCAAGTCGCACCTATCCAAAGTTGCACTCCAAAGTCGTGCAACTATGCAGTTGTACAAGCTTGAATGGGGCCTTTTTCCTGCTGTCTGCTGATTCTGGGTCACAGGAAAGCAAAAGTAACCCGGAAAAGACGTATGGCCAATAAAGCTTTGGCCATACTTCTCTTTTGAAATAGAAAGTGGCATGGGTGGCACAGATTTACAGGAGAGGATCCATCCATCCAGGCCTCTCTGCTTTGTCATTGTGGCACATGCCACTTGCACCAGTTTCTACCCTATTTTTATTACACAGTATGCTCATTTATCCCCCCCCCCCCCCCAATGTATTCAGTCAGTGTGTGTGTTTCCTACAGATGGATCCAGTAACAGAAATCCCCCAGAGAGATGTCCCCCTCCTCTGTATTCCCGGGACTCCACACAGGAAGATCAGGAGATCCCTCAGGAGGATCTGGTAGTTTGCACTTGCATTTTAATGAATATACTAGATTATTTATAAAAGGCACAGTGGATCATTGTAATATATGTATTCTTTTTTATTTTTAAGAGTGAAGATTTAATAGTTAAAGTGGAAGTGAAAGAAGAAGAAGAAGAAGAACCGTATGTTTGGGATGATGATCCATGTAAGGAGGAGGAAGAATTTACTACAGAGATCAGTGCAGGCAAGTAGCACCAAAACCAGAGAAGAGTCCCAGATTCTCCTTGTTCTGTCACTACAACAATCTCTTCTTCTCCCCCCTCCTCTGTCAGTAGACAGTAATGGGGGGACAGTATGTGCCCAGTGGGGGAGTCAGGAGCCATCAGCCTCTATTAGACTCCGGCTCTCCTCCTCACATCATGTCATTGTGTGTTACCAGCCAAGAGACGTGACCAGTCTCCCCCCCACACACACTCTCTGGGGTCTCTCCCATTATTGTCAGTGGACAGTAATGGGGGGACGGTATGTGCCTAGTGGGGGAGTCAGGAGTCATCAGCCTCTATTAGACTCCGACTTTCTGAGTAATAAACAGTAAATCCAGAGAAGAGTCCCAGATTCTCCTTGTTCAGTCGCTACAACAATCTCTATTTTTTTTTATGGCACCCCAAACAAAAAATCCTGCAAAAACACGCTTGGCTTAGTGCCAAAAAAGGTACATAAGCTACTTTGGCACCAAACACGTTGCGTCCCTCAGGTGTGAATGCACTCTAAATCCAGAAAAGACTCTCAGATTCTCCTTGTTCAGTCACTACAACAATCTCTTCTTCTCCCCCTCCTCTGTCAGTAGACAGTAATGGGGGGACAGTATGTGCCCAGTGGGGAGTCAGGAGCCATCAGCCTCTATTAGACTCCGGCTCTCCTCCTCACATCATGTCATTGTGTGTTACCAGCCAAGAGACGTGACCAGTCTCCCCCCACACACTCTCTCTGGGGTCTCTCCTATTATTGTCGGTAGACAGTAATGGGGAGACAGTATGAGCCCAGTGGGGGAGTCATCAGCCTCTATTAGGCTGGCCATATATGGATCAAAATTTGACCAGTTAAGCATGGACTGGCCAAATTTCAATCTATCGATCCACTTCTGTTCAACTGCCCTGTTGGAAGATTTCCGCTCGATCAGCACCGCTAGCTATAGAGTGCTGCGCTGATCTGTGTATTCTGACTTCGGGGAAGTCTTTCTGCTGTCGGAATACAAGGACACAGCAGGGAAGATTCTTCCACCCACATCAAATGCATGGATGGGAGAATCAGATCAGGTTTTTTTCGTTTGGTTGAAAAAATAATTGACTCATCCATGGCCAGCCTTGGATTCTGGGTCTCCTCCTCATGTCATGTCATTGAGATGTGGCCAGTCTCCCCCCACACACACTTTCTGGGGTCTCTCATACATCTCAGTACAGGGGGCTTCACTCTCATCTTTATTTTTAGACCTTGAAGACACCAGAGAGACTCAGAGAAACGTCAAAGCTGAGGAAGAAGGGCATGTGAAAAATGAAGAGGATGATAATCCTCCGGAGATCAGCACAGGTGAGGAATAAACAGTAAATCCAGAGAAGAGTCCCAGATCCTCCTTGTTCAGTCACTACAACAATCTCTTCTTCTCCCCCCTCCTCTGTCAGTACATAGTAATGGGGGGGGACAGTATGTGCCCAGTGGGGGAGTCAGGAGCCATCAGCCTCTATTAGACTCCGGCTCTCCTCCTCACATCATGTCATTGTGTGTTACCAGCCAAGAGATGTGACCAGTCTCCCCCCACACACACTCTCTGGGGTCTCTCCCATTATTTTTGGCAGACAGTAATGGGGGGACAGTATGTGCCCAGTGGGGGAGTCAGGAGCCATCAGTCTCTATTAGACTCCGGCTCTCCTCCTCACATCATGTCATTGTGTGTTACCAGCCAAGAGATGTGACCAGTCTCCCCCCACACAAACTCTCTGGGGTCTCTCCCATTATTGTCAGTAGACAGTAATGGGGGACAGTATGTGCCCAGTGGGGGAGTCAGGAGCCATCAGCCTCTATTAGACTCCGGCTCTCCTCCTCACATCATGTCATTGTGTGTTACCAGCCAAGAGACGTCACCAGTCTCCCCCCACACACACTCTCTGGGGTCTCTCATACATCTCAGTACAGGGGGCTTCACTCTCATCTTTATTCACAGACCCCGGAGACACCAGAGACACTCGGAGAGATGTCAAAGCTAAGGAGGAGGAAGAAGAACATGCAAGGATTAAAGAAGAGGAGGTTTCTGTAGAGATCAGCACAGGTGAGTAATAAACTCAAAGTAAAGAAACATTTTAAAAAATAATAGCATCCATCGAGGGGTAAAGCAGAGTTATCATACACAAAGACCTTCAGACATTTTTTCAGAAGGGATATTTGGATCATAATTCCCATCATGTAAAATGATGAATCCTTGTTCTTGGTATCGTTAGTGATATGAACAACATCTGATGCTTTATCCCCTGCTGTTTCATTTGCAGGAGTTAAAGTGATACTAAACCCACACTGTTTAACCCCTTGACGCTGACTGTACGTATATATGCAGCCCCACTGGACTGGGCTTTTTTTCGTAGGGCCGCATATCTGCGTATCTGTCTTTGTGCTGGGAGCCCGCTGCACAGTGCACCCTACTAATGATTGGACCCAGAGCACCTGGTCCTAGGTCACCTGATGGCTGCGATAGCTTCTGATTCGCAATCACAGTAATCAGTCACTGATTCTTTTTTTTTTAAATTAATATCAGTGTCAATGTGTTTTAGGTAGGATAGAAAAAAGCAAAATGCGCACTATTGTATCTATGCTGTACTACGGGTACATACAATATACATATATGTGGTATTGCTGCGATCTTTGGGAGCAGGATGATTTTATTTTGGGTTGTTCTTTGGTGGAAGGTTATGGTAGTAACAAGAAATATACAGTTAAATTAAAAAAAAAACATGTTTTGTTTATTACTTTGGGACAGTTTTCCTTTGATAATAAAATGAAATCAGGAGATAGCCATGACCATTTACCACCAAATGAAAGCCAAAAAAAAAAAAAAAGGTATAATCCACCTGATGCACAAAATAGTTATGATGATATGTACAATTTTACTAACACATGTTAAAGTTGCAAAAATGTGCTGAGGTGTTAAAATTTGTTTTCCCCTTAGGCGTGAAGGGGTTCATTTGCATTCCCCCTTCTCTTTTTCTGTGCATAATGGCACTGTAATTTTAATTAAAAAAAATAATTAAATCTAAGTACCTTTTTCCTAATCGATATATAGCTGTCACATGACCCAGCTCTTTTCTAGCCTGTCTGCAGGGAAACCTAAGCAGGAGGAGCTTCTAATCCTCTGCTGCTGGTCACATGTTCAATACCAAGTAAAAATAAATATTGAATATCAATAAACTCTTTTAAATTGTCAAACAAATATATATTTGAAATCAAATCTTTGTTATTGTTTGGAAATAACATGGTGTTGATACATTCCTGCCAGTCACAGGCTGTGTCACTCCCCACAGCCTGTGTCTTAGAATAACAGGGAGGTGAAGCCTCCATCAATCAAGATGTAATATCCCACCCTCCTTGTGTTAAGCTGGTTAGTGGGCATGGAAGACGCGAGAGAGGGAGTGGGCTGTCATTTACCATATACACCCACATGTGTGATTCTGTAGTCACATGGGCTGCTCAGATGTGATAGGGAGGAAATGCTCAGGGTAGAAATACACCTAAAACTGAGCATGTGCAGAGCTGCCAACACTACTGCGGATATGGGGAGATAGAAAACAGCAGAATGCAGAAAACTAATCCTATAGAGCCTGAGTATGAACAGCATGTAATACACAATTTATTGATATTTTTTAAATGATGTGGGTTTAATGACACTTTAATTGTTTCCGATTCTTATGTCATGCAGATGGACGGTTCATGAAGTGTAACATGAGAAAGAGTCCCGTTATCTTAACATATACTAAAACAAAAAATGACATCCCATCCCATTTTTTAGAAGAAAACCCCATTACCCTAAATTTCCATCCAACCCCTCGTGGTGCAGATTTGTCATCTGGTCCTTCTACTCAAGAGGAGTGTTTTCCGGATCTCTCCCAGACAACCCATCAGACAGTTGGTAGAGCGAGGAAAACATCCACTTGTTCCCCCTCCTCTATAAAAGTTCTTACTGAACATCAAAGAAGAATGAAACCATTTTCATGCTCCCAATGTGGGAAAAGTTATAACTCTAAAGCATCTCTTATAAGACACCAAAGAGTCGACACGGGGGAGAAGCCACATACATGTTCGGAATGTGGGAAATCTTTTTGTCTGAGGACCATTCTTATTAAACATCAGAAAACACACTCGGGAGAAAAGCCATTTTCATGTCCCGAATGTGGGAGATGTTTTCGACAGAAATCGGCTGCCGTAATGCACCAGAGAACTCACACCGGAGTGAAGCCGTTCTCGTGTTCCGAATGTGGAAAATGTTTTGCCACGAAACGCGCCTTGATCAAACACCAGCCCGTTCACACGGGGGAAAAGCCGTTTTCATGCCCCGAATGCGGAAAATGTTTTCCCCACAAAATGAGTCTTACTATTCACCAGAGATGTCACACGGGGGAAAAGCCGTTTCCCTGCACTGAGTGCGGGAGATGTTTTGCCACCACGCAAAATCGCAGCGCACACCAGAGGACTCACACGGGGGTGAAGCCATATTCATGTTCCGAATGTGGAAACTCCTTTTCCTGGAAAAGATCTCTGCTCAGGCATCGATGTGTACACACAGGAGAGTAGCCCTATTCTTGTTAGGAGTTCAGAAAAAATGTTTTATGCTTGGATCTTATTTCTCATAAGAGGAGTGCCGTATCTTGTGGTCAACTTACCTGAGCTGAAACACCGAAGGTTGAGCGCTTCACCTTGATGTTGCAATTGGACTGGCTCCTCTTTTATCTCCATCACACTAAAGTTCAATAAAGATCTTTATTATAGTGTAGTTGTGTGTGTCTATCAATCATTACTTTCTCACTACTAGTTGTCAAGAATCCGCAGCAGGAATGGCCAATCTGTGTAGCTACACTTAGGAAAATGAGACCAGACTGTGAATGCTTTGACCACTTGAAAACCTATTCTAACACTTTTTGTTTACAAGTAAAAATTCCTCAGAACCATCAAACATGATATATATATTATATATAGTGGGGGAAATAGTTATTTTAATCCCTGCATAGGTTGTAGGTTTTCCCACTTATAAATAAATGAAGGGTCTATCATTTTTTATCATAGGTGTATTTTAAATGATGGAGACAGGATATCAACCAAAAATCCAGAAAAAAACACATACCACCAATGTTATAAACTGAGTTGCAGTTCAGTGAGTAAAATAAGTATTTGATCCCCAAGCAAAACATGACTTGGTATTTGTTGGCAAGCACAGAGGTAAGACATTTCTTTTAGTTGGTTACCAGGTTTGCACACATCTCAGGAGGGATTTTGGTCCACTCTTCTTTACAGATCTTAGAGAAATCCTTAAGGTTTCTTGGTTGTCTCTTGGCAACTCGAAGTTTCAGCTCCCTCCATAAATGTTCTATAGCAGGCATGTCCAACCTGCGGTCTGGAAACGCAGGCAATGCGTTATTTTGATGATGGTTATTTTGTATTTTTTCCATTTGCGAATAATTGCTCCAACAGTTGTCTACTTCAGTTCTAACCAGGCTTCTTGCTGTTGGTCTTTTAACCCATTCCAGCCTTTTGCGAGTCTACAATCGTGTCCCTGACATCCTGTAACAGCTCTTTGGTTTTGTGGACAGGTGTCTTTTATACACGAGTTGTCGTTAGGTGCACCTTCTTAAATTGACAGGTCTAATCTGTGTACCACACAAGCACATACTGTAGCCAGTCTGGGAGAGCCAGAATTATTGTTGGTTGGTAGAGGATCAAAAACGTATTTTACTCACCGAACTGCAAATCATTTTATAACATTGGTATCGTTTTTTTTTTTTATAGATTTTTGGTTAATATTCTGTCTCTATCATTTAAAATTCACCTATGATACAAATTAGACACTTCCTTTCGCTGTATATGTGTGTGTGTGTGTTTTAGCAGAGGCCCTAGAAAATAAAATGGTGGTCGTTGCAATTTTTTATATCACACGGTATTTGCGCAGCAGTTTTTCAATTGGAAGTGACATAATGCCGTCGCTTCTAGCCTCCTAGACCATAGAGACGGCCAGAGACCTCGGTCAGCCCTATGATAAACCGGTAGCACCGCCAAATCAATTACCAGGCCCCCCTGATCGCACAGGAGAGGCGCCGGTGGGCGGCAGGAGGAGAAGGAATGTCCCCTCCCACCACCTGTAAAAGCAATCCAGAGGCTAATTAGGTGCTAGGATTGCTTTTAGATTAAAACAGCATTGTCGGCTGAAAAGAAAAATTACCGGGGTTATGGCATACAGCTGCAGCCTTAACCCCGCTATAACCACATACGTGATTAGTTACCACAAGTGGTTAAAGTAATTCTACAGGTTGTAAATAAAAAACAAAAAAAATGTTATATTTACTCTGTGTAATGGTTTTGCACAGAGCAGCTCCGATCCTCTTCTTTTTAGGTCCCCCGTCAATGGTTCTGTCTCATTCCTCCCGGCTGAGACCCCCCCCCCCCATGGCCTCTTGTTATTGGGGCATTCAAGCAAGCTTGTTCCTGTGAATGGATATTGTCTATTCACACACACAGCGTGGCTCGGCCCCGCCCTCCCCTCATTGGCTCACTGGCTGTGATTGACAACAGTATGAGCCAATGGCTCCCACTGTTGTGTGAGCCAATGAGCAGAGAGTGAATTGGAGTGCAGCTGCTCTCATGCACATCACTAAATTAAAATGGGGGTCAGGTAATTCATTATAAGGGGGGGGGGGGCTGCACGTAGTAGGTTTTTTACCTTAATGCATGGAAACTTCTGCCTTTAGAATCAGTTTAAGTAAGATTTATTCACAGTGAAACAAAATCCATCCAAACACAAAAATATAAGTGGACCAATGACAAACAATCTAACTAGCAATCTAAAGCCTGGTACACACGGTAAGCCTGGAAGAGATCGCTGTACTTATGATGCGATTTTAGTACCGTGATCTCCCAGCTATTGTGTTCTGACAGAGGGACTGCCCCCCCACCAGAACACACCAGCCAGTGCTTGCAGCCATTGGCTGAGAGTGCTGATCGCATGCCGATCGGCTGCTGGTTTTTTAGCAAGCTCGTTAAACAGAAGCCATTCGTGAGCTCAGCTTCTGTCAAACAAGGACCGGTATACATGGGCCTGATTGTCAGCTGGTATCTACTGTACTGGCTGATTTTGGGCCGATATTCGGCCCCCTTGTGTAAGGGGCTCCACAGAGTAACAGAAATCCTAAGTAACAAAACTGACTATATACAATATAGTACAATATGCAGTACAGTGTTATCATGTCATCATATAACTGGTGTGCGGGGATCAGAGACACTGACTGGTGACAGTATATAAAGAAAAAAAATTCAATTTTAACAATTTTTTTATTTTGCATACTTTGACCAAAGTAGTAGTATCACCATAGTAGCACTGTACTACTCTGGGGGGGGGGGGGGGATCTGGGATTTTTTTTTTTTTTGAGGATCATTGTAACAACAAAGTGTTAACTATTTATGACAGCTGTGATCACTAGTGATTTGTGATTGGCTACAGATAATCACACGGTACAGGGTGCTGTGATTGGCCCAGGTACCATGTGATAGCTGTGGGCCACTCACAGCATAGTCAACAAATTCATGGAGCGGCAGTTGTGTGGACGAAAATGCCTTGTTAGGAATGCAACTAAAGGGGGAAGGGAAGTGGCGCTGCCTGGAAATAGGATGAGTATATGTATATTAAAAAAATAAATAAATGTTCTATACTTAATGAGGCACAAGTGTAAAAATATACTAAATTGTCCTGTAATACACCACTGGTAGTTGTATGTATAAATAACTAAATAAATGAATAGATATATAAATAATTGCTCTCTAAAACTCATATATAATAAATGTATTAATAATACATAATTGGATAAATACATGAATAAATAAAGTAACTGGGTGATGTGATCTAGGCTCCAATATATTAGCCTAGTAAGGTGACTGAGTGATAAATAATGCAGACAAATATATAATAACCATAAAAATTATATAGGTGTATAAAATTAGTGTAACAAAAAGGAGGTGGTAATGGAGAATAAAAAGTTAATCCAATATTAGGTGATGATAACGGTGACCAGTGCTCAGTGTAATTTGTATCGCGCACAGCTATACACCCCATACTAATAATAGTGGTGATATTTATTTAACCACTTGCCGACCGCCGCACGACTATTTACTACGGCAGTCTGGCTCTCCTGGGCAAACCGACGTAGGGCTACGTCGCTCGCCTACGAGCCTCTAGGGGGCGAGCGCGCACCGCCGGATGCGCGCTCCGGCCCCCGCTCATTCCCTGACATCCCCGCGCGAGTGACCGGCGGCTCCGATGTCCGCCGGTCACTCCCGATCTCCCGCTGGAGAGGGAGAAAGGCAGGTGGCTGATGTAAACAAAGCCGCCTGTCATTCTCCCTGGTGTAACTTCAGAGACTACACAATCCTGCTATGTAGGATCGTATGTCTCTGTGGTTACATCACAAGCCACGCCCCCCCACAGTTAGAATCACGCCCCTAGGGATACATTTAACCCACTGATCACCAATAAAGTTAACCCCTACCCTACCAGTGTCAATTTGACAGTAACAGTGCATATTTATAGCACTGAATACTGTAGTAATGTCACTGGTACCCCCAAAAATGTCAGTCAAGGGTCCCATCTGTCCGCCGCAATGTCGCAGTCCCGCAAAAAAAAAAAATCGCAGATCGCCGCCATTACTAGTTAAAAAAAAAAACAATAAAAATTACATAAATCTTTCCCTTAGTTATTAAACGCAATAACTTTTGCCCAAACCAATCAAAATACATTTATTGAGATTTTTTTTTACCAAAAATAGGTAGCAGAAAACAAATTGGCCTAAAATGTTAAAAAATTTAGATTTTTACATTTTTTTGGGGGAATTTCATATAAAAAAAATGTGAAAAATATTGTTATTTTTTCAAAATTGTCACTCTATTTTTGTTTATAGTGCAAAAAAAAAGTAAAAATCGCAGAGGTGATCAAATATCACCAAACGAAAGCTCTGTTTGTGGGAACAAAAGGAAGTCAATTTTATTTGGGTACAGCGTCGCACGACCGCGCAGTTGTCCGTTAAAGTCACGCAGTGCGGAATCGCAAAATAGGCCCTGGTCTTTGAGCAGCCAAATCCTCCGGGGCTTAAGTGGTTAAAGTGACCAGTGGTGGATGTGGTCCAAAAACTTTAACCACGTGCGGCTATAAAGTGCTATTGGGATCTTAAAGTGACTTGTGCAAATAAATACCAATAATGGCATATGACAAGGGTATTGATAAATGTATAACCACTTAGGGTATGGGTAGTATATTGCACAGTCTAGTCCCAAAGATGTATGTAATTAAATGATTCAGAAGTTAGAGTCCATATGTGGGAGTGGGGAATCTTCATACGGTGCTCCCAGCTTAATTAGGTGCAATAGGCGTGACACATAAGTGGGTGCCCAAGGTGATTCTGATACAGATTGCACTCACTAGAGTGCCTAACCCCACACAGGGGTGTTAGGCAGGGGTTAAAATACTGTAGACACAATGGGGATGGTTGCTCCTGTATGTCTTGGATAGTGATCCTGAATCCTTGTATCCTTAACACTGGTAACCGGGGGGAGGTGGATATGAATCCTCAGCTACTGTTGTATATCAGATTGTACTCCAACCACGGTATCCAAAGAATAAACAAGGGGGGGGGGGGGGACACATAGCGCAATACTGTTTGTGTGAAAGTTTATTTCATACATGTAGTATAGGGTACTCACATGAAATAAAGAAGTATACAGCATGTAAACGGGAACGTATGGTGTTCAATCAGCTCTCTAGGATGCCGGAACGCAGTTCATTCCATGAAGAATCCGGAACGAGGAGTGAAGTATTTAGGCCGTATGCGTTTCGTCATTGACGTCCTCATCGGCGTTACAACACTTCCCGGTCACCCTGTATATGTACGCTGCGGTTACTTCGCAAATGACCAACGGAACCTCGATATGCGGAGGTCCGTTGTAATCGGGAATGAGGTGCAGTTACAGACATCTAACATATTTAATGGCCAATTAAAGAGGAAGTAAACCTTCCTCTGACACTTTTACCTATAGGTAAGCCTATGATAAGGCTTACCTATAGGTACTGTAAATATCTCCTAAACATGTACCGTTTAGGAGATATTTACCTTACATGCAGCCAGTGACCTCACTGGCGCATGCGCTCTGAAGGAACGGCCGCTCGTGCCGTTCCTTCAGAGTCCTGTGCCGTGACCGTCGGCATCCCGCGCGCGAGTGATGTCACCACGGCTCCAGCCAATCAGATGGCCGGATGCCGCGATCCCGGAAGACGGGCGACTGGACATGTCGCCCGTCATACAGGTAAGCGGGCGGCACAGCGGGGGCTCGTTCTAAGGTAAGTATTTCATAATGAGCTAGTATGCGGTGCATACTAGCTCATTATGTGTTTCTCTTTCAGGTTACAAAAAAATATATATATATATATATATACAGTATGTGGGTTTACAACCTCTTTAAAGATCAGAATGTGATTCTTTGCAGTGTACATAATATTGAAAGTAACCCCTATTAATAGCTAATGCAACAGTAATTACATATGAAAGTTAAAATATAAATGTAATACATATCATTAAAATGGATAAAAATAAATTTATAAAATTAAAAATAAATAAAATGTATTTTGATCTTTGATCTGAGGAGGATTATATGCATTATTAGAAGTGGAGAGACTAGAGCTAGATATATTTAGTAATAATTAAAGGGAATGTAAGGTACCTTTATGAAGAATAAGGCATAAATAATGTAAAAAAATGTATTAAAGAACATATAGGGATACCCCACCAATAGGGGACTTTTTGATGTCAGAGGTCAGAGAATGGGCAGACTGGTTCAAGACGATAGAAAGGCAACAGTAACTCAAATAACCACTCACACTTAAATCCAAGGTATGCAGAATACCATCTCTGAACGCACAACACAATGGGCTACAGCAGCAGAAGACCACACTGGGTGCCACCCCTCTCAGCGAAGAACAGGAAACTGAGGCTACAATTCGCACAGGATCACCAAAATTGGATTATAGAAGGTTGGAAAGACGTTGCCTGGTCTGTTGAGTCTCTATTTCAACTACAACATTCAGATGGTAGGGTCAAAATTTGGCGTAAACAACATGAAAGCATGGATCCATCCTGCCTTGTATCGTGTTTTTGGTGGTGTAATGGTGTGGGGAATATTTTCTTGGCACACTTTGGGCCCCTTGGTACCATTCGAGCATAGTTAAACCACTTACTACCCGCCCGCCGTCAAATGACGGCGGAGCGGTGTAGCTATTATCCTGGGACCCCGTCATATGACGGCGCACCACAACAGCCTCTCTCGCGTGCCCCCGCGGCGGAGCGGCGATCGTGACCGCGCCGTGTTGCTAGGACACGGCGCGATCCCGATCTCGTTAAAGAGTCAATGACATGACTCTTTACCCATGTGATCGGCTGTGTCCAATCACAGCCGGTCACATGTAAATGAGGAAGTGCCGTTATTCCGGCTCTCCTCGGCTCACACTGTCAGTGTGTGAGGAAAGGAGAGCCGATCAGCGGCTCCTCCTCATAGGGGACACAGAGAAATGTAATCAGGGCACTGATCATCAGTGCCCTGATTACACAAGAGTGAAATAAAATGGCATAACTGCCCACCATCAGTGCCCACAGTACCCGCCATCAGTGCCCACAATCAGTGCCCATAGTGCTGCCAGTCAGTACCCATCAGTGCCTGCTCATCTAGGCACTGATGGGCACTGACTGGCAGCACCATGGGCACTGAGTGTGGGCACTGATGGTGCTGCCCATCAGCGCTCATCAGTGCCACCCATCAGTGTCCATCAGTGCAGCCTCTCAGTGCCCATCAGTGCTGCCTCTCAGTGCTGCCTCTCAGTGCCCAGCAGTGCCATCTCTTAGTGCCGCCTATCAGTGCTCATCAGTATGGCATATTAGTACCTCCTCATCAGTGCCACCTCATCAGTGCCCACAAGTACCACCTCATCAGTGCCAATCATTGCAGCCTATCCGTGCCCATCAGTGCCGCCTCATCAGCGCACATCAGTGAAGGAGAAAAATGTATTTATTTTCAAAATTGACTCACAGAAAATAAGAAAACCTTTTTTTTTTCAAAATTTTCTGTCTTTCTTTTTTTTGTAAGAAATAAAAAACCCAGAGGTGATTAAATACCACCAAAAGAAAGCTCTATTTGTGTGAAAAAAATGATAAAAATGTCATATGGGTACAGTGTAGCATGACCGCGAAATTGTCATTCAAAGTGTGAGAGTGCTGAAAGCTGAAAATTGGCCGGGGCAGGAAGGGGGTGAAAGTGCCCAGTAGGCAAGTGGTTAAATGCCACGGCCTACCTGAGTATTGTTGCTGACCATGTCCATCCCTTTATGACTACAGTGTCCCCATCTTCTGATGGCTCCTTCCAGCAGGATAATGCACCATGTCACTAAGCTCCAATCATATCACCACTGGTTTCTTCACCATGACAATGAGGTCACTGTACTCCAATGGCCTCCACACTCACCAGATAAGGTCACTGTACTCCAATGGCCTCCACACTCACCAGATAAGGTCACTGTACTCCAATGGCCTCCACACTCACCAGATAAGGTCACTGTACTCCAATGGCCTCCACACTCACCAGATAAGGTCACTGTCCTCCAATGGCCTCCACACTCACCAGATCCGGTCACTGTACTCCAATGGCCTTCACACTCACCACATCTTATCCAATAGAGCACCTTTGGGATGTGGTGGGAGATTCCCATCATGGATGTGCAGCCGACAAATCTGCAGTCTGAGTTGAAGTTCAGTGAGTAAAATAAGTATTTGATCCCCAAGCAAAACATGAATTAGTAGTTGGTGGAGAAACCCTTGTTGGCAAGCACAGAGGTAAGACGTTTCTTGTAGTAGGTTACTAGGTTTGGAGAAGTAATCAGCGCACATTTGTGTTAATCCCAAAGTAGCTAAATGTGAAAGTTCTAATGTGCAAATTAATGTGGAGTTCCGGGCTATTTTGCAACTTTAGTGATTCCTGGAGAGCTCGCTATGCTGATCAACAATTGGGCGTTTTCAATTTTTCGGGGGTCCCTTACCATATTTTCAGGGCATTTTTGATTGTACTTCCTCCTTCTCCCCCCTCTGTGGCCACGGCCACCGACATCACTTCCGCCTTTGCATTGCATCCTGGGAGCTGTTTGTCATCACTCCCAGGAGGCTGGAATCAGGAAGAACTCCCAGAACACTCCCTGGAATCAGGAAGAAGGACACAGCAGATTACACTGCGGCTTCAGATGCCCACATCCAAGATGGCCGCACCCAGACAGCGTTTTTAAAAGTAAGATCTTGGCTAAAATCCAATACTGTACACCTTGTAAGTATGAGAATAGCGGTTCTGTAAAGGGCGATGAATTAGTATTATAGGGGTATTTTTAGTTAAAAAAGGTATTTGAGGCCAGAACTCCGCTTTAAATATAATTAATAAATAAATAAATGAATTATTAAATGATTATGTGAATAGCGTATAATATAATCTTATACCATATACTGGTTACCAGGTTTGCACACATCTCAGGGGGGATTTTGGTCCACTATTCTTTACCAGTCTTCTCTAAATCCTAAACCACTTCAGCTCCGGAAGGTTTTCCCCCCTTAACGATCAGGCCATATTTTGCAATTCGGCACTGCATTACTTTAACTGCCATTTGCACGGTCGTGCGATGCTGTACCCAAATAAAAGTGATGTTCTTTTTTTCTTACAAACAGAGCTTTCTTTTGGTGGTATTTGATCACCTGTGCGTTTTTTATTTTTTGCGCTATAAAAAAAAAAGAGCGACAATTCTGAAAAAAAAAAAAAAAAAAACAATGTTTTATACTTTCTGCTATAAAACACATTCAATAAAATTTTTTTTTAAAAAAAAATCAAATTTCTCTATCAGTTTAGGCCAATTTGTATTTTGCTACATATTTTTGGTAAAAAAAAAAAAAAATCCCAAAAAGTGTATTTATAAAAGTTATAGCATTTACAAACTAAGGAATAGATTTATGGATTTTTTTTTTTTTTTCATTGTTGTTACTAGTAATGGCGGCAATCAGTGATTTTTAGCGGGACTGCGACATTGCGGCGGACAAATCTGACACCCAGTGACCCTTTTTTGGGGACCAGTGACACCAATACAGTGATCAGTGCTAAAAAAATATGCACTGTCACTCTATAAATGACACTGCAGGATGGAGTTAAAGCGGAGTTCCAGCCATTCACTCACCTGTCCAACGGTCCAGCGATGCGGCCGCCGGAAGCCTCGATCCTCTCCCTCGGCGCCGGCATCACTGCTGTGGGCACCCGGCTGTTACAGTTTGCGGCTTCACAGCCGGGTACCGAATGTGCATGCGCGAGTCGCGCTGCGCGCCGTGATTGGCCGGCAATCTTCTGGGACCTCTGACGTGTCCCAGAAGATTGCAGGGAGGGAGGGGGAGAGGAGAACTTCCGCTCAGGGCGCCGCGGCGCTCCGAGCGGAAGTGGGAGCGGGTACCTGTCAAAACTAGGTACCCGCTCCCCCCCCCAAAAAATGACATGCCAAATGTGGCATGTCGGGGGGTCAGGACTCCCTAAAGCGGAAGTTCCACTTTTGGGTGGAACTCCGCTTTAACATCAAGGGCGATACAGTAACAATTTATAACATTTGTATCATGTGTTTTTTTCTGGAATTATGGTTGATATTCTGTCTCTTTCATTTAACCACTTGCCGACTGCCGCACGACTATTTACGGCGGCAGTCAGCCCCTCAGAGGCAAAGTGATGTAGGGGTACATCACTAGTCTGTGAGGCTCTAGAGAGCGAGCGCGCGCCTCCGGAGGCGCGCTCCCGCTTCCGCTCGCTCACGGACCCCCCCCACCCGTGTGAGCGGCGGACCCGATATCCGCTGGTCACTCGCGATCGTTGGTTACAGAGGGAGAAAGGCAGGCGGCTAATGTAAACAAAGCCGCCTGTCACTCCTCCCTTGTGTAACAGCAGAGATCATACGGTCCTGCTATGTAGGATCGTATATCTCTGCTGTTACATGAAAAGCCATATCCCTGCACAGTAAGAAGCACGCCCCTAGGGACACACTTAACCCCTCCCTCTCCAATAAAGTTAACCCCTTCCCTGCCAGTGTCATTTTTACAGTAACAGTGCATATGTATAGCACTGATTACTGCAGTAATGTCACTGGTACCCCCAAAAGTGTCAAAAATGTCAGTCAAGGGTCCGATCTGTCCGCCGCAATGTCGCAGTCCCGCAAAAAAAAAATCGCAGATCGCCGCCATTACTCGTTAAAAAAAAAAACAATAAAAATGACAAAAATCTTTCCCTTAGTTAGTAAACGCGATAACTTTTGCGCAAACCAATCAAAATACGCTTATTGCGATTAACCAAACATAGGTAGTAGAAAACAAATTGGCCTAAAATGTTAAAAAATTTAGATTTTTACATTTATTTGGGGGGGGGAATTTCATATAAAAAAAAATGTGAAAAATATTGTTATTTTTGCAAAATTGTCGCTCTTTTTTTCTTTATCGCGCATGATCAAAAAAATCGCACAGGTGATCAAATACCACCAAAAGAAAGTTCTGTTTGTGGGGGAAAAAAAAGGACGTCAAATTCATTTGGGTACAGCGTCGCACGACCGCGCAATTGTCCGTTAAAGTCACGCAGTGCCGAATCGCAAAATAGGGCCTGGTCAGGAAGGGGGTAAAATCTTCCGGGGCTTAAGTGATTAAAATACACCTATGATAAAAAATGATACACCCTTCGTGTCTTTGTAAGTGGGCAAACCTACAAAATCTGCAGGGGATCAAATAGAGATAGATAGATAGATAGATAGATAGATAGATAGATAGATAGATAGATAGATAGATAGATAGATAGATAGATAGATAGATAGATAGCGTGTGTGTATATATATATATACACAACACACACAGTATATATACAGTATATATATCTATATACATATAACACACACAGTATATATACAGTATATATATATATATATATATATATACATACACTGTATATATCAATCAGCCATTAGATAGATAATAGACTGTGTGAATGTGTATATATATATATACTGTACTGTATATAGAAATAGATAGACATACTGTGTGTGTGTGTGTATATATATATATATATATATATATATACACACACATTTTTTTCATATATATATATCTATATATACACAAGATAGATAGATAGATATATAGATATATAGACTGTGTGAATGTATATATATATATTTTACAAATTCCTCTCTTTTATCTCTGTGTCCCTCGGAAACTGAAATTGCACTCAGACCGCTGAGCTCGGATGACCCAGTGATAGAGCTACCACTAGAGGGCGCACGTACGTCACGCGACAGGAAAACTTGTCCTTAGTAAAGGAGGGATGGAGGCCATTTTGTTGAAGCCCGGAAGACTTGTTTAGGGAGGAAGAATCTCCGTGAAGCGGTGTGAGGTTTGGAGAGTGTGTGCCCAGTGAGGAGGAGGTAATAATGTCTTCTTATTATGAGAACTCCGTGTGGTCTGGGTTATATGCAGACTTCCTCAGCCCCCAAATGCACTCTCCTTGCTAGGAATCCTCCATGTGTGGTATGGGGTACCGGGGGTTGCAGCCTACACTGATCTATGGAAATAACCTCCCCAGCCATCCCACACACTGCATAGCTGACCTGGGGTGGAATACAGTCTACACATCCATGTAATGGAGGACTCTTTCCAATGCTACACAATACACACACACGTGACTTCCCTCCACACACTGATTGGCTACCTGCCAGCTCCTAATTCACCCCATTGGTCAGAAATGTTCCAGGATGGTCTTTGTTTTGTGCCACAGAGGTGGGGCTTTGTCTCCCTGGGGGCGGGGCCATGTCTTCCTTGGGGGTGGGGCCAGGTCCCAGGTTATTCTGGTATTTCTGTGCTTGGTAAGAGAACTGGAGCTTGCTCTCTCTCTTTCTATATCTATATATATATATATATATATATATACACATTGTTCCCATCAATTCCTCACACCAACCTATAGGGGGCGTTCCCCCGACTGATCACCAATACCTGGCCAAATTTTTCTTCCCACCAACACCGTCCTGACCCCTGTACTGTATACACTGTGTTGTACATTACCCAGTCCTGACTCCTGTACTGTATACACTATGTTGTACGTTACCCAGTCCTGACCCCTGCACTGTATACACTATGTTGTACATTACCCAGTCCTGACCCCTGCACTGTATACACTATGTTGTACATTACCCAGTCCTGACCCCTGCACTGTATACACTATGTTGTACATTACCCAGTCCTGACCCCTGTACTGTATACACTATGTTGTACATTACCCAGTCCTGACTCCTGTACTGTATACACTATGTTGTACATTACCCAGTCCTGACCCCTGTACTGTATACACTATGTTGTACATTACCCAGTCCTGACTCCTGTACTGTATACACTATGTTGTACATTACCCAGTCCTGACCCCTGTACTGTATACACTATGTTGTACATTACCCAGTTCTGACCCCTGTATTGTATACACTATGTTGTACATTACCCAGTCCTGACCCTGTACTGTATACACTATGTTGTACATTACCCAGTCCTGACTCCTGTGCTGTATACACTATGTTGTACGTTACCCAGTCCTGACCCCTGCACTGTATACACTATGTTTTACATTACCCAGTCCTGACCCCTGTACTGTATACACTATGTTGTATGTTACCCAGTCCTGACCCCTGTACTGTATACACTATGTTGTACATTACCCAGTCCTGACTCCTGCACTGTATACACTATGGTGTACATTACCCAGTCCTGACTCATGTACTGTATACACTATGTTGTACATTACCCAGTCCTGACCCCTGTACTGTATACACTATGTTGTATCTTACCCAGTCCTGACTCCTGTACTGTATACACTATGTTGTATCTTACCCAGTCCTGACTCCCTGTACTGTATACACTATGTTGTACGTTACCCAGTCCTGACCCCTGTACTGTATACACTATGTTGTATCTTACCCAGTCCTGACTCCTGTACTGTATACACTATGTTGTACGTTACCCAGTCCTGACCCCTGTACTGTATACACTATGTTGTATCTTACCCAGTCCTGACTCCTGTACTGTATACACTATGTTGTACGTTACCCAGTCCTGACTCCGGTACTGTATACACTAGGTCATATACACACCCCCTGTGCTGTATATAATTCTCTTGTATGTTACTCAGTCCTGGATCTCTGCGCTATATACATTATGTTGTATGTTACAGTTATGCCCAATTTATTATATACAATTCCAACCCCTGCACTGTATACTCTCTCTGGAATTCATAAAGTGTCTCAAATAAAAAAGTCCAAAAGGTGATAAACCAAAATCCATTCCATCGATGAGTGCATTATCCATCCCCCGAAAAGTGCGGGATCCTGAGTGAAAGCCTCCACCTTATAAAATGCCTCCTTACCAGCTAGTGTTGACCTCCTATTACAGAAGGTCGCTCTCGCTTGTGGCTCTAAAACCTAGCCAAGGCCTCTGTCCATTCTAGGGGACTTGGGTTGAAGGAAACCGTATCCACCACTCTTAAGCCCCGTACACACGCAACGATTATCGGCCGACCAATCGTCCGTCTTTTGTCTAGAGTTGTGTTTTGTTGGTTGGAATGTGCCTAGACTGCACACAAATTTTCTCGCCCAACAAAATTCGACTTCAGAAGTGATGTCATGTGTTGGTTTGCTTTCTTTGTGTTCTTTCTTCACTGAGCATGCCCAGTCTTGCTCATCAGATTTTTCCCTGCCGAAATCTGTACTGACTGCACGAAAATCGGCCGTTCTGGTGACGGCCAACAAAAATGTTATAGTCTGCACACCAGATTTTTTTCGGCCGAAAAGTCGGAGTTGGTTGTCGGAAGCATCATACTAACAAGCCGAAAATCGGCAGATCGGTCGTCGGACGAAAATTCCCTGCCAATTTTCGACGCGTGTGTACGAGGCTTTAGGAAGACTCAGTCACAGGAAAACTCCGAAATAAAATAGATTACACTTTAAATATTATAAAATCACGCATAAATAAACAAGCCAGCCGACTTAGTATAACAGCCCGTCCTTATGGGACTTGCACAACGCCGTAACGTCAGCACGTCGCTTCACCCGACGCATTTCGTCACCCTCTGACGTACCCCAGCTTGGAGTGACGTGCTGTCACCGCGTTGTGCAAATCCTGGAAGGACGGGCTGTTACACTAAGTTGGCTGGTTTGTTTATTTATGCGTGATATTACAGTATTTCTTGTAAGTGCAATCTATTTTATTTGGAATAAATGTAGAAAAGATTTTATGCTATGGCAATTTTTATATCGTTTTGGGATTTTGGTGTGACTGAGTCTTCCTAAGAGTGGCGGATACCGTTTCCTTCAACCCAAGTCCCCTTGAATGGACAGAGGCCTTGGCTGGGTTTTAGAGCCTCAAGCGAGAGCGACCTTCTGTGATAGGAGGTCAACACTAGCTTTCCACTCACGATCACGCACTGTTCGGAGGATGGATAGTGCACTCATCCATGGAATGGATTTTGGTTTATCACCCTTTCGCCTTTCCAATATATCTAAAAGCGCAACTCTATTGGACTATATACACTGTACAAATCAATACAAAAGATCCCCAACACATTTTCAGTCAAAAAAACTAACCGAGCTGTATCAACTAGCCATCACCCACAGCAGCATGGACTCCACTAGACCTCTGAAGGTACACTGAGGTATCTGGCATCAAGCCATCAGTATCAGATCCTTTAACCGCTTGCCGACCGCCGCACGACTATTTACTGCGGCGGTCAGCCCCTCACAGGCAAAGCGACGTAGGACTACGTCGCTAGCCTGTGAGGCTCTAGGGAGCAAGCGCGCGCCCCCGCTCGGTCACGGACCCCCCCTGTGCATGTGCCCGGCGGACCCGATGTCCGCCGGTCACTCGCGATCGTCCGTTACACCGGGAGAAAGGCAGGCAGCTAATGTAAACAAAGCCGCCTGTCATTCTTCCCTGTGTAAAGCCCCGTACACACGTACCGATTGTCGGCCGAACGATCGGCCGTCTTTTGTCCAGAGTGGTGTTTTGTTGGTTGAAATGTGCTCTAGACTGCACACGAATTTTGTCGGCCAACAACAACCAACTGCAGAAGGGATGTCATGTGATGATTAACTTTCCGTGTGTTTTTTCTTCTCTGAGCATGCCCAGTCTTGCTCATCTGGCTTTTGTCGGCCGAAATCTGTACTGACTGACGAACAATCGGCCGTTCTGGTGACGGCCAACAAAAATTTTATAGCCTGCTTTTGT
Organism: Pelophylax lessonae; assembly: GCF_965119305.1. Taxonomy (NCBI): domain Eukaryota; kingdom Metazoa; phylum Chordata; class Amphibia; order Anura; family Ranidae; genus Pelophylax; species Pelophylax lessonae. The sequence continues at coordinate 246,581,738 of NC_138776.1, forward strand.
CGGCCGAAAAGTCGCAGTCATTTGTCGGAAGCATCATACTAACAAGCCGAAAATCGGCGATCGGACGTTGGCCGAACATTTACGGCCGACAATCGGTGCGTGTGTACGGGGCTTAAGAATGGAGATCAAAGGGTTCTGCTATGTAGGACCGTTGATCTCTGTTCTTACACATCAAGCCACATCCAATCACAGTTAGAAACACGCCCCTAGGGACACACTTAACCCCTCCCTCTCATAAAAAGTTAACCCCTTCACTGCCAGTGTCATTTTTACAGTAACAGTGCATATGTATAGCACTGATTACTGTAGTAATGTCACTGGTAACTCCAAAAGTGTCAAAAATGTCAGTCAAGGGTCCGATCTGTCCGCCGCAATGTCGCAGTCCCGCAAAAAAAATCGCAGATCGCCGCCATTACTCGTTAAAAAAAAAAAATCAACCAAAATGACAGAATTCTTTCCCTTAGTAAACGCAATAACTTTTGCGCAAACCAATCAAAATACGCTTTTTGCTATTTTTTTTTACCAAACATAGGTAGCATAAAACAAATTGGCCTAAAATGTTAAAAAATTTAGATTTTTACATTTTTTATTTTTGGGGAATTTCATATAAAAAAATGTAAAAAAAAAATTGTTATTTTTGCAAAATTGACGTCTTTTTTTGTTTATAGCGCATGATCAAAAAATCGCACAGGTGATCAAATACCACCAAAAGAAAACTATGTTTGTGGGGAAAAAAAGGACATCAAATTCGTTTAGGTACAGCGCAGCACGACCGCGCAATTGTCCGTTAAAGTCACGCAGTGCCGATTCGCAAAATAGGCCCTGGTCAGGAAGGGGGTAAAATCTTCCGGGGCTTAAGTGGTTAATTAATGTCCTGTAAGTTGTGAGGTGGTGCCTCCATGGATTAGGCTTGTTTTTTTTTTTTTCAGCAGATCCCACAGATACTCTATTGCAGTGGTCCTCAACCCTGGCCTACAGGGCCCACTAACAGGCCAGATTTTAGGTATTACCTTGGAGAGATGCAGACTAGAGTACTGCAATCACTGAGCAGCAAATGATATCACCTGGGATGTATTTCAGTTATCTTGCAAATCTGGCCTGTTAGTGGGCCCTGTAGGCCAGGGTTGAGGACCACTGCTCTATTGGATTATGATCTAAAGAATTTGGAGGCCAAGTCTTAAGCCCCGTACACACGCACAGATTGTTGGCCAACCGATCGGCCGTCTTTTGTCCAGTGTTGTTTGTTGGTTGAAATGTGCTCTAGACTTGCACTGGACTTTTGTTGGCCAACAAAAACCAACTTCAGAAGTGATGTCATGTTCTTGTTTACTTTCTGTGTGTTTTTTCTTCTCTGAGCATGCCCAGTCTTGCTCATCTGATTTTTGTCTGCCGAAATCTGTACTGACTGAGGAACAATCGGCCGTTCTTTGTTGGCCAACAAAAATGATATAGCCTGCACACCAGATGTTTTTCGGCCGAAAATTCGCAGTTGGTTGTCGGAAGCATCATACTAACAAGCCGACAATCGGCCGATCGGACGTTGGCCAACAATTTACGGCCAAAAATCTGTGCGTGTGTACGGGGCTTTAACCTCAAACTAATTGTTGTGATCCTCAAACCATTCTTGAATTCATCAGGCCAGGCCACCTTCTTCCATTGCTCTGTGGTCCAGTTCTGATGCTCACATGCCATTGCTTTTGGATGTGGACATGGGTCAGCATGAGCACCCTGGCCGGTCTGCAGCTACACAGTCCCATACATAACAAACTGCGATGCACTGTGTGTTCTGACCCCTTTCTATTAGAACCAGCAATTTGAGCTCTATTGGATTGGACTTCACAGGCAAACCTTTGCTTTCCACCTCCATTAATGAGCCTTGGCCGCTCATCACCCTGTTGCCAGTTTGAGTTTTCATTCTTTGGACCAGTTTTGGCCGAATCTCACCCCTGTAGATCAGGAAAATCCCACTAGAGCTGAAGTTTTGGAGTTGCTCTGATCCAGTCATCTATCCATTACAACTCAACCTTTGTCAAAGTCCCTCAAATCTTCACGCTTAACGCTTGCCCATTTTTTTTGTTATGCTTTCAACACATCAGCTTCAGGGACAACAACATGTTCACTTGCTGCCTAATATATTCCACCCGCTTTCAGGTGCCATTGTAATGGGATAATCAATGTTACTCACTTTACCTGTCTGTGGTTATAATGTTATGGCTGATCGGTGTATAATGTTATGGCTGATCGGTGTATAAGGTTATGGCTGATCGGTGTATAAGGTTATGGCTGATTGGAGTATAATGTTATGGCTGATCGGTGTATAATGTTATGGCTGATTGGAGTATAATGTTATGGCTGATCGGTGTATAATGTTATGGCTGATCGGTGTATAAGGTTATGGCTGATCGGAGTATAATGTTATGGCTGATCAATGTATAAGGTTATGGCTGATCGGTGTATAAGGTTATGGCTGATCGGAGTATAATGTTATGGCTGATCGGAGTATAATGTTATGGCTGATCGGTGTATAAGGTTATGGCTGATCGGAGTATAATGTTATGGCTGATCGGTGTATAATGTTATGGCTGATCAATGTATAAGGTTATGGCTGATCGGAGTATAATGTTATGGCTGATCGGTGTATAAGGTTATGGCTGATCGGTGTATAATGTTATGGCTGATCGGTGTATAAGGTTATGGCTGATCGGTGTATAAGGTTATGGCTGATCGGTGTATAATGTTATGGCTGAACGGTGTATAAGGTTATGGCTGATCGGTGTATAAGGTTATGGCTGATCGGAGTATAATGTTATGGCTGATCGGTGTATAATGTTATGGCTGATCGGTGTATAAGGTTATGGCTGATCGGTGTATAAGGTTATGGCTGATCGGTGTATAATGTTATGGCTGATCGGTGTATAAGGTTATGGCTGATCGGTGTATAAGGTTATGGCTGATCGGTGTATAAGGTTATGGCTGATCGGTGTATAATGTTATGGCTGATCGGTGTATAATGTTATGGCTGATCGGTGTATAAGGTTATGGCTGATCGGTGTATAAGGTTATGGCTGATCGGTGTATAAGGTTATGGCTGATCGGTGTATAAGGTTATGGCTGATTGGTGTATAATGTTATGGCTGATCGGTGTATAATGTTATGGCTGATCGGAGTATAATGTTATGGCTGATCGGTGTATAAGGTTATGGCTGATCGGTGTATAAGGTTATGGCTGATCGGTGTATAAGGTTATGGCTGATCGGTGTATAAGGTTATGGCTGATCGGAGTATAATGTTATGGCTGATCGGTGTATAAGGTTATGGCTGATCGGTGTATAATGTTATGGCTGATCGGTGTATAATGTTATGGCTGATCGGTGTATAAGGTTATGGCTGATCGGTGTATGTCACCTAGCTGGGGATTCAGATAGTTCGGGATCCCAATTTTTAGGGGTGCCTTGACACAGTAGTGTGGTTTTAACATATATTTATAAACCTATGCAACAATAACTACTTTATTACCTTTAAAATTTTGAAACCTCTTTTTTTTTTTTTTATGCTGGCTAGCTTCAAAATTGTGCTGAGGACCTCTTTCGCTTTGTTCTGGTACTGGAAATGCCCCCCCCTCTAAGACAGAGGCGTGTATGACAGTCAGCCCCATGTAAGGTTTAAATTTTTTTAGGATAAACTTTATTTGTAATTATTTATATTTTTACAATACCTTTCAAATACAGAGACGGGGAGTATATAGAAGGACACAAGGATCCGTAGAAGGACGTCATGAAGTGGCCGCCCCTCACATCACCGGGTAAGAGGAGACTTTAATTTCTTGTAAAGGAGAGAAGAGTATTGAGGATCCATCTAGATCAGGGGTGGGGAATCTATAGCCCACAAAATAATTTGGTCCGGCCCCTGTGCCACTGAGTCTGTGTCTGTTTTAGCTGAGCTGTCAGAATGGAGCCGATGTTTCCTGTATAGTTTGGCTCCGTCCTGACAGTCTAAGTGAGTCACAGGCAGAATGATATCAAATGCACTCTGCCTGTGAGGAGACTGACCAATACAGGAAGCATCTTCCTCCAGATCGGTGCCCCTCCTGATTCTCTAGCCAGCATTTCCCACCAGCAGTACCCACAGCACTACCAGCCTAAGCCAGCAGTACCCACAGTAGTACCAGCCTGAGCCAGCAATACCCACAGTAGTACCAGCCTGAGCCAGCAGTACCAGCCAAAAGTACCCACAGCAGTACCAGCCAGCAGTACCCACAGCACAGTACCAGCCAGCAGTACCAGCCTGAGCTAGCAGTACCCACAGCAGTATTAGACAGCAGTACCAGCCTGAGCCAGCAGTACCCATAACACAGTACCAGCCAGCAGTACCAGCCTGAGCCAGCTATACCCACAGCAGTACCAGCCAGTAGTACTCACAGCAGTACCAGCTAGCAGTACCCACAGCACAGTACCAGCCAGCAGTACCAGCCTGAGCTAGCAGTACCCACAGCAGTACCAGCCAGCAGTACCAGCCTGAGCCAGCAGTACCCATAACACAGTACCAGCCAGCAGTACCAGCCTGAGCCAGCAATACCCATAGCATTACCAGCCTGAGCCAGCTATACCCACAGCAGTACCAGCCAGTAGTACTCACAGCAGTACCAGCTAGCAGTACCCACAGCACAGTACCAGCCAGCAGTACCAGCCTGAGCTAGCAGTACCCACAGCAGTACCAGCCAGCAGTACCAGCCTGAGCCAGCAGTACCCATAACACAGTACCAGCCAGCAGTACCAGCCTGAGCCAGCAATACCCATAGCATTACCAGCCTGAGCCAGCAATACCCACAGCAGTACCAGCCAGTAGTACTCACAGCAGTACCAGCTAGCAGTACCCACAGCACAGTACCAGCAAGCAGTACCAGCCTGAGCTAGCAGTACCCACAGCAGTACCAGCCAGCACTACCCACAGCAGTACCAGCCTGAGCCAGTAGTATCCACAGCAGAACCAGCCAGCTGTACCCACCAGCAGTTCTTTTCAAAACTTACCACTGCAAGGA